>NC_140200.1:7537950-7552950 GCF_965226575.1 Pagrus pagrus | reverse complement strand
AGAGTCGGGCGAGAGAGGGGTGTCAGTCTCAAGCTTTCTACAATCTGTGTTGGTGGAGCTGCAACCATTAATCAATGAATCGATTAGTTGTCAACTATTAAGTTAATCACCATGTGTTTTTGATAGTAGATTAATTGGTTTAAGTCATTTTTTAAGAGAAAAAAGTCAAACATCTCTGATTCCAGCTTCTTAAAGGTGAGTATTTCCTGGTTTTGTTACTCCTCATCACGGACAAAACAAGATATTTGAGGACCTCCATCTTGGGCTGATCACCATTTTATAAACCAAACAACTTATTGATTAATCGAGAAAATAATCAACAAATTAATCAACAATTAAAATAACTGTTAGCTGCAGCCCTAGTGCCCAGCGGTGAAAAGTAATATTAACTCTTACTGTACTATACAGTTTTGAGGTAGGACTCCACTCGAGTATTTACATTTTCTGCCTCTTCATACCTCCACTCAACTACAATTCAGAGGCAAATATTCTACTTCTTACTCCACTACACTTACTGACAACTTTAGTTACAAGTTACTTTGCAGATTTAGTTAAATAATACAAATAATAAACAAATAAATTATGATTCACAAGCCACCCAGGAGATAAACTTTATAAGGTACTTTTACCAGCTTCAGCATTAAAGAAATGAACACATTAATGCATCAATAGTACAGTGTAGTACATATAAAGTATTGTACTTTGGTATGAGTTTGAGGTACTTGTATCTAATTAAGTATTTCCATATTCTGCTAATTTATACTTCTACTCCACTACATCTTGGGGGCAAATATTTTACTTTTTATTACTACATTTATTTCCTTACTTTAGTTGCAAGTTACTTTGCAGATGATGCTGCATCAGAACCAAAGTAGTGCATTTTTAAAGGTGCACTACGTAGTTTTGGGATCTTTCTAGCTTCAAACAGAGTTCTGGGGACCTTATTTTCCTCCGAGAACAGCTTGTTTATTCAGTTCTGGAAAAAATAAATATTTGTGAGTTTGTATTTTTACCTCATGAATATTGTAAATATTAAAATTCTGTTTGAATTTCTTCTCCAAAACTTCATAGTGCCCCTTTGATCTAATTTATTTTATCTGCAAATAGATAAAACACATGTAAAATGTACTTTTACTTGTACTTGTGTAAAGTAATATTTAAATATTTAAGGTATGACTTCATAATCCAGGAATATACAGTAATACATTATTCTGCATAAGGCACTTTCATTTTTGGTACCTCAAGCATATTTTGATGCAAATACTTTTGGTCTTTTACTTTTAATGCATGACTTTATGTGCAACAGAGTATTTCTACACTGTAGTATCGCTACTTTTACTTTAAGCAACAGGATCTGAGTGCTTCTTCCACCTCAGTCAGCGTCTGCTTGATCACTCCAGGAAAGACGAACGAGAAAGAGAAGAGAGGAGAACAGGAAGTGATGGAAAGCTGGAGAATATGATGAAAAAGGATGGAGGTGGGGGGGGGAGCTGGGGACTGAAGTGAAAGATGTGATGGGGGTGAAGAGCGAGAGGGCGGGCCACAGTGGATACAGATGTTGTGATTGTGTTTGTGTCAGTGTGAAATATGATTAGTGTTCTCTCTCATTAGGGAGCTGATCACCCTCGTGCCTGCGACACACACACAAACACACACACACACACACACAGTGACAGAAAGCAAAAAACTGCAAAATGATTAAGCATGTCTTGAGTGTGACCTGCGTGTGTGTTCTCCATTTCTTGCACATTTTCCCATTTGTGAACGGGGTTTTTCTCTGCACACATTTGAGCCAATGTGTCTGTTTGTGCGTGATTTCTTACACTTGTGCGTTCGTGTGTGTGTGTGTGTGTGTGTGCACGCCCGACATGTGTACGTTCTCTCCCCCGTCGTGGTGGCTGGTAAGTGATTCCACAGGCTGTTGGCGGAGCTCCAGCCCGGCTCAGAGAGAGAAGAGAGGGGAGAGGAGAGGAGAAACAAGCAAACAGAGGAGAAAGGGAGAGAGAGGCAGCGGCTGTGTAATTAGCAGCAGGTTTTCGCAGCCCTCTGCTTCAGTTTAATTAAAAACTGAAAGAGGAAAAGAGGAAACTAGGAAGGAGAGGGGAGCCTGCGAGAGCAGAAAAGAGAGTTTTTGCATAGTTATTTTGTTTTTGCCAGGGGCAGGTGCGAGGCTGGCACCGGGAAAGATGCCCAATAGCTGCGGGCGTCTCCCACTAGGCTCTGGGAGAGAATAGTTAAAGGGATGAACTCCACCAACTCCGACAGTTTTTGATCCGTTCAGAATATTTCGTCTTTCATATTGAGTGATGCACATGACAGCTTTTTATCTCGTGTTGTGATAAAGACTGATGAGAGATGCTGAAGGTGATGATGTTCCCTGGCCTTTTTTTTTTTTTAATCCCGCAGCTGTGTATCGGGGCGATGATGACTCAGCGATATCGGCAGCAGTCGAGGTGCTGATGAAGAGTTCTCTCCGTCTTCACTAACCCAGGGCTATGGATCCATATTGCTGAGCACGCTCTTTCTCCTCCACCACAAACTCCTTCCTTTGTCTCTCCTACTCCACCTCAGTCTTATCGCCAACTTTGTTGCTGTCATCCCTCTCAGCTTGTTGGGGATCAGGGGCCCCATTTTTCTCTCCCTCAATTTCTGTTTGTCCTTCCCTGCTCTGTCCCTCTGCGTCCTTTCCTTTATCTTCCTCCCGTCTCTGGTCCGGCACATATAGAAGCCTCCGCTATCAGGATTGTTTTGTCACGCACTGTTTTCTCACTTTCACACAATCGTCACCTTAATGAAACACAGAGGCCGAAGCTGTTGTAGTGTTGATTTCACAGCCACATGCCGACGAGGAAAATCTCGACTCCACATCTTTTTTTTCCCCCCTTGAACCTCCAGTAATTGATTTTTTTGGCCACTTGGGGGCAGCACAACAAGATGTAAACACAGTATTAACATATTACCACCTTGCCGACAGTTGTCTATTTACACATCCAGCAACATTCGCATTCATTTGGCGTCTCATTGTTCAAACTGGATGGCACGAGAGAAGCAATAAAAACAGAACGACATGTTCTGGTAATGCATGTATTAATCCTCTATAGCAGACTTAAAATTAAAAACATCCAAAACATAAATTCCCTCCAAAAAGCAGGGTCATTTGTCTCCTGGTACATAGCTATGGACCAATTTGTGTCCTCTTCTGAAGCTGACAGGTGAAACAGATGTAAACACATCTTTATTTTTAGGCAGTGTGTCACTTTGCCTTGAAATATGTCCGAATCTGCCTCCAGATTTTCACCGCCATCGCCTTTTCAGTCGCTGATCGATTGGGAAGCCGTAAAAATGTCAACAATTTGTCAGATTACCTACATTTATATGACTCGCAGCTTAGAAACGCATTACGTTGCGACACCTTGAGTTAGACGTTGGAGTGTAAGTGTATGGGCGTCAGATCAGAAAAAATGCTTTTATGTGTCGACGTAAAGAATTCGAAGAACTTGTTGCTTAAAACCTGGACAAATAGTCCAAAAGCCTAACCCTGCATGGCTCAGATACCACTAGGAGTGAGAACTATGGAGAGCAGATGATGGGCTTGTTGAAGAAAATCAAACCCTGGGAGCTGCACAGCACCACCAGCCTTGAGCTGCTGGATTACAGTGTGTTAGCTGCATTCCAGCGATGCTGCCTAGACACATGGCAAAAAAAAAAAAAAAAAAAAAAAGCAGCACAGGTTTCCTCTGCTCATCCTCCCTGTTTTCAACTCCTCTTCCCTCTGTTTATTTCCTCGACATACCCTGTTTTTCTCTGTTCCATGCAGTGCACATTTTTTTGCCTTTGCAGACTGTCTCCATGACGTGCTCTGCCTTTTCTTTCTTTCTTTTTCTTTCTTTCTCTTTTGCCTCTTCCCCACCCCCTTTCATCTTTTGCTAAGTCTCCCCATCTCGAGAAGTAAATGAGGGCGAGATGAACTGGCATTCGCTCAGGTAGGAAAATAAAGAGAGGAGGAAATAGAGATGGGGGGTCGGGGGGAGAGAGAAAGAGAGACGGGAGTGGAGGGAGAGTAAAAAGGGGAGGGGAGTCGGGGAGTGAAGAGCAGCTGCCAAAGCCAGTCAGGTGGAGGAGAGTGAGGAGTAGGGAGATAAGGAGACAGCCAGAGAGTGGGAGCTAGCAGGCACCCAGAAGAAAGACACTGATACCCTCTCTCTCTCTCTCTCTCTCTCGCTCTCTCTCTCTCTCACCCCCTCCACCCCACCTCCACCACCTCCTCCTCCTCCTCCTCCCTTCCTCCCTCCACTCCCAACCTCCTCTCCTCCTTTGTGCAGTGTCTCAACGGAGCTGCGTTTGAGTGGCAGGCCGTCACAGATCAGCTAGCAGCTAAAGCAGAGGGCTCTCCGTGTGTGTGTGTGCGTGTGTGTGTGTGTGTGTGTGTGTGTGTGTGTGTGTGTGTATGTGTGTGTGTGTGTGTGTGTGTGCGTGCGTGCGTGTGTGTGTCAGCCAAGGCAGGGGGCTGCCAGCCCAGAGCGAACAGATCAGGGGAGAGTCTAAGTGGGTTTATCAGTGCTGCCGAGAGCCAACACACACACGCGCGCACACACACACACACACACTTGCATTGGCGTCAACATGAACACACAACTGTCGCACATAGACAGAAAGTACAGAAACAAAGAAGTGGGGAGTAAGACACACATGCAGCGAGATTTAGGCATATGCTCATGTGCACACACACACACATACAGTATAGACACACATACACACAGAGAGAGAGAGAAAGGGGTATTAGACCCAACCAAAGCAAACCTGTGAGCGTGAAAGCGCCTTACTGCCTGCCTGCTAGCAAGAGATGTGACTGGATTCTTAAGCAGCCAGCTAGAGAGTGAGGGCTGCTAAATACACACACACACACACACACACACACACACACACACCCTGCTCATATCTCAAGGTTCAGACGAAGGCTCGTGCCTCATTCCTCTTGTAGCTCGGTGCCTCGGATGCCCCAGCATGCTTGTTGAGGCAACGATTAGGTGTGTTCTCGCGCTCACGTCTGTGATTTCCCATGGTGTCATACCTTTATTTTCACCACATTTATTGACTTTCTTGGTGATTTTTTTTTTAAGGAGGTGACGTTTTTATTACATAATGAAGTTTAGACAGAGGCGAGCGAGGATGAAAAAAGGGGACGCTAAGCATCAAACGTGCACCTTTAGCTCAGTACATGCAAGGGCATCCTGACTGATGCAATTTATTAGAAATGACTGTGACCAAAGAGAGCTAAAAGCACTGTACTTCAAAGCTGCTTCAATGTTTTTTTTTTTCCTTTTATTTAAATGGATGGAGTTAATGTGAATCTGAAAGGTGTAAATGGCACAGAGAATTATCACCTGTCTCTGAAACTCCCCTCAGCTGCGAGGAGCATTTTTCAGCGTCTTTCGGTTTACGGCAGCGAAACGTTTCATTCGTTCTCTCGTCAGCGTCATCGACAGACGCAGCACCGACAGCCCAGTCGCCAGGATAAAATGTTGGCTTTTAATGTTTCTGCAAACCACTAATACTTTCACGTTGGTGAGTGTCATAGGCTACGCATCATATTGACATTTCAACAAAACAATTAATATCACATTTACATTACGTGACCGGACTTTCATACCTGGAGGTGGAGGGGATGGCGGTTGGACATTTGTAAGTGTGACATCCCCTCTGTGGCAATAGACAGCAGATATTTTTGACGGGTGTTCGTAACGAGACCCCGAGACAATTTTCAGCCATGTTTGTTGCGACAAAAAAGCAAATCTTTCTGATGGCAAGTCGGGATATGCCCAGCTGTGTTTGTGGCTACATAACCAGTTGTTTTTGATGAGACCTCGGGACAATTTTCAGCAGCGTTTGTTGCAACAAAAAACCTGATATATTTCATGGGAAGTTGGGACATGTCCAGCCGTGTTTGTGGCGACAAAACGAGGCTTTTTAAACAAGACCTTAGGACAATTCTACGCTTCGTTTGGGAAGACAAAAAACTGAATATTTTTGACAGGAAGTCTGGATGTATCGAGCCGTGTTTGTAGAGACCACAACAGGTATTTTAAGCCCAAATATGACCTTTTCCTAAACCTAACCAAGTGGGTTTTGTGCCTTAACCTAACCAGCGATATACAGAAATGTAAAGTTTCAGCAAATCTTTGCTTTTGCAGAACTGTACAGTGACAACATTTACTCTGATGATTGGTGTTGGCACCACACAGCAGAGCAAAGAGCCAGATGTCTCCTTCAGGAGTTGGCAGAAAGTGCAAAGTCATGAAAATGAGTTACAATGCAAACATTACTGAAGGCCACTATGAGGAACATGCAGATGAACACGCCAGGACACAATATTGTTAATATAAATCAATGTCGGATGAATGGGTGACGACAGAAAATCTTGTTTCTGGGTGTTTTTTGTCTTCTGCATTTGGCATTGTTGTTTTCATGCTGTTGTCCCTCGTGTGATTACTGACCCCAATTTTCTTGTGTTCTGTTTATTTCCAGCATTTTTTTCTAGCGCATCTTTCTTCGCTTTGTATTAATTTCCATGTATTTCCTCGCAGTGCATTGAGCTCTCTCGATGATTGTAAAAACTCAACCCGTAGCACATAAAGCCACTAACAAGCCATGACTTTTGTTTCCAAGTTGGTGCAAGTGCGCACGATTAATATGTTAATTAAGACACGTTGTGTGCGTGGTTGCTTGCCTGTGTGTGAACCTTCTCCCTCCACAGAGTGCCTCGGTGTACTGCATGATATCTCTTTGTGTAGCAGTGGAACAGGCAGGCCTAATTACGTCTTTAAGTGTGTAATTAGGAGCAAACGTAATTGGTGGTTTGCACACACAACACACTCCTGCTTGGAAAACACAAATCACTTCCGACACAATGTGTAACATGGCGATTGACTGCAGCAGTGACAGGTGGTACGGGAACTTGCGTGGTGGATCTGTGTGCACATACATGTTGTAGACAAAACTGCAAGGTTATTTTCATTATCAAAGAAATGTGATTGTTTGGGAGACATTTTTGCAGGTATTTGATAACTGACAGTAGATAGAAAAACATGGATACAAGGACATTGCAATCTGTTATTCGCCTTAACCAACAGGGAAATCTGATTGTCATTTATTTTCTCAGTTAACTGTTTTTTCTTTGTTTCGTAGTGATAAATCCCCCCAAAACCTGGGGAGACTTTTGTATAATAATATAAAATGAAGAAAAGTGGCAAATCCTCAAACTGACAAGCTGGAACCAGTGAATGTTTGGTAGTTTGGCTTGATAAATGACTTCCTGGGTGTTCAGACTGAAAACAGGTGCTTGGATTGGGACGTGCTGTCTCAGTTGCCTCTGCAAAACACAAATACGTCCATATGCACGTGTCACGGGGCTACGCACCATATTCAAAATTGTACAAAACGTGTCATATCATGTTCACTTTTCATGTTTATTACCTGACTTTCATTTTGTCACAGAGTAACAGACAAGAAGGCTGGTGAGCCAGTGACGAGGTGAGGTGTTTCAACATTTGTAAGCGTCACACCCTAACCCCTCCCCCGAACTCTAACCTACATAATAGTAAGCAGACCTCGGGATGTTTTCCAGCCGTGTCTGTGGGGACAAAAGCAGGTATTTTAAGCCGAACCCGTGATGCTTTCCTAACCCTAACCAAGTGGGTTTTGTGCGTTAACCTAACAAAGGCTAAAGAAACGTACTTTGCTAACATTTATTCTGGTGATCGGGTTGACTGTGCTCATGTTATAAAGAAATCTACTGGAAATGTGCTCTTACGTGTACAATACACTCACTGGCCACGTTATTAGGTACACCTGTACACCGTGAATGCATTCCAGCACAACAGCTGACAGAAAGCTAACAATTTTTCTGTGTTGTTGACATGGTCAGAAAGGTAATAATGCTTTATGTTTCTCCGTACCTGCCAACATTAGGCTGTGAAAAAGTGCGAGGTTATCAGCATAATGTTCTTGCCCCCATACAGCCCTACACTTCAGATTAATACAATTAATGTTCAGTTTTGAATTCATGGCTCAAAGTAAAATAAGTTTTAAAAAAAACTATAAAAAAAGTAATAAAAAGTCAACATCTAAAATTGACAAAGGTCTCATCACTACCTGTTTAGTGATGAATGATGCACGCCGGAGAGGCAGGGTCGTTTGTGCGAGCTCGCCTCCGCCTCTGGTTTCCGTTGCCACGGACCACGACACATATCCCTCAGAGAAACTGAGAAATCTGATTTGTATCCCTATTAAATCAAGAGATTAACGGGAGAAATTACCAATCAGGAGCACAGCAGGAGAGATCGGGAGACTCCTGCGACAATCACGAGTGTTGAGGTACATTGTCATTAAGGTCATTGTGGGTGGTGGTTCTGTAATGGATTGGATTATGTTGAAAGAGGTTTCTAATATTCTGTCCCTCTCATGTATATAAATGCGGCGGACGAGGTGCAGTGTGCTGTGTTTCTGGATGACGCTGCGATGTGTTGCTGCAAAAGTTGAGCCGGGTTTAACTTTTGGCCGGTAAATGTTTTTTTTGTTCGAAGCACTCTGCTGGCACTCATTACATCGACGCAGTGTAAAGGTAAATGGCCTCATCAATCCAAAGTGGTGTTAGACGATTTAATGAGTGCTCCGGCAATTTAGTCTCGCACTTCCAGAAAAGACAGTAGTTAGCAACACAGGTTTTTGTTACGAGCTCAATCTGTCGTTATCGAGGTTATTTTACAGCTGCATTCGCAAGCTTACGTGTGCAGTTGGTGGAATGCCCCTTTAATGAAAAAAAGTTATAGATGAGTTTTATCTGCTCATCAACCAGTCGGCTAATTTAAAGATTCTGGCAGTCATTTTAGAGCAAATAAACAATGTTTGTGGGCCCAAAAAGTCGATCCATGATTGACACGACAGTGCTGATACTGTACTTATAGGCACAAAACATCCACACACCTCCTCCCGCGCGCACACACCGAGGAGGTGGAGGAGGAGGACGGCGGCGGGGGCGAGGAGAGGGAGATTGACAGGGCAGGCCTCCAGCCTCTCTCCTGTCCACAGAAGGGCTGTTTGTTTAGAGGAAATGACACGTGCTGCCGAGGAGGAAATGATCTGCTTGGCCCCATGTAAGATCCTCCCTGGCACCGAGACCACTGCACTCAGCTCTTTTTCTCTCCTCGCACACACACACACACACACACGCACATGCACACGCTCGCGCACGCACGCATGCACACACACCCCCCCCCCCCTCGTCCCTTTTCTTCCCTTCATCTTCTCAGCTCTCCATCCATCGCTCGTCTGTCACGGCAGGAGTGCAGCCAATCCATCACGGGTCGGAGCTAGGCGAGCCGCTAGGGCGTGTGTGTGTGTGTGTGTGTGTGTGTGTGTGTGGCTGAATATGTGAGCCTCAGCTGTGTTTGTGCATCAAAGTACCACTGTAGCACACCCGGCTGTGTGCGCGAGTCCATTTTATGTTTGCATGCAAGCTTTCACACACACACACACACACACACACACACACACACACACACACACACACCTTTCCTCGCCTCTTCACCTTTAATAAACAGTATGGCTAGAATCTGTGTGTGTGTGTGCGTGTGTGTGTGTGCGTGCGTGACACCAAGGAAGTGGATTGGCCCTGCCTTCCCCCCGTGCTCTGCTGACAGATCGTTGGACCATGGCAGGCTGCAAAGAGCCACACCACGCTGGGATAGAGACTTATGATGAAATATCAAATTATGGAGCGGAGGAGTGTGTCTGCGTGGGGGCCTCGCACGCACACACACACACACCACGTAACGTCAACACACCTAATCGAACTGTTGCCGTACTCCGCTAAAAGTCTCCCACTGAGTCATTATGATCTGGCGGCGGCAACAAGCCAGCATTACTGATGGCGTGTTGTTTTATTTACATAATACATCTTCTTTAGGCCGCTGATGTGGTCTCTGTAAAACCACTTTGGATTTATGAGGCCATTTTCACGCTTGTTACCACAGGAAATATGAGTGTCTATCAGCATGTGTTAGAGAAGGAAAGACTCCCAGCTACTGACAGCTTCACACACACTCTGCTCGCATACAGTACGTGTGGGGATACACACACACACACACTCTCAAACACACACACACTCTCAAACACAGGTCCCTGTGCTTTGTTCTCTGGTGACAGTGAATTGTGGCTGTGTGCTGAAAGCCGAACTCCCGACACATAAAACACACCGCAGCTGAAGCTTTGCAGAGCTCTGTGGGAAGCGTGTTGGTGTGTGTGCGTTCATATATGTATGTGTGTGTGTGTGTGTGGATATAGAGTATGTTGCAGGTTAACCACAGAGCTGGTCTCCAGAGTTGCAAAGCCATCCAGGGGCGCATCGGGATCAAGCTAAGCCCAGCAGGGAGCTCTTGGCTGGGAATCAATATGCACCACCACAGCCTCCCCTCACTGGATTTCATCAGTCGAGTGTGTGTGCGTGTGTGTGTGTGTGTACCTTAGCTGTGTGTCTGTGATTATTTTGTGTAAACGCGTCCATGTGTGTTTTTGTGTCTTGTATGTGTGTTTGTATGGAGATCGTCAACTCTCCACTCTTGAAAAGGGGGCAGAGCGAGGGTCCTTCTTGAGAGGCATGATAGTATTAAGTCAGTGGTTCCCAGCACGGGGGTCGGGACCCTTCCAAGGGGTCGGAAAATAAATGTGAGGGGTCACAGCATGACTAATGGCACAGCTAAGAAGAAAAATCAAAGTTTGGATACATAAATTTGGATTTCTTGGCAGATTTTTTGGTGAAGTCTTGGATAGTTTAAGCTCTTCTGTCCTGTCAATATGATTATTCAAATCAAACAGAGACAAAGATTTTGGAACGGAGTAAAAATAAATCACAAGATGAATCTTTGGACTGACAAGATAATTAAGAACCACGTTGACAAAAAAGCATAATTTTAGGCCTTAATCCTCAGATCGTATCACATGTTCGTCATCAGCAGACGGGATTCGCTCGTTCATGGAGTCGTGTGCGTTCATTTCCTGCATTTTATCAGAGCAATTTGTATGATAAGGCCAGAATTTCAGTTGAAAACATACAAAAAATAAACTAACATTATCAACAGAGTGTGAAGAAACAACAGTGTTGACGTCTGTGTACTGTTTTGAAGAGAATCTACTGAAGTTAGATGTTAGAAGTTTGCAGTTAGCTCCTAGGAGGCTGTGTTCAGTCACAGTTTGGTGTCCAGGCGTGCTATGAGCTAATTAGCTAACAGTAACTAGCTACATCCAAGGATAGCGAGCAAAGAGCAGCCGTTGTCGGTTGCGCTGGTGATATGCCATGTTTTTGGAGCTGCCTTCGATGGTGGCCGTATTTGACAAATTACACCTTGGGGATAAGTTTGTGCTCAAAATAAATAGTGATTGGAAAATCTACAATTTTCATGAGATGATGCAAATTCCAGCTGCTGATAAAGATCATCTGATGTGACTGACAGCTCCAGAATAGCTATCAAATGGACTTTGAGTAAAATTGTTCAGCCAGCTGCTTTTTCTAAGGTCAAGTGTTCAAATTATAAATGAACTTTTGAGTGAAACTTGTTTTAACATTTTATATGAATAATCTAATTTCATACAAAAGTAATCATGACATACAAATATAATTATCAAGTCATTTGATGTTATTTGAAGTATCTGATATCAATTTGTGCAAACTGTAAATGTTTCCTCTTGTAATCCATGAGTCGGGGGATTTATTACAACAGCAGGACGACTGAAATGACATCAAATCCAGATCGTGGCGTTCGCTGGGGGAAACAAACACACAGGAGCCGTGAATCAAAAGCAATTTCAGTATCGATGGCTCATGTTTCAATAAAAATCAATGGCGCTCGCCTCGTGTCAGGTAGGGTCAACTCTCCAATTCAATTTCCTCCTGAGGTAGAGCTGCACGGACACGGGGTTAGAGGGAAGAAATCGTGTGCGTGTGTGTTTTGAGCTCACGTACACACACTTGCCTGCACTAACATTGACTTAAATTGCCATTCTCCGTAAATATTTTAAAATTCTCCAGGGATTTATTGTAACTCGCAGCTTCCTTTGGGTTTTTAGCAGCTAACACTGTTGCAGTCGCTGTCATTCATGACTCACTGGTCATCATCGCTCTTTGCTGACTAGATTTGACGCCAGATGGTCCCAATTTGTCAACTTTATCATGAGTTCTAGTGAATCATCACCCAGTGAGACATTTTACACTTTACAGGTTAAAATATAAACATGTGACACACGAGTATGAGCACTTACAAACACATACGTCACATACGCCTGGCATCCCAATGAGAATTAACCTTCAAGATTCGTCACATGATCTCAAAAATCCCTCTTGCCCGGCTTTAAGCGACGTGCTTGTAGTCAAACCACAGTTGCTCGGACCACTCAGCGTCCTCTATACGTGGTTTAGATGTGACATACAGCGAGAGGAGCGACTGTCCCTTTGAAAACAGCAAAGGCCGCTCCTCAAGAGGTTAGCGTAGCTGCTATAGCGTCAGTTATATCAGGACTGCAGGGTTAAACAACGGCACTGAAGGCTTTTCTTGATGGACAACATGTTTTTGCTCTTCTCTCGACTGACTACGGCAAGAGTTTGATTTACCGACAAGCTCCGCTGGTGGTCACGCTCTTCTACCGTTGATCTGATTGGTTAAAGTTAGCCAGCGATAGACGGTGATCGACAGATGGTTCGTCTAAGTGTTGTTTTTTTTTAAAAGTCCCTGCCCTTTACCAAACAGTTTCCAAGGACGACTTCCCAGATGGTGAAACAAACCATCTGGCGCGTCAGGTTATGTAAGAATAGACAGTAGAGTCCTCCGCCATCCTAAAAAATTTTAGCACCATCACACGTTTTCGTGGCGTGTCGATGCTGGAATGACATTGGCCGCAATCATGAAGGTATTTAGAAAAACCAAAGCTCAATTTAGCCGAAATTGGTGCAGATGCTCGGGGAAAATAAAGGTCTTACCCTGCACCGTGTTGTTCCTGAACGCCAGGTGAACGTCCTCTGCTCTCTTTTTTAATGAAACGCAAAAAAAACTTCATTTCCTCCCACAAGTGGAGGAACTGGCAAAGGGTTTTTAATTCTCCCCTGGGCTCCTTCATGCACACAAACACACACATGCACACACACTGTTACTTTCTTATACAGTTGTTTCCATGGGCTGTATATACACATAAAATACATAAGGGATGAAATAAAGCCCTTCAAAATGAAGGCAGACCACCTCCCATCTCCACTGAAAACCCCTTCTCTTTCTCTTACACACACACACACACTTTACACTGGCTACGTGCTGAATGGACGCGGGCAGGGGTTTGCAAGCAGAACTGCTAGTGACGGGAACTACACCGAGCGAGAGAGATGAGAGGAGCCCTGCAGTGCTGAAGGACCGAGGCCACAGTCCTTCATACTCTCAAAATCATCGAAAAACAAGACGAGACACACGGGCGAGGACACGGGCGTCTTGATGCAGAAATACCGCCAATGGTCTCGTGGCTGGCGAGGTTTCGTGTCTCACGTCTCTCTGGTCGTGTGAGTTTGGGGTTTATTATGAATGTTCAGGCGCTTTTGCAGAAAAAGGTGAGGAGGGAAAGGAAGAAGGAAAGCACGGATCAGTGACCCCCCCCTCCCCACACAACCAGCCCATTTCATTCAGATTGTGTCGCTATTTCCCGACTGATCTATGCCATCTGGCTGCGGATCTACATTTTGGCACCTCATCCGTGTGGAATGCCCCGACGCCGCACGGCCTCGGCTCGCAGGCGAAATGAAGGGAAAATGAAAATGAAATGATCTGAGCTTCTCTCCTGATCCTGGTCTCAGCTCTGTCCTCTGCTCAATCTCATCTCTCCCCCTCCCCTTCCCCTCTGTATCATCATCCACCTCCTCCATCCTCTCATCCCTCCCACCTCCCTCACCCTCCTCCTCCTCCTCCTCCGCCTCCCCTCCCTCCCGCCACCCCTGGGTAATCAGTGTGCTCTCTCATTCCGTGGCACACGGAGACACATTGATCTGGCAGCGCGCACTCACGCTCGTGGACACGCTGCACACACACACACACACACACACACACACACACACACTGGTTGTCTCTCACACACACAAACACACACATACACGCACATACATTGATCTGGCCCGCAGGTCAAGTTCAATAGGAACAGCCAAGCGGCTTTTTTTTTTTTTTTTTTACAGACTCTGGCTCTGCGGTATACTGCAAGGAGCTCTCTCTCACACACACACATACACACTCTCGCTTTCCGATTTTCTTTTTACACACACACACACACACACACACACACACACACACACACACACAGACCCCGGCACTTCAATTTGACAATAAGAAAAAAAAAAAAAAAACACAAAATAAATGAACTCTGGTGTGGCTGCGTGATTAAATGACATCCTCAAGCATCCATCACCTTCAATTTTAACACCTTCAGCAGCAAACAAGTCTGGAAAAACAGCCATTTCCTCGAATCACAGTCAAGGTTATACATTAAATTAGATTCGAAATATTTTTTGGTTAAAGGGGCTGAAACTCAGAATTTTAATATTTACAATATTAATGAGGTAATAACACAAACACAGAAATATTTATTTTACCCTTAACTGAATAAACAAGCTGTTCTCAGGGGATAATAAGGTCCCCAGAACACTGTTTGAAGCTAGAAAGGTGGCAGGGTCCGCCACACATAAACAAAGTAAAACAGTATGAAGCCATGTTGTCCTTTAAGGTCAGTAAAAACGAACAGAGTTTGTTCTTTCTCTTCCTCCCCGAAACTACATAATGCCCCTTTAATCTCATTCGGGATGAGCTTTCACTTACGTAACAAAGCCCACGCGGTCCGCCCCTGTTTTTTGTACACATCATACACCGAACATGGCGTTTACTTCTGTACAAACAAGTGTGAATTCTCCCGTTAGATCAGACT
>NC_140200.1:7228916-7537750 GCF_965226575.1 Pagrus pagrus | reverse complement strand
CGATATTTGGAACCGATCTAAGTTACATTTGTAGCAAAAATGAAAATCTTGGTGTTGAAATTTTGAGTAATCACTCATGGAATCAATCAATCAATCAATTAAAGTTATCTCATGACACTTTCCAATAAGAGCAGGTCTGGACCATCCTCTTTAAGTAATATGTGCTCATTTGTGAATGCAGCTAAGAGTAATTTACTCATGTACTGTACTTAAAGCAGCTACAGGAACTTCATTTCGCGTTGATTCTGGCGCCCCCTGTGGCCACTCCCTTGTGTCTAAAAATCTGGTTTGTTTTGGGAAGAGAGTGAAAGCAAGAAGCAACATACTGTTTTTCTTTTTTCTTTTTAAATGCAGCTGTTTGCAGGATGCACGGCGATGAGGTAATGTTTCTATTTGCGGCCATGTTTCATAAGATTAACAACTGTAATATAAAGCAAAGTAAACTTGTTGTTTTAGTGCCGTGCCGCCAGACGACAGAGCAACATCTTTCTTGAGGCTGTAAGACCCTTTGATTCATCCTCAGCACTTAGCCGTGAAAATGTTTTAGTCAGAATCCTCTACGCTTTGTTCTCCACTACGTTTATTTATAACATTAGTTACTAGTTTGTTTTCAGATTCAGAGTATTCATTTAATTATCTACAATTCGACAAAAGCATCTTTCTAAATCACAGACCAGATAATTGGAAAATTGACATGGGCACTTGTCTCTGATGTAAAACTTAAAACTGCTCTCCTCTCAGCTGTCCTTTCAGGCATCCATGCAACCCTCCTCCTCCCCATCCTCCTCCAGCTCTTCATCCAGTGGCCAGGTTCTGTTCACCAGAATCAACTCCCCCCCGTTGTCAGACCTCCAGGATCCTTCTTCCTCCATCAGCACCAACAGTGTCTAGACTCCACATCTATTACGCCTCAGGACATCCAGTTAGTTTTCTGTCTGAGAGTTAGATGAGTACATCAAGACCACTCCTGTGTCTGTACCGTTAGCTTAGCTTAGCACAAACACTAGAAACAGTGCAACAGCTAACATGGATGAGTCAAAAGAGTCAGTCACAAAATCTGCCTTGATCTGTATGAAGTTGTAGTTCTGTGCCTCGTTAGCTTTTTGTGCTAAGTTAAGCTAACCACGTGCAGGCTGTAGTTTCATTTTCAGCGTACAGGCATGGGAGTGGTATCGATCTTCCCATTTAACTCTCAGCAAGAAAGTGACTGAGCGTATTTCCCAAAATGTCAACAGCATCAGTCGTGCTCAGAAAATCTGTCCCTGGTGATTAGAGGAATCAGATAACCATTTAAGAAAGAGACATAAACCTCTGCACAGGTAGAATTAGCTGGTCACAATATAGACGTGCAACAGAAACTCCTCGCTGTTGTCTGTCCGAAGCTACATTGATCGGTATCGGTCATTGATACGCAGACCCGTGCTTGTAAGATCAATCTGAGCTGTGATGTCCGTCCTCCATTAGGGTGTGAAACGGTCAATCATGCATGTCAGCTCTCTGTCTATAAGTCATTCTCCCCTCCATTATTGCTGTGCTGTGTGTACAACCGCAGACACTTTACTGTTTGTTTCTCACACACGCTGCGCCTCCTCCAGCACATTTATGAGAGCTTTACTCACTCCGCTCATCCCCGTCGATGAGTCCAAATTTACTGCCTCAATCTCCTAACTGGACAGCGAGTATAGATATAACTATATATGTCGCTGCTGAAGGCCCATACAGCACTCATCATATCGACTACACTCGCACGGTAACCCATTGTGTGTCCATTTGCATGGATAGCCGTAGATTTATCTGTACTGTAGGCCATAGTGCAGACTTGTGTATGGACGTGTATGGAGATTTACTCCTGTTTTAACCCCAGGGTTAGCCATCAGTATTGATTGAAACAGACTTAGCCTGATTTTAATCCCTGCTTGGCCCAAGACTATCGATCAGGGCGCTGAGCTTTCAAGTGGGTTTAACGACCTACCTGCCCCTCCTCCTTTTTTTTTTTACTTGGGAAGGAGAGGTTCGTTATTACACCCGAAAGCAGAAGTGACAGGAGGCGTTAAGCTTGAGCCCACACACTCCTCTTCCAACACATCCCCTCCAATGCCAAACCATTACAGTAGGGATGTGACAGCAAGCTGCCCGTAAAATATGGCCGCACTCGGGCTTCTCCTATCTGGAGTTTTGTGCCGGACATTATAAAGCAGCAGACGAGATGAATCTGTGCACCTCGACAGCAATGTCACGGTAAAAATACCTGCTGGTGAGTTATGACCACTCACCTAGAGGTAGGAGCGTCCCTTTATGTCTTTATGGGTTCTCTGAAGACAGTTATATGGGACAACATGGGGAGTCTTATAGGAGCCATGGTGCCTTGGGACCTGGAGAGTGTTGTGAATTTATAGTTGTACAGAACGGTCACCATTCTGATTGGTTCGGCACAGTGATGCTGGAAAACGAAGGACCTGAGCTTTAAAAGTATTAATGTGTGTGTGTGTGTGTGTGTGTGTGTGTGTGTGTGTGTGAGAGAGAGAGAGAGAGAGAGAGAGAGAGAGTGTGTGTGTGTTTCCTTGCCAGCCTTTTGCAGAAATACAAATTTGAGTGCATTTCTTCTTGTGGAAACATTTGTCACTGTGTGCACCCTGTGTGTGTTTGTGTGTGCGTGCGTGCGTGCTTGCGCGCGCGCGTGTGTGTGTGTGTGCGTGTGTGTGTGCGTGAGGGATGGTTACTGTGCTTGGCGTTTCTCCTCCATTTGTCCTCCCAGAGGCAGATCGGGCGAAGGGGAAATAAATTGGAGAAAGAGAATAAATCAATGCTAAACTGAGCACCACTGAGACCTCCTAACCCTGAAACTGTCACACACACACAGTCACGCACACACACACATGGTCACACATACACAATGTGAAACGTATCCGGGGAAAATGGTGTATAAGTCCATATATCCATACCAACCTTAACCCGCACACAAGCTGAGAGAAGAGAGAAAAATGGGGGTCTTGTTAGGTGGATAGTTTCGGTGCTGGTGAGCAGGCTGTTATGAATATGAACATGATGACATCGTCACGCACTTCAGCTGCCTGTTACTCCTGAATGACAACGACATACACACTGTCTGATCACAGCTGGACAGCTATAAGCACAACAGTTAGGACATTAGGACGCTTCTCAGCATCCGTCTTGAGTGACCTCTTCTGATTGGATATCACTTCCTGGTTCTACATACAAATAAACACACAATCGCGCAAAAACGCCGACTTCTACATAATGTTGCTTTAAAGTGCAACATTTGCCGAATTTACCAGAAGGCCCAGATAATTAATAATTTAAAACAAAAAACACAACACAAAAAATTGAAAGCTGAGTGTTTTTAAAGCTAGTCTTCGTAGGGGTGGGTGAAAAAAAAATCGATTCAAGGTTGTTGATTCTCTAGAGACGGACGCAGAATTAACGCAGGATTTACGAGAATTACGATTACGTATATTTCACCGTTTTGCGATGTGTGAGTTTCCTCTCGCTCAACGACTCTGCTTCACTTCCTACGCATCGAACGACACTTCAACAACTTCCGGCGCACTCAAACTATCTCTGGCGCTTCGGATGTTACGACCGGTTTCATCTCTTTAAACGACAGTTCAACTGCTTTCATCGTTCACATTTCGCCCGACAGTTCTGCTCTCACCCGCTACATTGAAATGCTTTCAGGAGTCGCACTTCAAAAGAGACCTCAAACCCCTTTCAGCGCTTCAACTTCAGCTGACACTTCAACTGCTTTGAGTGCTTCAACTTAAAGTGCAACTCCCATCGAGCGTTACAGGTGCAGACGACGGACAATTTTAGGATATTTTAACCCGTTCACGGTGTCGTATATTCTCGGCGAAAGCGAGCGCACTTACATTTTAACCCGTTCTTGCACGTCTGGACTGTCCCACACTCTGTCAACGGCATCAATCGCACTGCAGTGCTCATCGCATTGGTAGAAATCAATGCATCAGCGAGTGCGAGGAAACACCCCGACATCAAACTGCACCGTACCGATGCCGAGGCTACACAGCTCAGGCTACAGATGGGGCAGAGCAGCGGCGGTTGGGGGGCAGAGGGAGCGTATAGATTGGGATTATGGGGGCGCATTGGGGAAAGGCTCTTCAGTGTGTTTTCCATTCAACCTAAGTCCTCTAAGACCTCCTCATCTCTTCTGAGAGCAGCAAGCTGAGATCTGATCTAATGCCGAGTGCCACATGTGAGTGTGTTTTGCCGGAGAGACACAACACTTTGATGAGAGCCTGCTGGGGATGTGAGTGTGTGTGTGTGTGTGTGTGTTTGTGGTTGTGTGCTTACGTTTAGGGGTAATGAAGGAGTCCAGGGTTTATATATTTCTGTGTGTGCGCACTCTCCCTCATCCCTGAAGGGTTGTTTGGGGTATTCTGTGCAGGTTTTACTCAGGGGGGAGGTGAGTTCTTGGGGTCTTTCATTCAGATGTAATTAGCCCAGACAATGGCCTGGTTAAAGCTGGAATCCTTGGAGCCCCCTCTCTCTTTGATTGTGTGGGCCAGCTGTGGAGGAATGGCCATTATCTCCCTGTGTCCGGCAGCATAAAGAAGCCCCCCCCCTGCCCCCGGTTACCCCTGCGTTAGAGTTCCCACAGGGGGAGGGACATGGGCCGGTCACACTCTGGCCTGGAGAAAGTGAAAGCAACCAGAATGCAGGCGCGCCGGCAAACATTCGCTCACATAAATGGCTTCACCCTGCACTTGAACCACTCTTTTCTGAGACTAATGTGGGAGAGCTGGTGGCAGTATTTACACAAGAGGAGGAAAAAAGTGGCTTCTCACATCTGGATTTGAAGAGTTCTGGCCCTGAGTACAACTTCTGCACCAGAGGGAAAAATCACTCTTGCAATGGACACGTGAAGCCACTGATGTCTTCATTCTCAAAAAGGGGGGGGAATATAATGTGTGTGTGTTTGTTTTTGTTCCGTCTGTGTGCGCTTCAATCATAAATATCTCATGGAGAGCTCTGCCTGCGCATGGGGACACTTAGGCCCATTAGACTTGCGAAGAAATTGAATCTTTACAGCACTGGGGCCGTATAATTACTGTTAATTTAACGCTCAGATTCTCCATCATTAACTCCCACTCTCGAAACGCAGAACGAGGGACACGGAAACACAGACAGTACGTGTGCCGAGCGGCAGCATGTGTTGACAGCATCGCCGGCCCTTTGACTGAATTAACAGCGACCCCTTCGTCTTGTAAGAACAGGACTCGCATCGTTTATGCGTTATTAAGTCCTGTAATTGGGCAGCCAGTAGTTTGCATATTAGTCCATTAGGGTAATATGTTTTGCCTCTCTCAACACACGGCTTGCCGGAGCCCCTGGCGACACATTTGGTAATTCTCAGAATTACACCCTAATCATAAGCCAGTGTTCTTTCGATCCCTATGATTTAATGTGCGTCGGTTTATGTCTGCGCATCTTCAGCTTGATTAGATTTAAAATATTTATCAATTAGCCCATCGCTTCCTATGTGGGATTTTATGGTATGGTCTTTAATCAATTAACCATATAAAGGAGATTTTATAGTTCTGCGTGCATCGGTGACTTTAAATTATCCAAACGGTGTACACACGTTTTCCTCGGTGCCCCGTGATGTTGCACCACCTCTGTTTGAAGGTGAAACTTGCATATTTTTTGTCCTTCGAGGTTGCTTTAACCTCTTAATAGCTGTTATGTTTTACAGCCGGTGTCCCACTTTGAGCCAATAAAATCACATCTCCTAAATACCAGTAGTTGCCAAAGTAGGTCCAGGGACCCCCCAGGGGTCTAGCAGGGTTTCAGGGGGGCTCAGCAGAATGAGGATTAGTTTAATTTCAATATTGCATTCGTTTAAAGATAGGAGCAGCAGATAGTGCAGAATTGGCGCTTTGATGAATTTTCTCGAACAAACTCCGATGTTTTCTAAACCAACAGACCCAAGAGACGACACGGCTGATCAGATGAGTCGCTCTGTCTTCATGCTTCTGTGTTGTAACGATGGAAGAAACGTTCAGATCCAAAAGAATAATATTTAATCACATGTAGAAATCCTGCACTCAAAATCTTACTTAAAGGACAAGTTCACCCAAAAAATTAAAATTCAGTCATTATCTCCTCTCCCCAGTTGAAGTTTCGATGTCTGCAAAACATTTCTGGAGCTTCACAGCGAAGCAGCATCCTCCTGAACAACCTCAGCAGATGGGAACTTAAACAAACAACCAAAAAATAAACATGAGATGGTTCCATACAGCACGTCCAGTGAATCCTAAGTCTGTTGTTGACACCCTTTATTGAGCCATAATCTTCACTGTAGCTACTGAGCTAAAAGTGTTAGCGTGCACCCTGTTTGAAGTGGGTGCACGAATGCATCAAGGGTGCAAATAATGTCTTTTCAACTTGCTCCCACGCTAATGCTTTAGCTTAGTGGCTACAGTGAAGAGTTCAGCTTAAAGAAAGGGGGTGTCGATAATGTCTTTTCAAATCAAAATGGGATCTTTTGGCCTCTGGACACTTGATTCATGCAGGACGAGCTGTACGGAGACATTTTATGTTTTATTTTCAGCTGTATTCTTTTGTTTTTAAACAAGTCCCCATCTACTTCAGTTGTAAAGAAGGATGCTGCAATGTTATTTTGCTGTGAAGCTCAAGAAATGTTTAGTGGACCATGAAACTTCACTTTCATTGCATTGCATGATAATAATTACATTTTAATTTTTGGGTGAACTTATCCTTTAAAGTGGCAATCTCGAAGATTTCCAGAAGCGGTTACTGCAGGTGTATTTTTGGACCTCCAGTACGTCTTCAGTTGTCGGTTGCCAGCTTCGCCCATGCCTCCCAAACGGCACCACACCATTTTTTAAAAGTTTCATCGTCCACTTTGGCCATGACCGTTAACAGTTTACCGTTTGCTCCCAACGCTAGCAGAGACCAGGACAAACAAAACTGTTAAGTTGCGTGTGAACCACCTACTCTCTCTGGCCGACCAACCGCTGCTCACTGCTCGGTGAACGCGTCACTAACTGTGCGCCGCTTGTGGTATTTTTCCGGGAAAGTCGCAACCGACACCCAGTGTGCATCTTAGGTATTACAGCAAATACAAGGGCTCAATCATCAGTGTGTTACCTCATTCTGAGATAGATATTGACTTAACAGATATTTATTTACATGAAAATCTTCGAGATTATTAAGTACTAAGTATTATCTCATAAAAGTCTTATCATCAAAATGTAGTTTTTAGTATTGACAGTAAAATTAAGCAGAATGAACTGTGAGAGTGTAAAATTAAATCATCTAGCTGGATTATTTATAAAGCAGCAGTATGTTTATTTTCCTCATGGCCTTTTTGTTGTTGTTGTTGTTGTTGTTGTTGTTGTAAAGGGGGTTTTTTGGGAAACCAAAGCCTCGCGTGCCACTGTGGCTGCATCCATCTCAAAGTTTACCCAACAAGCAGGTGGAGGGGCGCGCGGCGGGCGCAGAGCGGGGCTGAAGGATCCATTCTTGCAGCCTCCTCTCTTTGGCCCCGAGCTGCCCTCTCCGCTCGCCCCCCATTATTTGTCCCGACGGCCGAGCGCGCGGCCCCCATGAGCCCTTTGGAACGGAACGAAAAGAAGGCGCGAGATGCAGCTGTGACGTGGGCGTTGTTCCATTCACCGCGCTCGCCATGGCAACGGGGCAGAGGCCCTGGAAGCACGCGGCCCCTTCTCTCTGGACAGCGTCCTGAGGGCAGAGAGGCAGCTGGAAGTTCCTCCTCGTGAGCACTGCTCGCTGCTTCACGGCGCAAAAGAGCCCAAAAAATGCTACTTTAAATTCACGAAAACTGGGTTTAAACGAAGGTTCGGGGAGTTCTGAGAATTTAGCACTAAAAGTTCGATTCTAAAGCGCGTTAATGTGTTCACTACAACACAGTCTGTGCATCTAGTGCGACTTTTACGCACCGTTTTGACGCACGAATCAAATAAATGTGACCCACTGACCCAGATCAATGTTCTTAAAGTCATTTCAACATAATATTTTTTTTCCCCTCTCCCTTGCTCAGTCTTTTCTGTGTTTACACTCCGCAGCCCGATCTCTCCCTCCACTTTGTACTCTAGCATGCTGCAGGACTGCTAGTATTGTTGGGCAGAGTGATTGGGGTTTCTGTACAATCTCCCGTGACCAATGAGCGGGGTGCTGTCAGGGGTAACCACATCTGTCAACCGTTCTTGGCCAATAAAGAGCGGAGCGAGGCGGACCACAGGTGCGCGCCTCTGCGTCCCCTTGGCACAGCGCCCGGGAGATGCTGGAGAGAGACGCCTAGCTGCCCCGTGGCGCAAAAGAGTTACTGTCAAAGGCAGCCTCCTTTTAACTCCAGCTATCACTCTGGCTCCGATAGTTATGGCGACCGCAACGTCCAACCACTACAGCGTCCTCACCACCCCCAGCAGCGCGCCGCCGCCGCACTCGGAGTCCGGGAGCATGCAGCAGGCGGCAGCGTACAGGGACGCGCACACCCTGCTCCAGAACGACTACAGCTCGTTACCGGGCGGTGGACATCCGCTCAGCCACGCGCACCAGTGGATAACGGCGCTGTCTCACGGTGACGGCGGGGCGCCCTGGCCATCCAGTCCCCTCGGAGAGCAGGACGTGAAGCCCGTGCTGCACGACAGTGACCGAGAGGAGCTGCAGAACTCCAGCAGTCTGCAGCAGCAGCAACAGCAGCAGCAACAGCGACACCCTCACCTAGCGCACCAGCAGGCGCATCACGACGCCAGAGCATGGCGAACCACCACAGCCAGCACGCACATCCCCGGTATGGCGACATCTGAGGGCCAGAGTCTGGTGTATTCCCAGTCCGGCTTCGGTCTGATGCCGGGGGGAGAGCAAGGGGGGATGCACCACCACCCCCTGCGGGACGAGGACCACCACAGCCACAGCCCGCACCTCAGTGAGCACGGAGGAGGCCCCGGGGCCCACCAGCAGTCTCTCTCACACCATCACCAGCACGGGGGCCACCAGGACCAGTCAGACGAGGACACACCGACCTCCGACGAGTTGGAGCAGTTCGCCAAGCAGTTCAAGCAGCGACGCATCAAGCTGGGCTTCACCCAGGCGGACGTGGGACTGGCTCTCGGGACGCTGTACGGGAACGTCTTTTCTCAGACCACCATTTGCAGGTTCGAGGCGCTTCAACTCAGCTTCAAAAACATGTGTAAACTCAAGCCCTTGTTGAACAAGTGGCTGGAGGAGGCGGACTCCACCTCGGGGAGCCCCACGAGCCTGGATAAAATCGCGGCACAGGGACGGAAAAGGAAAAAGAGGACCTCCATCGAGGTGGGCGTGAAAGGGGCTCTGGAGAGCCATTTTCTCAAATGTCCAAAACCAGGAGCAGCGGAGATCAACTCCCTAGCGGACAGCCTGCAGCTGGAGAAGGAGGTGGTGAGGGTTTGGTTTTGTAACAGGCGGCAGAAGGAGAAGAGGATGACACCCGCTGGGGGACAGCTACCAGGAGGAGAGGACATGTACGGGGACACCCCTCCTCACCACGGAGGACAAACTCCTGTGCAGTGACCCCCAGTGTGCGATTCAGAGCAGAACACGGACCCCTTAAAAAAGGAGGAATAATGCCCTCCTTATTTGTTTGATTCTGTGCGCCGGACCCGCTCGGAACCGCCTGGGACCCGAGCCAGTGGACCTCACGGACACACACGGTGGGGATATACAGCGGGCACGCAAGCACTAAAAATACGCATAGTAGAGAGCTGTGTGGAGAGAGCGTGCTGGGATCCGGCTAACCAAAAAAACAAAAAAAACAAAAAAAAGGAAAGAAAAAGAGAAAAAAAAAACAGCGACACTGAAAAATGCTTTTCTACACCTTCTGCCACCGACGAGCCGATGTGTCATTGTGTCATTAGAGGCAGGCAGACAGAGAGAGGTGGACACGCGGTGTCCGCAGGGGGGGAATATAAAACCGAGCTCTGAGGCTGGATGATGGTGATGAGTGAGTCGCAGTCAGTGTGGGTAAATAAACGCCATCTTTCCATCATAACAAAAGCAACAGGGGTTCTTCGCAGCTTGTGGCAAGAGAGGGCTGAAATGGCAGACACCTGCTGTACAATGAGCAAAATCAATACCAGCCAACTGCTTCTGTTATTATTATTATTATTATTATTATTATTATTATTATTAATGTCCTAAATCTAACGTGGTGGATTGATTTATTGTTAATTTAAATTTTCCTTCCTTGGTTTATAATTTAGTTTATAAGTACAGCTATTATAATAATAATAATAATAATAATAATAATAATAATAATGATAATAATGTGAGTAATTGGCTCACTTTCTCGCTTTTTCTTTCTGTGCAGACATTTTCCTCTGTGCGCCTGTTTACAGTGTGTTTTTCGCTGTTTGTTATTTCTGTAACTTCTTTTTCCAAAATGCTGTGATGAGTTTAAAGACCGAGACTGTCCGGCTGGAACAATTTAAAAAGCAATCCAGCTCAATTTTTTTGCCTTCCTTTCCTAAGAAGAAGAAGAAAAAAGGAGAGAGAAAAAAACAAAACAAACTACAGCAACAAAAAACTGAATCTATCCTGGTACCAGCTGTGGCCGCAGAGGCTCTACTACTTTACTGTACTGACTCATTCACTGACTGAGAAAGACTATTTGTGGGATGTATCTCGATTCGTTTGTTTGTTTGTTTGTTTGTTTGTATCTTTGTTTGTTTGTTCAGTTTTTTTCTCTGTCGGTCTGTGCCAAAGCACAAACACAGACACGTGTTTCTTGTGCCACTTAAATCCTGTGATTGATAACCTGACCTGATGGTGATGGTGATGGAGGGAGGTTATTGGAGGTATCCACCTCTGTCAGCTGGAGATTTTTCATCCTCTGGCAAAGAAATCTGGAAAGAAATTCAGAGAGAAAAAAAAAACTCAAATCCAGCTGAAGGATGCAGAAATATAATATTTAAATTACGCACGTGGTGTTAATTTAAAGGCGATTTGTATGAGGTGAACACTTCCTGAATGTATTAACGTGTAGGCCCACTTGTCAGAGTCATAATGAAGCGCCAGCCTACACGACTAATTTCACAGCAATCATTTAAAATAAAATATATTTTATATAATATTTGGTAATAATCCCAGCAGGGGATTTTTTCCCCCTCCCTCATCCGAGCGTGCGTTGCGTAATAACTCGCCTTTTTTAATTTAAATAAGGCCTAATGTTTCTGCTATAATTCTGACTACGTCACAACTTCTCCTTCAGCTGAATTTGAGTTTTTGTGAGGTGGATTTAAAAAAAAAAAATTATAAAATAAAAAAAAAATCAACACAAACCAAAACAAAATAGCATCGACCTGAAATCTGTGATCAACACGAAGAAAGGGAAAAGAAATCAACGATTGCACAATTTCTATCTGCTTTTTTGTCATTAAATCGTATTTGTTTTCTACAAACACCGCAGTCTGTGCACTTTTATTCAGCTTCAGGACCTGGCAACAAGCTCCTCTTCTTCTTCTCCTCCTCCTTCCTCTTCTTCGTCTTCTCGTACGCGTCTTTGCATCGTAATTATGGATTTTGTCAATCCGCCTCGGTGGCTTCAGATTGTCCTTCAGCTGGTTTCGCTGAAGTGTTTACTGCAGATGAAGATGTGAAAAATGAAACACACACCAACGTGTTAATTAATATTTCCATCAGGCTGCATGTGGAAACTAATTGACAATTATGATTTAAAATATCAGAACAGTAAAAGCATCTCTGCACCAGGCTAAAAAAAAAAAAAAGGCCTGTATCTGCAGGTGCAGCACAGGAGCTGATGCATTATAAACTACATGTATTAGTGTATTATGTGTAATGTGGCCTGCTGCCTCCATTATACACAGTACAAATAATTATAAACGAGTGCTATCATCTGCATGTCCCAGTAAATAATTTGAATAATACGTAGGGATGCTTAATATGTCTGCACACGCAGGAAACAACGAGATATTTTGCGGGAATATTATAAATTAAATTAAAAACAGGAGGGCTGAGGAGAAGCCTGCAGCCGCAGTGTGATTTAACATTCAGACTGAAGCTCGCTCTTGTTTTTAAAGACATTTTAGAGGATTTTGTTGCAGTAAGTTTGTTTTTAAAATATCTTATTTCACCTGTTAAAAATGTCTTTTTACATTTCTTTTTTTTTTTTTTTTTTTCATTTCTAGTATTTCCTGTCAGATGTTTTTTGGCTGCTCGGTGGAGAAATCAGAAACAGTCCGCTGCTGCCACCTAGTGGCTGTCAGGGGGTAAGAGGCAGAGCTCCATCAGCAGGGGATGTGGTTTTTAATGACATAATGCTCTTTTATGAATCATAACTAGCAGGACCTCAGTCACCATTCAGGACAGTGAGCCTGGGTTTATGTCCTTTTTATTTTTTTCTATGGTTTTATCAACAGCTGCACACTTTCTTCAGGATTATTCCAGTATTTTTTCACCACAATTCAATTTTGGCTGCGTGAGGAAGCGTTAAAAACTTGAAGCTTTAACAACTTATTTGACAAAAGCGCATAATTTATAGATTAAATTTTACATAAAGTTTCTGGCAGATAATGATGTAGTCTGGCACTGATTAAAGGGAAAATAGACAGTGGTTGAATTTTTATTCTTATTATTATTATTATTATTATTTTCATTGGGAGTCTTTTTCAGTGCCTTTTTCTGACGGGATAGCTCAGAGGGAAGGAAGGGTCACAGGTTGGATTCAAACACTGTGCTGCTGCAGCCTCTGTACATGGGGTGTACACTCTGAATAAAAATAATATGAGATGCAGAAAAATATGAATCTACAGCGAACTATTAAAGAGAGATTTTATTTTAGGGGTGGTTGAGGGGCCTCACATGACTTCAATATTTCTAAAAATTTAGCTATGTCCCTGCTCTGAGAATTTTTAAATTAAGACACATCAGATTGATTTTTACAGCCCAACATCTCAGATAACACTTTTGGCTCAGTGGTCTTTAAAATCTGTACAATATAATACAAACCAGAATGACACTGAGTAGAGTGTATACCTCCGCCAAGGCCCATTAGTCCCCTTTGATTTAACAAAGCCTAATATATTAAATAAAACATATCTATTTCTGCTACATGTGGGTTTTTATTTACATCAAATTGTGCTCACTCATAGATACCGTCTACCTAAATATGTCTGATTCTTTTTCATCAAGATCCATGCATTACTCCCTGAGAAAGTAACAAAAACCTTGAAAAACACCCCATCTTGAAATGTTCCTGGATCCGTCCCTTTAGCCGTATCTGCACCAAAAGGTAAAGGGGTCTATTCTGGGCCGAGACCCATCCTCCGTCCAAGTTTCATGGAAATCCATTCAGAAGTGTTTGTGAAATCCTGCTCACAAACCAACAACAAACAGAATAACTGGAAATGAGAGCAACCAATGTCAGAAAAAGTTCTTGAAAAATTTTCACCTCTGTGTTTTTCATTTGTTTCTACTCCCTTTCTTAACGACTAGAAAGAAATCGGTTAACGACGGGCTCCATACTTCCTCTCAAACTGGCCGTTTTCATCGCCTCATTTCCAGGCTTTTATTTTGAAATCTGAGCTAGTATGTGCACTTTTAAGGCTAAAAAAAAGAGAGAGAGAGAGAGAGAGAGAGAGATTTGAAAAAGAAAAAAAGGGCAGGAAAAAAAGCATGAATATTTTTGGGTTTGGGAGTGTGTGTGTGTATCCATGTGTGAGTGTGGTTGTGTGTGTTAAGCCAGGTCTAAACCCAGCTCTCTGAAGGACCCTGTTGCCTGGATTCTGTCCTATCAGCAGGCGACCATCTGCCCTCCTCCCGGCCCTCTCGCTCGTACAGGCATCCCCTGCATTATTCATATTTTTACACAAACACACACACACACACCACAAAGGCACATTCACTCCTCCCTTGCACTCGTCCCACCTCACACATCATGCACACAGCCACGTGTTAGACAGCCAGCCACACACACACACACACACACACACACACACAGCTGCTGCCTCCGACACTGTATGCCATCTCTGACTCACCGGAGATGTTTTTTATACGCTGGTGTCATTGTCAGCTCTGAATTGTCTCCTCTGTGTTGTGTGGACGGGATCTCCCAGGGATTCTGCACAATGGCCGCAGAAACGCAACCAGCCAAAGTCATCAAATATCATTCATCTGCTCACGACTGTTTGTCTCTTTTTTTCCCTCCTCTTCTCGCCTCAAACCCTACGCTCCGTCTCTCTGTCTCTCCCTGCCCTCCTTTTTTTTCTCCCCCCTCTGTTCCTCCTGAGCTCCGGCACAAGCACAAAGAAAAGGGCACAGAGCTAATTCTTCAGTATTGTTGGGTGGGCTTAGTATTGTCATATGGTAGCAAGCACAGAGGGATGAGGGATTACGAGACAGATATATCCACCTCTAAAAAACTGTTAATACAGGGGCAGCTCTCGCCCAAAGATCCACCTCTTATTCTGCACATTTCAACACTGAGCAACACACAATAAATGAAGCGAAACAAGAGGAAAATACCACAGCTATATTTAATGAAATATCAAGAGTAATCCATTCTCATACAGCTTTTTATCTCTAGGTATGATACATTCATAAGAATCTCTTTTTTTTTAATGTTACAGAGCATTTTCTTTTTAGATCATGTTCGCATCATTAATTCGATTAAGCTGTCTTTATTTACAGTTTGATGAGACTCCACGAGTGTTTCAGCACACACACACACACGACACCACGAGACAATGCAGTAGTAGTATGGCTTCTACGGTCTACCAGCAGAGATCTCGATGGGGAGGGCGCCGACACGCGCGCCGACCCCTGACCTTCGACTGCTGAGGAACACCGAGACAGATGACCACGGACGCTGATCTGGGAGGAGTTTTTTGCAGTTGTGAGACGCTGCTCGTCAGCTGGTCAGCAGGATGACTGACCTCACCGTGCAGGTCTGAGCTCTAGCAGTCAATATTTCATGTTTTTTGGTGCACTATGATGTTGTGGGGAAGACATTTTAATCAGAAGAGAAAGATCTTCACTGATCATCAACTAAATAAACAAACTCTTTTTGTTTTCATGACTGAATAAACAAACTGACCTTAAAAGGACAACACAGCTGTTTTACTTTGTTTATATGTGGCGGACCCTGCCACCTTTCTAGCTTCAAACAGTGTTCTGGGGACCTTATTTTCCTCTGAGAACAGCTTGTTTGTTCAGTTATGGAAAAAATAAATATTTCTAAGTTTGTATTATTACATGATTGATATTCTTAATATTAAAAATTATGAGTTTGAATTTCTCCTCCAAAACTGCGCAGTGTCCCTTTAATGGTTTCGTCTGGACATGAAGCTCCGCAGAGTCAAACCCATGACAGTAAAATTTGCAGCAGACGAGGGACTGAAATATTTTTAAAGGTGCAGTATGTAAGAATTTTCTACCACTAGAGTATCTGCCATTAGCTAGTTAGCTCAGTTAGCCATGCAGCTAGCAATCCAGACTGGGAGCTCCGAGCACCGGAGATGTGTTGGTGTTCACACCGCTAGCGCTAGAGCTATGGACCGGGATGTGCCAGGGCTAGCTGGTTAGCATGCTCGCTTCAGTCGATCTCCCTGCAACAGCTTACACAGGCGTCACCATGTTAGCTTGCTGTTCACGTTCTGTTGATAATTTTAGCACATTTCTAAATGTTTTCAACTTAAAAGCTCACGCATTGCACCTTTAAGACGAACGATATTAGTGATATTATGACATGAATTTTTAACATTTATCAAATGACATCTCAAAACATGGACATACATGCAAGTACGGCGAAGACTGGCAACGTGAGAATACGCAGCTTGTTCAGCGTCAGCGGAGGTCAGAGAATCCACAGTATTGCACCAAATACACAAATCAATACGTTTGATTGACACGAAAGAAAAACACATGTAAACATAAGAAGAGAAGTGCAAAGTACAGCCACCATCAAAACCAATAAATACACACAACATAAATAAATAATTAAATATGAAAATCAATATGACATATAAAAACATAAGTCATACGGTGGCACTGGTAGAAAGTAAACAGCTTGAGGAGTTTCCATAAGGCCGAATCTGACCGAAGATGAGAGAAGGCAAGAACATGCAGGCGAAGGGTTTTTAAGACACAGAAAGTTAATCTGTCAGCTCTTTGTTTTTCTGTTTCAGGTGATGTGAATCTGAAGCACTCAAACATAAAAGGCTGAGCCGTCTCCTTACTGGAGGCCGGGTCGAGGCTTCGTTTCATCGAGCAGAGAACCCAGAATGTCTTAAAGTGATGGAGCCACACAGGAAAATGGTAAACTCGTTAGATCATCGACATCATTGTCTTACTTAACGACACCAGAGTCAACAAGGCGCCTTTTGAGCTTTATAACCTTACACCTTAATTTATTTATGACCGTATTATTGTTACTTTTTATTTCAGTTACTGCTACATATTAATGCTACATATTTCATTTCATTATATATTTTACTTTTTGTGCAGAATCTTCGCCAGTCGAGCCAGACTGATCCTTGATTTTTAAGGCCGGCTGTCGATATTTGAGGGGTTTAAAAAATATATTTAAGGAATATTACGTCTATTTAAAACACATTAACATTGCTTACAAAGAAAACTTCAGTGCTGTCTGATGAACAAACTATGTAACCATGTAACTGTCATTACACCTGCCCAGGGACTGCAGGTGAAAATGAGCCAGGATGGATAAACTTTAACGTTTATGGAAATGTGATTATGTCCCTGCAACTGTAAAATGTATAAATAAGTAAATAAATACATAAATAAATACATAATCTCCAAAAATATTTTTGGCATTTTGTTCTGCGATCTCCAATATCTCTCTCTGATATTTATTACATATAACTTGAATACAAATCCTGCATATCTGTATTTAACATGAGTAATTAAAGTGGCAACATTTTGTGCCAATTTCAGTTCATTCAAATGGAATTGATGCAATTGGTGGATTCACTTAAAGAGTTGATCCACTGACTTTTTTAAGCGTCCTGTATCGACTTTGATAAACTAACTAGTTGACCAACATAAAGCCGTCCTGACCTGGGAGGGGATGGACAGCCAAAGAGTCCAAAATGGAGGATGCCTTCATGGCCATTAACTTATTTAACCCACTCTGTCGGAGTACTAACTGTTCCCTAACAAGATCTGTGCAGACTTCATGCCTCACATGGGTTCTACTTGAGTTGGACCATGAATGAAAAGCAGCCGCATGAATGTATCCACCAGACTATCACCTCTGACAACAATAACATAATAATATAACTGAACAATATTGAAATCATGAAAATGTGTGTGTGTGTGTGTGTTAATGAGGAAAGGTTCAGCCGTGAAACGTCAGCAGTGCGTCATCATTCGCGCACAGAGGGTGACTCATCCATGCGCAACAAGAGCCGCGTTTCCACTGCAGGAAGTTTCCCCAGGGACCGGGAACCTTTGGAGGAACTAAATGAGTTTCCTCTGCAGGGGACCAGGGCCTGAATTTATTTCGCATGGACATTACTGTACCCCCCAAAAAGTCCCTGTTCTGGAGGGTCGTATTTTCCAAAAGGTTCAGGGACTTTGGGGGGTGTGGCCTGCAGCACTGAACAATTCTGATTGGTTTTGCACTTGCAGCGTTTTTGTCAGCTTGCGTTTTGCTCACTTTGCGTCATTATATGTCAACGTGGAGTTACAGAGCAAAGTACAGATGGACTTATTCTGACGTTGTTGTATAGTTGCAGGCAAAAAAGAAAAAACTCTGCAGGTCTTTAGTTCCTGGGACTAAAAGTTCTTGATACTTTCAGTGGAAACGCAGCCATGGACAGAAGTATGCCCCTCGCTTGCATCTGTATTAGGAGCTTTAACACACAATATGTCGGTTTGTGCATTTGCTGAGTGACAAACACACATAAAACCGGCACCTAACCATCACACGCAGCCTGACTGTTATTGCTTTACGTAACATTTCTGAGCCATCCACAGTCGTTATCTATCACAGGTGGATTCTCCTTAAAAGAAAAAAAAAAAAAATCACCAGATTGTTGGCTACATCTTCGTGTGGTGGATTTGGTCAGAGGCGGCGACAAACAAACAAAAACACCCAACTTCATGAACAAGCCAGCGAATAAACACAAATAATGTGACGTTTAAAGGGAGGTTTCTATCGGCACGTACCAGCCATGCACTCTCATTCAGACGGTGTATCTATTTAATCTATTTCTACATGATTGTTTGATTCGCTCTCGATGTCTACGTGACCTAAAGCTACTGTCCTGACAGGGTATGTTATGCATACATATAATGCTCTAAACTTAGAGGCAAAGAAAATGGGGTTTTTTTGGCAAAAAAAGGGTAGTTTCAAAGTGCTTGTGGCAGATTATCTTCCAAGAAATGTCACTGCATTATTTAAATACGGGCAGCAGGCATTACTGTGTTATCCCAGTTGTGAAGACAGGAAGTCGTAGCGTCCTCGTACTGATCCTGGACCAGCAGAGGGGGTTGTTCGATGGGACGATTACGTGACCATTTGTGCCCAACACGAAAAAGGAAACACCTACAGTATTTACACCATATGACAGAGGGGGATGATTCTATATCTGCAGGCTATCTATACTATTTATACTCATATATATTTCTATATATATATATATATAATTAAATATTCTATCTATTGAATCTGAGAATCAATTCAGATCCTTTTTATATATTTACACTCAACTCTTTCACATGAATCCTGTACAGTTCCCTACCTGTCCATGTCGTATCAATACAAGGCGTTAAGGGTTGTCAAAAACACACACAAGGCCGGGTGGTGCGAGTTGCTACAGGGGAGACAGCGGGTTGGGGGGGTGGGTCACGAACACACATTGCCATGGTGACGACGGGGTGATGTTGTGACCACGTGGAGGAGTTTCTCAGCAGCGGCGTCATTTACTCCTGGTTTCTCTACTTCCTGTTTTTAAATCTGCCTCTTGCCCTCCACTGAAACTTCTCTGTGTCACTCCCCTCTTCCCTCGGCTGCAGTCAGTCCTCCGCTCCAGCTCTGCGGCGCTGACACAGAAACACTCCCCTGTCATGTTCTGTTCAAAGAGGTAGGGGGCATGTGTGCTCCTGCGCTGTGCTGTGTAATGTGGTGTGTACTTTTTTTGTCAACACTTGAGCTGGTCCATTTCAGAGCACTCCGTGTCCATGTCAGAGTCATAAAGCGAGTGGCCCGTGGGGTCGCTGACGGGGGACGGCGGGTCCTGCGGCGTGCGAGTGCGTGAGTTGTGTGTGTCGTCCTGGAAGGAGTCCGTGCGGGAGTACAGGCCCAGGTCGGGGAGCTTGCAGGCCGAGTCGCTGCCCTCCGTGGTGTCGCTGTAGCACAAGTCCTCCAGGTCCACGAACCACTCGGGCCAGAAGCGCCGGCGGATGCGCTCGCAGTACATGGCCAGGTTGATGAGCTCACCTGGAGGGGACAGACGTGTGAGTGGGGGGGGGGCTCTGAAAGTGTCAGGCAATCCTACTGATGAATAAAACACCACTAATATTAGAGATAAGATGATTTGTTACCTAATGTGATTGTCATTCTGCAGATACAAAGTTGACTCTACTACTACAGTGATATATTGTGTATTTCTACCTTTGATGAGCTGCTCTGGCCGTGTTCCTGGTAGCGTCCACATAGCAGGAGCCAGGTGGCTGAACACCGCAGCGTCTACTGTCGAAAGCTTAGAGCCCATCAGATACTTCTTATCACCTGAGACGGCACACAGAAACAGAGACGTGTCAAATTGTAGCGGTGCTGGCAGTAAAATGTTTACAGAGCAGCCCCAACCTCCATAAAAACATAACAAATTATGTACATCTACAGGGAATGCCAAATGTCAACTACTTGGATAATAAACAAATGCCTCTTCAGGGGATAATCAAACTGAAATGTGCTTTTACAAGCTCTCAATGAAATAAAACGTTAAAAACTGAAGGTGTATAAGGGCTTGAGTTTCAGTAAAGATGAACAGAAGAAAACCTGCAGGCGTCCGGGTATTTTCAAGGCAAGCAACACCTGCACAAATAAGGATGGCCCTGATGCAGGTAGCCTAGCTGACTGGTGACTCAACTTGGCTGAAGGATAAAGACAATTTCCCTCAACTCGAATGAAATGGGGCAGCAAAGAAATCTCAACAGGGGACTAAACAGACCAGAGTTTTGGGCTGGCATTCCCCACCTCTCTTAAACCTTCGCAAAAGGGCGTCGTCACACCCTGAATGACTGGGAAGGGAACGCCCCAAGCTGCTTCCACTCATTAATTAGGAGTCAGTCTGCCCACCCTGCACACAGGTGATCTGAGTCCACTGCAATCAGTCCAGAAGGATTTTAAATTTCAGCCCAAAACAAAAAAAGTCTTTCACAGTGGGACTGCTACAAAATAACAACTCAAAGACACAAATCTTTCCTCTTAAAGGGATTCAAACTTTTGCGAAATTATCATCATCTCATCTCTGTAGAGCGAATACAGCACCAGTTAGCTTAGCTTAGCAGGCACTATTTGTCGCAGCCTGACAACACTTCCCAGCATGCTCTCAGACCTGCTTCTCTTGCATCTCCGACCATAAACTGCAGGAGGTTGTGTACTGCTTCTAGGCTGCAATGTTATGTTTTCACCACAGGAGGTCAGTATTGTGCCATCCTTCCATTTTTGGAGGCACTGCTGTGCCTTACCAAGAACAAACATGATGTCGCTGCTTATAGTTCTCAAGGCGCACATTTAACAGACACTGCAGTGGTTTCACTTTCCTTGTAAACCTGTTGATCTGCCCTCAGGGTAAACTAAGTGAACACACATTGAGACAAAGTTTCCCAAACACAAGAAGACTGTCCATAAATCTCTTTGGCTACACTCATTGATGTACTGAAGGCTTTTATGTGAGCTGTTTGGGTTTACTCACATCCTTCTAACTCCCCCTGTTGATCAGAACAACTCCTACGACTTCCAAATGATAATAATTAACAAACTGAACAATCATTTTCCAGGTGTGTCACCTAGTAGTGTGGCCAACGTGCGCATGTCCTTCTCCATCAGGGCGTACACTTCCTCCCTAGAAAAGCGTCCGATCCCGTGCCCGTACATCTCCCTCTTTACGATCCCGCCGGTCAGGTGACTCAGGATCCACTTGAGCAGGTCGCTCAGCGGTCCGCTCACTGACAGCATCTTCTGGGTCTCCTCCAGGTTGTCCACCCACTGACAGTACGCTATGGTCCTGCAACACAAACACACACGACTCAGGATTAAAAACCTGGAGAACTAATGCTGCGATTGCACCGAACTATAGCGGGTCCCTCACCAGTAGAAGTGCTCCTCCACCATTTTGGTTATGGCGCGAGACACGGCCTTCTCCTGCGGCGTCAGGCTCTTGTTGAGGCTCGCGCCCAGCCTCTCCTCCAGGAAGTCGATGATGAATTCGGTGCCACACACCTGCTCCTGGTTGTATTCGATCCATGGCATCTTTCCCTGCGGTGAAAGCTTCCCATCGAAGTAGTTCTGCGAGAGGAGAAGGGTTCAGGAAATGTGGGAGAAGGAGAAGACGTTAAGAATACAGAACAGAGAAAGTGGTTGGTGACTGGTGTTAAGAGTATTAAATTGGAATTGGATCAAGACAAAACATCTGAATTAAAGTTTAATTATCTCTAGCAGGAAACTCAGTCAGTGTAGCAGCAGAGACTCAGAATTGGACAATAATTAATCAGAGCAAAAGTAATTATATCAAAAGAAATAGGGATTAAAACATCCTCACACTCAATAGTGAAAAAAGAAAAAACAGATGAAGGGTTTTTTTATTTCTATTGCAGACGTATAACCACAGCTCTACCTGGTAGGGCAGGTCAACCATACGGAGGTAGGTCTCCAACTTAAGGCAGAACGGGGACAGGGACGGGGCGCCAGTTTTGGGCCTGGAGAACTGGTGGAGTATGATGGCGTCTTTAGAGTCCAGCTCTTCCTCCTTTCTGTGTGGAGGAGAGAATGACAGAGCTGAAGATCACGCAGAGGAAGAAGGCTTGAAAATACAAAGTCCTTTTCATAGTCACATTAAGGAGACAAAAAAACAGGTCCTCACAACATTGCAGATTGAATTTTAGGGTTAGGTTTCAAGCATCTAGCGGTAATGGCTCCGGCTGCAAGTAACTATTTGTTTCATTATTGAATAATATTCCAATTACTGATAACAAAACATGTCAGAAAATAGTGGAAAAAGCCCATCAGGGTCTATTTTAAGAGTTTATTTGTTGTCTGACCAAAAAACAAATGGCAAAGATATTCAGATTGTTATGACAGAGAAACAGACAAACACCAAATATTCACATGAGGAACCAGAAAACAAAGTGTTGCAAGTGATTTTTTGGCATTTATGCTTAAATAATGACTTTGACGATTAATCACTAATCAGAATAGTTTCAATTTCATTTTCTGTTCATCGACTAGTCAATTTAGTGATGTAAATGTAACGAAAAAGAAATGCAACAAGAAAATAGAAATGAATAAGTTTGGCAAAATAAATAAGGGGAAAATCCAAAGGGGAAATAATACTGACATAAATACGTAAATAAATAAATACATTAATAAATATGAATTTATGTCACTTTTACACCATACTAATTTATTTATTGAGTCAAGTCAAGAGATTTTGGCAGGTCCAGTCCTCACAGATGAACTGCATAACAATTGGTTTAGATAATTTGGTTAATTGTTAAACCACTAAAGTAAATTCAAAGACCTGGATGACTGAGAACCTTCATCAGCACGACAGTAAAGTAAATCAAGTTAAGCAGCTCCACCATTATTGATTTATTTTATGGCTCTGTCTTTAAGAGGAGCTCTTTGTCAAAATCTAATTTTCCCTTACACTGTGCTCACATGTTACTTTATAAATAAAGTTGGGTTTGAAGAAATTATTCAAAATGAACACAAATGTAGTTTTACAGCAGCTGCACTGGTTTTACTGGACTTAAAGGAATAGTCTGACATTTTGGGATGTACACTCATCCACATTAAAAAGACTAATACCACTCTCATATGTGTGTTAGCTGAATATAAGGCTTAAACCAGTGGTTAGCTTAGCATTTGCACTAGAAGCAGGGGGAACAGCGAGCCTGGCTTTCTACAGGTAACAAAATCCATCTACCAGCACCCATACAGCTCTATTATATTATTATCATTATTATTATTATTATTATTATTATCATATTTTAAACTTTTCTTAATCAAATTTTATGTGCAATATTTTATATTTATTGATTGTTTTTATCTTTTAATAGTGTAACTATTCATTTTATTGCAACTGGTGTGCATTAGTCTCTAAACCTGGTTTTATACCATGTTTTATACAGCACTTTGAATTGCATTTTGATTTGTTTGAAAGGTGCTATATAAATGAAGTTTTATTGATTAATTAATTGTATTCTATTCACCTACTCCACACAAAACAAGAAGTTTTAAAATGACTAGGCCTAATTCTGGTTATTTTAGAGTAATGGATTAGACTATTTCTTGGCTGGGAGCACTGACTTCCTGTTCCTGGCAACCTCACAGTGACGACAAGATTTACAGTCAGCCTTGGATCGAGCCAGGCTAGCTGTCCCCCCCTGTTTCCAGTATTTATGCTAAGCTAACTCAAGTGTGTTCAAATATGTGTTGTGTGTGTGTGTTTTGGGAGGACCGAGCTATCATCTGATTGATCGAATAAATCAAACGATCTGCAACCAAGGTCCTTTCACTGGCCCTGAGTGATAGTCTGCCCCGAGGCCGTTTTACAGAGCCAAGGGAAAACTGCAATGTCAAAATAATGAAGCGTTACCCTTGTGAGAGATTATGGTGCATTCGCTTGAATACTGTCGGAGGCTACGACGGGGACAAGGTCAGACAGGCGTGCAGATAAAGACAACACATTCACGTGCTGGTGGGCAGGATGCAGAATTAAAGGGAGCTGTTGGCATCTATGTGCTGGAACGCAGAAAAAACAAGCCTCAGAGTAGAGGGGCTGTCTTTGTGCTGGAAAACAAAAAATGAGGCTCAGAGTAGAGGTGCTGTCTACGTCTATGTGCTGGAAAACAAAAAACGAGCCTCAGAGTAGATGTTTATGTGCTGGAATGCAGAAAAAACACGCCTCAGAGTAGAGGAGCTGTCTACATCTATGTGCTGGAAGACAAAAAACGAGCCTCAGAGTAGAGGGGCTGTCTATGTCTATGTGCTGGAAGACAAAAACAACCTCAGAGTAGAGGAGCTGTCTACGTCTATGTGCTGGAAGACAAAAAAAACGAGCCTCAGAGTAAAGAAGCTGTCAGCACCTATGTGCTGGAAGACAAAAAAAACGAGCCTCAGAGTTAATGTTTATGTGCTGGAACACAAAAAACGAGCCTCAGAGTAAAGAAGCTGTCAGCATCTATGTGCTGGAACACAAAAATGAGCCTCAGAGTAGAGGAGCTGTCCACATCTTTGTGGTGCTGAAATGCTCACTTTTGGTGCAATAGTTAATTTCTATTTAAAAAACACACACAAGGGTACACTACAATGAAGCCTAGAATACAGAGAGAGTCCGGAAGCTACAATATTTAACGTCCAACCGGACAAAAACAACCGTGAGAGCAAAAAAAAAAAACATGTCCAGCCAACAAACAGCCTGTATTTCCATGTAATATCAACCTTTTAACATTGTAATGCTCAAAAAATGTACAAATCCTACATTCTGACTTTTATTTTGACATCCTAGCTGTGCTGTACTAGGCCTCTGATTGGTCAACAACAGCGGGCCGGGGACTGCAGGTAACCCCGACACTCTTTAAGGTCAAAAGACTCCATTACACCTCACTCCTGCCAATTGATAATCAATAATAACGTATACAAATATATAAGATAATATAAATATTTTACAACCAGCCACGTCGAGCGGTTGTAAACCTGAAAAAACATGGCAGTGTTTTTCCACAACTGCAGTGCTTTATCGACTGAAACCAAACGCCGGATCGTATCCGTGTGGAGCTAAACACATCATGTCTCCTTGTCCTTGAAGACACATGAATGAAAGTGACCCCCTGTCACAGTCAGTAACGTCAACACGACAAGACAGCTGTTAGAAGACCTCTCTGAGAAACAAACGTCAGGAATTAAAACATCTTTTTTGGGATCGTTTTTTGTTTTTTTTTGGATGACCGAGACCGAAATAGAAGCCGCGACCGTTGCCGGAAGTCGCTAATCTACAATAACGAGCCAATAAAGGTGTGAATGTCCCGATGTGTTTATGAGGAGGGGGTTGGGGCGGTTGGGGGGTCCGTTACATCACAATCCACCCACTCACGATTCCTTATTCTCCGCTGACTCCGCTCTCACCCCGCCCAACCTGACGAGATTAAGTAATATCAAACGCCCCCAGTGAAAATACAGCAGACTGGGAGACTAAATGGTCAGAATGAGGCCATCAGATGGACCACCGGGCCCCTGATGAGCCCGACACCGTCCCCCCCTCTGTGTGTTGTTGGTACCTGATGGCCAGCAGCTCGTGCAGCAGATAAGCCGCGGCGGCGAGCAGAGCCCCTCCGGTCAGATACAGCGTCTTCCGCCACCACGAGTCCGAGCCCAGAGCTGACATGATCCCGCCGTAGTCCTGCAGTGGGTAGGCGATGATGTACCCATAAAACGAGAGCTGCTCATCGGAGCCCAGCAGGCCGGAGGAGAAGCTCTGGTTCTGGCCAAGATCAACCACACACGACCGCGTCCAGGCAAACCCGACGCGCCAGTACATGCTCTCTGTCTCCGGCCACTTTCCGCCTCACTTTGGCAGCTCGGGGCTTCATCAGCGGGGGCTTCATCGGTGCAGAGGGCCGCAGGTGCGGGGCGACTGGCCGGGGAGCGGCCGACTGGACACAAGCGTCCCGCCCGGAGCTTGTCCCCGCAGCGGGGTCGACATCCTCCGCAGCCCGCTCGGAGCTCGCTGGTCGCAGCCTCCCTCCCGTCACGAGCAGAGCAGGCTCATAAACAACGGCGCTTCCGGTGCGGTCTTTCAAAATAAAAGCTAATACATTAAACTAAACTAATGCATTAATGCTTGAGGTAACACAACAAGGACATCTACATCAACATGAAAATATGATTGTTTATTACATGTCTTTAACACGGTTTATATAAAAAATGGCTAAATGACTAAGTGGGTCAACTGACCCTTCTGCACCATCAGAAGCCACAACAGTCCAAGGGTCACTGGTAACTGGACCATGATACTCATTCATTCATTCAGTCATTCATTCATTCATTCATCCATTCATTCATTCAACCTTTATTTAAATCTCGAAAAAATCACTGAGGACAAGCCCCCATTTTCAGTGATGTCAAAAGCACAAATTAAAAACAGAATAGGTGCAAAAATTTGATAACAAACAGGAACAACAAACATAATCACAGAGTGAATAAACAGAATGGGTACATAAAAATTATAACAGATAAGAAGAAATAGGACAAATCACAAATAAAACAGAAAAAGTGCTGAAAATGATTACAAACTGCAAGCAAACAAACATGACAAAACACAAATGAAAAAGATACTAACTCAAGTTTGATTTACTATGAATTTAACATGTATTAATGATGGTAATTATAAAATGTTACCAAAGATTTTGTGAGTTAAATGGAAATAATAAAGAATACGGAAAATAGCTTTTTTGAGGCGTAATCAAAGAAGTAGAATAATATCACAAGCAAATTGAAAAGCAAAAAAACAACAACAAACACATTTTGACTTGTCATCGTACAAAAAGCACAGGTCTTACTAATAAGGCTAATATTGTATTATTCACACGTGGGCTTCTGTAACAGCTCAACGTGTCCAGTTCAACTCCTTATTTAATCTGCTGATTCTGACACTTTTGCTTTTCTTCTCAGGCTTTTATTTTGAAGGAGAAATGCTGCAGCTTGCTGTACTTTCTCTCCTCTGGCTTCACGCTGCTTTAGTGACGTCACAGGGACTGACATCTCCCTAAAGCGACTATAGGTAAATACTGCTCATCTTCTGAAGGTGCTCAGTGAATTACCTCGTGTTTTATTGACACAAACTGGAGAAAAATGTCAAATCACTTCAGTATAAAGAGTCTTTAACTTTAACTCCAAGCCCCTTATTAATAAAAATCTATTTTTCAAAGTCAAACCTGGTATGTAATGTTACATATATTCTTTTTGTCTACCACTAGGGGTCCTACCACAGTCATTGCATTGAAGTGACATTGAAGTTAGGTAAAGGCAGTGCACATGACTTTTGTAACATGCTGGAAGATTCCCCAGAGTCCATTACATACTGCACTATACGAACATGACATAACAGCTTGAATAACAGAACGGAAGCTCTTTGTTTTACACCAGACATTTTATTTTCACCATAAATGCTCTTTCAAAATAATAAACAAGACGTTCAAGTAATAAAACAATGTTGGAAAATGTTAACAGAACAAGTAGGAATATGTAGGCAGGGTTGAAGCCCTTTCATTCTCGCCTCCATCCATGTGAACTGTCACGTAACAGATGGAGCCTGCTGAAGGGGAGGAAAACGCCAGACGGCAACACAGAACCAGGCTGCGTCCAACTTGCCTCAGAGGCTTGTGTCTCTTTCATTTAGTATGAGAACGTGACTTTAACACAATGTTTTTCCAAGTCACATACATGAGGAAGCGATTGAAGAAATAAAACTCGATGATGCGTCCGAGCAATGCAACGAAAAACAACCCTATAACACATTTTACAGTCATTCTGAACGGGACAATGTGCTTTTATTAAGGGTTTTTCTCTGTAACCAGCAGCTTTTACTTTGTAAGGCTTGTTATCGAGGACAGCCACACACACAGCTCCCACTGTATTACATCCCAAAATTATAGAGACATCTACAGATATGTGCACACATACAACGCCACAATTCAGTGATTAAATAGATGGCGGAAAGCAGAATACACAACGAAAACTTTACAGACAAATCTAAAACGATGTTTTCACCTCAAAAAAGCACTTCCATGACAAATTAAAAGCAAAAATAGCCTTACACAAGACATTATTGTACAACTAAAGCAGAATTGACGACAAATTAAAAATAAAATGAAGAATAAGCTTCGCAGCAGGCAAACAGAATCATGACAATCAAACAAACGGGGGCACTTTCACCTAAAGGACGAGTACGAAGCGAAACCTGCTCATGATTTCCATTTAATAAAGTAAAAACATGAAAACATAAAATAAATGAATAGAATTATAAGGCTATTTACAACAGGGAGTAGGGGACGGGAGGGAGGAGGTGGAGTTGTCATAATTCAAAACAGTAAATCGAGTTAATTTCTACCATAAAGAGGAGTCTCTCAGGATTCTGTATCCTGCCAAAGATTCATGATCAACCAGCACAGAACTCACAGGCATCCAATCACATCACAGTTGCACGGGGTGATATCCAATCAGATTCACTCTCTAACAGCACAGGATTGAATTGTTTAACAGAAGACTACTACAGTCCCTGAGGAATGAAAACACCCAGACAAACACACACACACACATACACACAGAGACACAGTACTTGTGATCAAGTTTTCTCGAAACCCGCGGAGCTCCACATGAAAGGACTCGCTCCTGTGGGCTGTTCAAGGCTGCCAGGATCATCACAATGACATTGAAGCAGGTGTTTAAACCATCACATCTGTTCTCTCAACAGTTCTCCCCTACATTCCCCTCTTCCCCCCCAAAATGTTCCTCAGTTTTAGTTTATTCAAGTCTGGAGCAGAGTTGAGAGAGGGAAGACAACACTGTTGTCACCGATCGGCTCATCACTGCTGGCATTTCAGTGGCCGCTCGCTCAATCCGTAAACCCATAATGATCGGAGAAGTGGAGCTCTCCAGAGTTTATTTGGGGTGTCAGTCGAAGATGATCTTGGTCGGCTGAAATGTGATCTTTTTTTTCCAGCTGACACCACAAAGATTGTGCATGAACATTATGGATACCCCATGGTAGTACAGACGCTAAGACTGGCTGTAGGAGTTGCTTTGGTTCCCATTGGAGCTCTGGTCACCCTCACTGCAGACAACAGAGAGAGAAATGGAGAAAATAATGACATTACAAGGTTTCTGAGTTTAAAATTGCTTAAAGAGTCTTCATTCATTCGTCTCTTAAAGACATCCTGATGAGTAAATATAATAATGTGTGTATGGTGTATGACAGCAGGATTTACACACAGAGCCTTGAGTGAGGTTTACCTGTTAGGAGGGGGTTTGGGTTTAGGCATCTTGTTTAGCACCGCAGCGATCTCCTTTCTGTCGTCAAAGTTTTTCCACTGGTCATAGAGCTTAAGGATGACGCGGATAATCTCCAGGATCTGGACAGAAAACACAACGAATCAGAAGTGAACTGATGCAGATATCCCGCTGCTCAGTACAAAATAATCCAAAGTAAAAATGGTTCAATTTACAGCACATATAAAACGATTATTAAACAGCTACTGTAGCTCCACTGCGGTTTTCAGATTGGCTAACTTGCTTTTAACACTGCCTTAAAAAATTAAAATCACAAGTCTATAAAACAGCTACAAAATATTCCCTTTATTCACAATGCTGATGCATCAATTTGCACCTACTTCAGCAAACTAAATTAAACTAGAAATTCATTAAAATTCATTATTCTTCAGAGATGATTTTTTCCCTAAATCACAGCCTTCCTGACTTCATCTGCCGTTACAACAAATGACGGCACTTCTGGGATACCAGTTAGCTTAGCTTCAGGCTAAATGCTGCTTGAAGGCAGACAAGTCAGGAGGATGGGAGGCAGTTTATGGTATGAAGAGATCAACTGGGAAACGAGGAGATGAGTAATACTGCACAGTGCTGCCCTAAAAATGAGAGTTTGCATAATGTCACTTTGAAAAGGTAGCATAAAATAGAGTTTTAACTGTACTATTCTAATTTTTCTTCAATCATGTGTCTCAACCTCGATTAGTTCAGATTCTCCGACAAAATGATTTTTGAGAGTGAGGCCGCTCTTACTTTGTCCATGTCGACAGAGAGCTCTGCAAACCACTGCCTGGCATCTTTCTGCTGCACCACACAGGCCACATGCAGACACGCTGTGGGAGAAAAGAAGAACAGCTGATCATGTTACAGTTGATGAAATCTTATTTGAAAACAGTAACTGCATTAAATAGCTTCGATGAGAAACGCACGGGACACATCTTACCCAAGGCAATCATGAAGGGTGGGTAGAGCAGACAAAGGTCCGTCCTGTATGTGTCGTTCACTATTCGCCTGGTACAGACAGAGAGACACTGAGTAAGTCTACCAGCTGTCCACGTTGTGAATTTAATCATCAGTCAGATCTAGAGCATGACATTTTTCGGGAATTCCCGCGGGTCACGTGATTCCCGTGGGATTCCCGTGGGATGGGAGTCAAAGTTTTATTAATCCCGTGATTGGGATGGGATGGGAATAAAAATCAACGGGAGCGGGCAGGAGCGGGAACGCCATTAATAGATGATGATTTTCAGCCGTGTTAAACAACCAAAAGAACAGACACGTCCATTTTTGTAGTCATCTTTCAGTGAGCCAAAACTATTTTGACTTGCGTTAGCAAGTCAAAAGAACTACACATCCAGCAGTGCTTTGACTTCCGGCCAGGCCGGCCACTACCGGAGGTTAAATACGTGGGACTCGGGGGCGGGAGACACACAACAACAACAATGGAGGGAGGTAGAGGCGATGAAGCTGGGAAGCGAGAGCTACAGAGTAAAGTCCGACACGCAGTTGGTGCTACAGTACATGTAGCATGTACTGTAGCACCAACTGTCTGCCCGATGCCATCTCTTCTTCACCACCACTGTCCTCCCTCTCCTCTTCAACACAACTTGCAAAAACACAAAATCCATTGACTTTCCTAATGACTAACTTATTAATTATAAAAAAAAAAAAAAAAAACGGAGTGGGAGTAATTTTGAGTGGGAGCGGGATGGGAGCGGGAGTCATTCTACAGGAGTGGGATGGGATGGGATTTATTTTTTTACTCCGGCCCGGGATTGGGATGGGATGGGATTTTTTCTCTGGGAGTGGGATGGGACGGGAGTGAAAATCCACTCCCGTGTCATGCTCTAGTCAGATCACCAGACAATTTCCAGATAAATGTACACAAACTGAATCATACCAGGCCAGGGGCAGCAGCATGTCCTCCTGTCCCATATCCTGCACATACTGCAGCAGAGGTCTGTAGGGGTGGTACACGATCAGGCAGCAGTCCTGAAAGATAGAAAATGTAAACAATGAGTAATCCATCCAATCAAGCATCAATCAAAATATTTTATAAGACTTTTGATAAGACACAATCATCTAGAAAGTAACATTTTAGTGACATTAGACAGACTTGTTTTTAGATCATTTTCACTAGTTTTTAGGCATTTTCGCCCGTTCCACTGGCAGTTTTGTTTTTTTACTTTACACAAGCAAGAAACACCTTGGATTCATTGTTTTTGAAGTGGCATTTCTTTCCCAAATGTACTCACCATCAACTCCAGAAGATAGAACTCACATTCTAATATCTGTAAAGACACAAATTTAAATCAATGAATCCATAAATTTTACATATCAGACCAATTCAACTCAACCTGAGCCAACAACGTTTGAAAGAAAACACAAGTGACATCTTCCTTTTCGTAGTATCTAATAGAAACATTGTGAAATAGACCCATGTCAGGCTGAAATGCTTCAAAAATCAACTAGAACATCTGTTTGGGTAGTTTAGTTAGTTTAGTTTAAGATCCTTTCATAATGTAGTGAAGAGGTACTTCAAAGCTTTACCTTCCTCAGTGAATCATATTATATCAAATATTTAGACCTAATAAAATATATACAATGCCTTAAAAGGTCTATTGTGTATCCCCGTTGTGTATCCCCGTTTGTCGCCATCAAAATGACTATGTCTGCAGACTGGACTTGATTAATGACGTTAAGGAGTTGCAGCACCCCACCAACTCATTGCCCTTTATCGCTCTAATGTGGCTCACTATAAATATTAGTTTTCACAGCTTTCTGGACAGGCAGCGTGTCAGAACAGCCACAGTGACGTTGTGGCGATGCTGGATGAATAAAATACTGGCGCTGGGCACCACTTGACACCAGAGTGGGACATGCAGACTGCATTTGTGCCCAGTTCCAAGCAGTCGAAGCAATCTCTCACAGCAACAACATTTTTATCGGAGGACTGCAAACATTAGTTAAGGAATCTCGCGTATTGGTAGACACCGACATGGCAACACTGTTATACGGTGTAAGGGTTTCTTGGTATGCTGTAATCTAGCACGGCAGTGCATAAATAACTTTGCAGAGGAAGCAAGAAAACAATCATGTGGCTGATTCGGGGCATAGCTGATCCAGCAGGATGCGGTTATTTGAGTTGTTAAAACTGTTGAATTGTATTTTTAACCTTACTTGTAAGTCATACATTACTAACATTTCACTTACATGATTCATTCTGTAAGGGAACTCCTTTGGAAAGGCGTAGGAAAATCTTGTTTTCACTGTTTTTGAGAAAAAGAAAACATGATTATATTGTCGCCCAATTATAGAGATCTGTACTACTTTCAATTTAAGTAAATATGTTGTGTAACGTGGTGACTTACACACAGACGTTGCTGCAGAGATCAGCCTGGTATTGGATACGACTCCAAATTCCTGGAATGACATCAAAGTTTGAGCTCAGATCAGATAATTACAGGACAGAAGCAACAGACGCTTCTGATGGACTTGGAAGAGGAGCAGAGTAGTGTAGGGCCTTCTTTAAAAGCCACGTCACCACCACACTTAAAGTCAGCCTCTTCCAAAGATGCAAACAACATGGAAACCTGAAGCAGAGTATGGAGCTCTATTTTGCTGTTCAATAAACAGCTGAGATGCTAAAACTGTGATGGTGTAAAATTATTCTCATACTGGCACCACAGAAAAACGTCCATACCTCAACTTTAGAAGCCAGGAAAACACAGGTAGGAGCCATGAGCACTGGATCTATACTTTTCAGGGAATATCTACAAACAAGGAGAGATAAAGATTTATCAGCTTTGGGATGAAAAGGATTTAGGTCAACATAACAAAGAGCAATAACATGACAATATAACGAGTGAAAAAACAAAAATGACACTGTCAAACAAAATGTGAGCACATTATATTTTATATCGTGGCTAAGAAGACGGTCATTGACAGATACTGATTAAAATGGCTCACATTACTATAACCAAAGTCCCAGATTAAAATTATACTAATAGCAGTTGATCAGTTTTACGCCGATATGTCTTCCTTACCTGGCATAGAAGCGTTTGAAGTAGACGGTTGCAGTGGCAATAACCTGCTGCCGCAGCTTCAGGTGTTCCCCCAAGGCCTGGATCACTGAAAGAGACAGAATTAAACATTATATAACTTAAAAGGTAAACTATGTATTTTTGGGGAAGAAATTGTAATCAGAACAGAAAGACCTTCATTAACTGATTTTTTTTAATGCCTAAACTAAATAAACAAACTCTCTTCGTTTTCATGACTGAATAAGCTCAATAAACAAACTGACCTTAGAGGACAACACAGTTTCATACTGTTTTACATTGTTTATATTTGGCGGACCCTGCCACCTTTCTAGCTTCAAACAGTGTTCTGGGGACCTTATTGTCCTCTGAGAACAGCTTGTTTATTCAGTTATGGAAACAATAAGCATTTCAGAGTTTGTATTATAATTATAATATGATCATTAATATTATAAATATTAAAATTCTGAGTTTGAATGTCTTCACAAAAACTGCATAATGTCCCTTTAAAGAAAATAGCCTGACTTCATTATGTAGTCGAAAACACTTGTTAGGTTGTGAATGATAAGTACACAGAATTTCAACAGGAAACACTAATACTCGCTTTAATCTAATGTATTTCAGATGCTATGTTATTCAAAGTTATCCAAGAAGTCAACAGGTTTTGCAAAAGAGGCTCAGGCTATAAAACTTCTAACACAAAACTAAACAAATACCATTGGCAAAGAAAATCTGCAGCTTCCAGTACTCCTCTTCTGACAGAAACTTCAGATCCTTCTGGCGCTCTTTCATCAGGTCCTGTTTGTCCAGAACCCACTGCAGACTGTGACAGTGAAATAAAACACATTAATTCAATATACTGAACAGCTAGTCAAAGTGTTATCAACCAAGCTAGCGGGTAGCACATAAACAATATGTTAGCCATCTATACCACTGTCGAAAAACAGCAAAAATTTGAAAGTAAGTCAGTCTAATTGAGCTTTTATGACAGTCTTCATCTTTAGTATATTTTCCTCCCGTCTGAAGTTTAAAAGCTGTTTTATATCGAAGCAGTACTTCAGGAGAAACTGTTAGCATTGCCGCAGTACACAGCTAGCGCCAAGTGTAACGTTAGGCCTCACAACACAGACGGTTATTCACAAGAAAAACACGCAACACGTCAACATTTCAATAGAAACTTACTAATGTGAACTTTGCCAGAAGTTTCCCGCCATATCTCAGCAGTTGAGGTAGAGAGGCACACTTAAAATTGATATAATTTGGTACAAACGAAGTAGGTAGCTAAGTCAAAGTAGTTGTGCTAAACAGACACCGGAGTAACGTCAAAAGTGGTCCGGAGAAGGATAGGTGGAACGCGAATAAATGGTTCCGGGCTTTTTAGTTCCGCGTTAAAAACTTACAAAGCAAGTATTTATGTTTGTTTTAATATTACACTTCGAAATGTATGTATTCATAATTTAAATAGGGGGATATTATATATATTTATGCATTTAATTACAGGTAAGTCAACAGAGAATTGATATTATAAAATATATATCCTCCAACCGCCTATAATAAGTTAATTGTCGTAACCTTGATAGATGTTTGCAGGGACATTCACCCCTGGGTTGGGAAGGTTCAACATTCCTCTGCAGTGTTAAGGGAAGGGCTGAGTGAGGATATAAAGACACCACCACCTACTAACATGTGTGAGGGGCCAGTTTGGGTTTTTTCAGTTGAAGTTGCAGAAGTGACAGGAGCGTCAACATGAGCAGCAGCCCAGAGAGGATGTCTTCATACCGCCGCCACTTCGAGTGTAACTTGGCCGCCAGCTCTGCCTACCAGCTCCGGGTGTCCAGTCCCTCTCCCTCCCGCAGGGAGAGCCGCCCCCGGTCGGTCAGCTTCACCCGGGGCGGAGGGACGATGGGGCGCAGGGCCTCCTCCAAGGCTGGCATGACCAGGTAAGTCACCAATTATACTGAATCCTGATCACTTATTTTATTTTCTTGTTTTATTGGGAAAATTAAACACTTAAAATGACTAGTAGTATGTAGTAGTAAATTACTACATTAATGCTCCCAATACAGCTTTAATAAGAGATTAATAGCATTGTTATGACAGTGTGAGTGCATAAGAGGCATTGTATGTGTATAAAGGTGCCCCTCTCTACCAAATCCAAACTGTGATCCATCTTCTGTAAACTCCTTTCTGGTCCCGTCTACAGCAGCGTGAGTATGGGAACACTTTGCTTAGGACTGGAGTCAAAGCTGGACCTGGATGCGGCTGCAGCGGAGAACCGGGCGTTTATGGTGACTCGATCCAGTGAGAGGCAGGAGATGGTCGTCCTCAATGACCGCCTGGCAGCGTACATCGAAAAGGCAGGAGGAGCATTCACACAGAGACACACACACTTGCACATGTACACTCTTAACTTTTGTAACAAAAGCAATACCTGTGCAAAGAGTCTTACCCTATTTTACTTTATTTATTGTGCTTTTAACTTGCCTCCTGTATGTCTTCTTACAGGTGCGATCACTGGAGTCCAAAAACAAGCTGCTGGAGTCTGAGATTGAGGCCCTGAGGAGCCGCCATGCCAGACCATCCGGCCTCAGGCAGCTGTACGAGTCTCAGCTGAAGGATCTCAACAGGGTCGCCGAGCAAATGAGAGCCCAGCGGGTGAGGGAGGTCATACATGATGACCGTAACGTTGTGGTTTGTTGTGACTAGTGGTTCAAAATGTGGCAACAACTTACCCCATGTACAGGATATGTCTTTGGCAGCCAAGGAGGCGTTGTTGGGCCAGTTGGACACGCTGACAGCCAAATATGACGAGGCTGTGGTTGCCCGGAAAGAGACGGAGCATGACATCGAGGCTCTCCGCCCGGTAAGAAACAGTTGAAAGTCCATTTAAACCTTTGTGTTTAGTACGTTTCTGTAACTAATAGAAGAATAATGAACGGGAACCAGTCCGACCATATGTGATTCAATGTCTCAGGATGTGGATAGAGCGACCTCAGCGCGGATTCATCTGGAGAAACACCTGGAACATCTGGAGGTTGAGCTTGCCTTCCTGCAGAGAGTTCACAAGGAGGTAATGTCTGCTCATCTGTCTATCAGCAGCAGACGGTGTATGTGAGCCAGCGGCATGCCTTTCATTTTATCATTAACGGTTTAATGGGCTGGTAATTATTGCTATGACAGGTTACAACTTAAAACGAGAGCCCGGTGATGGATGAAGTGAGTAAGACTGTAAACACGGCAATTATCAGCAAGGTGTGAAGACTCACAGGAAGATAAAGGGGACGACATACCAGAGCGAACACTGTTTTAATGCATTTCTAAAATCATCTTTGGTATTTCAGAGTTATATTATCTAATAAAGTCATATAAACTTGTGTTTTATTGCTGTATATACTGTTATTCTTCTAACTGTGGTTGTTTGGGATACACTGTAAGGAAATCGAGGAGCTCATGCAGCAGATCTATTCAGCAACATCCAAGGTGGAGCTGACCTTTGGCCTCCCCGACCTCTCCACCGCTCTCAGACAAATACAGTCTCAATATGACAGCATTGCTGCCAAAAACCTAAAGGTAGGAAGCCGCTCGCTGACGTTAAAAACACACGTGATCATTATTGTTTGGCCAATAAACAGCACATGAGAAATTCTCATTTAAAGTTTAAAAAGTAGGTGATTATCCATCGAAACCTTCCTCTAGGAAATGGACGCTTGGTATGCGTCGAAGTTTCAGGACCTGAGCAGCGCCTCCACCAAACACGCTCAAAGTGTTCGAACTTTGAGAGAGGAAATCACAGGCTATAGGAAGACTGTGAGTATGATTTTCTGTTTTTAAACACAGTGTATGTGGTTTCTTCTACAATGTCTGAGCCATGTGTGTGCAGATCCTTGACAAGGAGCGTGAACTGGATGCAGTGAAGACGAGGAACGAGTATTTGGAGGCTCAGATTCGCGATGCAGTGGAAAAACACAAGAAGAAGGAGGAGGACCTACAGGTAACTGACATGATGTGCTATTGCATTTATTTATAGTCACTCGGATGTTCACACAGCAGGATGAATATCAGTCGTTCTCTGGCCTGAAACCCCTTTAAATTAATCTGTTCTGTTGTGTTCTGCTGCAACAGGAGTGTATAGAGGCCAGTAAGCTGGATCTGAAGGTGACCAAGGAGAAGATCGCTCTGCTGCTGCGGGAGCACCAGGACCTGCTGAATGTGAAGATGGCTCTGGAGATTGAGATCACCACCTACAGGTGAACACAAGGATCTTATGACTTACTGAACACTGGGTATTTATCATTTTAACTCCTCTCCCCTCTGTTTATTTGTCACAGGAAGCTGATCGAGGGGGAAGACAGTCGTCTGAGCACCACGGTCCAAAACCTGTCCCTCACTGGAGGCCTGCAGCTTACTACCTCTGTTAGCATGCGTGCAGCTTCAGCCTCCGACAGCTCAGCCACTGCAGCGACTGTGAAGATAAATGAAGCCTGCAGTGACTCGACCATCAGCAGGGCTGAGACAGCCCCAGAGGAGCAGTCCATTGAGATGTCCGAGAGGAAGACTGTCCTCATCAGGTAGAGGGTGACAGTCAACTGTCAATAGTCAACTGATGAAGTAACATTTCTTAATTTTACTTCTCCACCCTTTTCCTCTTCTCTCCCCAGAACAGTAAGGACAGATGAGGACAAGTATGAGAGCGATACACAGACACGCACCATCATCATCTCTGGAGCAGCAGATGATACAGAAGAAGAATAGACTTGTCGTATCGTATTATTCAGGTGTTTCAATACTTTGAAAATCATAGAAGTAACTCTGAATTTGAGTGAAAACACAGCATAAAGCAGAAAAAGCAATTCCCACGTGTACTAAAGCAGCTTGTACCCATTTCAAGTGTTGTGTTTGTCGTCTATGGAGACTTAACATTAAGTAAAATATGCACAGTGTGTCCTGTAACTCAGCCCTGTCTGCTCCTAACTCCCTCTGCCTCTCTGCTGTTTTAATCCTCCTGTGTGTCAGAAACATGTCTTTTAAAGTAGCTAAATAAACTGCAAGTGTATAGTAGCTGTGTTTTTTTAATTTAAAATCAAGAGAGCTGGAACACTTGGACTGCAAATAACAATTACTGTCATTATAGAATTATCAGACGACTGCTTGTTTCGTCTAGAAAATGTAAAAATTGTGCAAAAATGCTCTTCAGTATGTCTTCAAATCGCTGCTTTTGCCTGACAAAAAGTCCCAAAACCTAAAGATTCATATAAATGACAAAGAAAAGCAGCAAGAACCGGGAAATTTTGGACAATTTAGCTTGAAAAATGATGAAAACATGAGTGATTAGCTGATTATCAGAATAATCGACTAATAGTTGCAGCTCTATGGAAAACTGAAAAACAACACACACTTTGCTCCTTTTTCTTTTGTATTATTTATTCAAACTGAAGCAGCAACTGACATTCAAGGGAAGTACAATTACCACAACCCCCGTCACGTGTAAACTTGTTTCATAATCAAACCCACTGTGTAGAAATCAAAGACAGACGTACAGTAACATTTCCAAAGAGATTCATTTAGTAAGAAGTTACATGCTCACAAAAATGTGATTGAAACCGTCATCAAAACCTCCTTAATCTGTGTGTAAAGACAATTAATGTTTTAATCATGACATATACAGTCAAGTAGCGTATTTATATGATATGTAGTAGTGTGTATATGTATAGTGGCCTTATTCAAAAAAGCACAAAATCTCCCACAGTGTGTCCCATTTTTTCACAACGACAGATGAATACAGAGAAGTAGAGTGAAGTCCAAAGTGCAATTAACAGTACATGAAATGGTACCTCACAGAAAAGAAGCAATTTGATATTAAATAACGTGATCGACTGAGATTGCATCCAAAAAGCACCGATGGATTTGTCAATTCTGTGTGATTTTGTGTCTCTAGTGCAACGGTTTGGGTTCACCCCCGACTCCTCCAGCGAGACGATAAACCGCAAGGCTGACTTCATGTGCCAGAGCATCAGCGCTCTCCTACAACACAAATACAACATCTGTTTGTATCAGAGAATAAAGGCAAAAGGAAAAGAAAATGTCTCAAAAGAAACTGAGCTCACCTGTGATTCGGCCTCGGCGTAAACTCTCACCACGTCCTCGGTGCCGGAGGGTCTCACGAAGGAGCGGGCCTGTCTGTACTTCTTCACTAAGCTGTCGATGGCCTCCTGCAGTCCGTCTGGGCTCACTGCCCGTCTCTCTGCGTCTGTTGTATCTATCACCCTGCGGTCCGACACCTACAGAAGGCACAAATATAGCTTTCTATAAGTGCTTATGCACCATATATTCCTGTGGAGGTGGCACTGATGGGAGTACAGATGACATACCCGTGGTTGAATCTAACCACATACAATTTTGAGGTACTTTACTGGAGTATTTTCATTTTTTGCTGTAATTTCAAAACTTCCATTATCTGTCAGAAGCAGCTCCTCAGGATGTGAAGATGGAGAACAGAAGCCTAGTCATTAATCAAGGTACAATATTTTTACAACAACGAAACAATTCAATTTTTAAAACTTAACATTTTCTCTAAAATTCAAGGACTTCGAAGGTCTGTCAGAAACCTGAGGTATGATGTTTTCTAGCAGCCCCGGCACTTTTAAGTTCCCTCCAGGATTAATTATCACAAATATCACACATTATAACTGATGAATGAACGAGCACCTTGACTTTGAGCTGCCTGTTTGGCAGGTCGCTGTAGATTGCGTCCCACTGCTGCACAGTCATACCCTTGATGGCCATTATGGCTTCAATCAGCAGCATGTCAGAAATGGCATCACCTACAGTCTTTATAAAAACAAAAAACACACAGTCACACATCAGAACTGTGAGTGGGTGCAACAATAATGCTGCTTTGTTTCGTTGGTTCACTGTGTGTTTGTGTTTCCACCTGGTTGATGACGTTCACAGTGTTCTGCAGCAGGAGAGCTGCTCTCTTCCTCTCGTCGGCGGTGCTTGAGTTGTCCGCCAGCTGCTGGATCTTCTCTTCGGCCGCCTTACTGAACAACACCTGAACACAACACAGGCATGTTATCACACATATATTTTATTAAAATGCTAGATTGGTGATTTAAGTGACCTCTCTGAGTGTCTGAGCTACTCACAGTTCCATGACCGTTGGCCTCGAAGTACACACCGATATCAAACTCCTGGGCTGCGTGATGAAGGTGCTTCACTCCAGTTTTAGTACACCTCACTATTACCTGAATCACATGATAATGTGTGAGCACTACCTCAAACATGTTTTAAAAAGAAATGAAAGAAATGCTCGTGTTTCTCACCTTCATCGTGTCTTCCAGATAGCGAGTCGAGCTTCCGTTAGCGTAAGCAGTCTGCACCACAGCTATCTGCAAGTCTAACCCAGCCTGTGTGAACAGAAACAAAAACTATTCACTTAGAGTTTGTGTATCTTGTTTTTGTTTTCATGTTCGTATTTTCTGGGAGAATACCTGTGTGAGCAGCTCTTTCAGGAAAGTGCTGATGAGAGTAGCGATTTTGTCTCCGTCCAGCAGGTGAAACTGCCCTTTAGAGTCGGAGTAGTAGTAAATGATTCGGTCAGCGTCGCCGTCGTAGGAACAGCAACGCTCCCCTGGGTTCATCTCAATGCCTTCAGAGAGAGAGAGAGAGAGTTCAATTTCCTCTTGGTCATATATACTCGGTTGCCAGTTTATTAGGTACACCTAAGTTAAACTAATGCACTCTGATACAACAGTCCTGCAAATCCTACCTTCATGAAGGTTGTAACGTTCAGTTTTTGTTGAAACTGTTTTAAGGAGGTGTTAATTCAACCATATGGTCGTTCTGGAGCATGTGGTGTTGTGAAAATTGTACTACTTTCTCCACTTCATTTATTTAAAATGTAAAACAGGCGAAAAGGAACACAAACAGCATCCTTTTTAACACCTTTCTAAAATAGTTTCAATAAGAACTGAACATTACAACCTGTATGAAGGCGAGATGTACTTTTGGACTGTTGCAAGCTGGTAGGTGTACCTGGTACACTGGCAACTGAGTGCACATTTATTTGTCACTGCTTTGACAAAAGCTTCATTTATAGGAACATAAAAATGTAACACGTGTTGGATTCCTAGAAACTTCAGCTGAAACAAGCCTCAGCCAAAAAGTCAAATTGTAAGGCAGATGTCATGTAAAATGAGTTTCATACCAAATATTATAGTAATTATTGTGGTAATTTGCTGTTTAACAGTCTCCATCTTGTGGTTAAACACTGCATGTCTGTCTTCATGGTATATAAGCAACAGAAACAGTACATCATATCTACTGTCCTGTATCTATAATGCATTAAAGATTTAATTTATTTTGCAAGGATCATGGCGAATAAAACCTTTCATAGTTGTCATGCATTATAACCACTTTATAACACATTATTAATACCATTCAAATGCATTATAATGTGTTCATGTGTTGCAATAAGTGTTTTAAGCTGTTTTTTATCTGCATTTTTCTTGTTCATAAAGTACTGAAAAGTGTCGTCTAGTGAGCACAGTCGCACCTGTTGGAGCTTTTTGCTGCACTTTGACAAAGTCCGCCCCACACTGGTGGTTGAGCTTCCCTTTACTGCCGTCGTTGAACAGCGATATATGCAGCTCCTTCTTCAGGTGACTCTCCATCTCGCGCACCTTTAGAGCCCCGATACCGTTAGCACCGTCCACAGTGAGGTGCTTCTGGTCGTCTGTGCAATTTGACGCCTAGCAGCGAGAAAAAGATGGAGGGAGGGTGAAAGGAGTGATTCCCGGATGAATTGCAAAAACACAAACACAATATACGCCGGTACACATGACACATCCTGTGTCCTTACATTCTTTGTGAGCTGAATGAAAGCTTGGCAGAGTTTCTTATAGTATCCTTCCACTGTTGCTTCTCCATATTTACCCTGCGTGTTCTGACAGCAAACCATGTAGTGTAGCTGTGGGGTGGTCACCAAACCATAGTCTGATGAGTAAGAAGTGAAGACAAAAACATGAATAAAACTAAGAAAGCAACAAATTAATTTCATATGAGAGTGTAAGAATCTAATTAACCCTACCTTTGCTTTGACCACCAAGTGCAGAGACTCCATCCAACACTGCTTGGGAGAGGCTGGCACTGCTGCTTCTGTAATTAGAGGACACAGGTTTGTTTAGTCTTTTGTTACACATGTTATTATAGGGATGCCGTCTAGAATTAATAATACTAAGAGGCAGAGAAAGTCGCCACTTAAGATCATATACCTGGTGTCTTTCCCCACAAACACGTTCGCCTCCTGGACCATGTTTATGTCCTCCTTCTCTATAACGTCTTTCAGAGCAGTGAGCAAATCTCCCTGCTCCGCGTTGGCCAGCTGGGTGGCGTAGACCTCCCATGTTGGTGTCACCATCTCCCCCATGGGGTCGACCAGCTTCACCCCGTTGTCCTCCTACACAAGTTCAGATGTAAAGAGCGAGACAGGAGGATTATGTTTATATAGGGATGTTTAATGTAGAAAATGAAATAGCGGTGTGGAAGATGTCGTTTTTTCAGTAACAATATGAAAAGAAAACAACATTATGGAGTCAAATAAACAAGGTCAAGACAGAAACGATCGTCACCTCTGGGTTGTGTGATGCAGTGACCATGACTCCGATGGTTGCTTTGGTCTTTTTGGAGCGGAGAGTTGCCAGCAGCCCCATCCTGAACATGATGTGGTCCAGGTGTTTGGCGTTGGTCCTGAAACCAGCGGTGCCATACTGCAACACCAACCCTGCAGGCTTAGGGTGCAGCCCGGACTGCTTCGATACTTCCTGAAACTCGGCCATCACTGAAACACATTAAAAATACATTTTACTTAAGTAAAAGTACATAAGTATTACCGACAACTTGCACTTGTTATGTATCTAGTGCTGCAACAAACTTTATTTGAATTGTTGAATAATCTTAGTTTATTATTTTCCCAATTAACCGATTGCAGTTTTTGGTCTATAAAACAGTGTCAGTGTTTCCTAAAGCCCAATATGAAGTCTGAAAATGTTTTGTTTTGTCCACAACTCGAAGATATTCAGTTTACCAACATGTAGGAGACAAGAAACCAAAAATTATCACATTTTAGAAGCTGGAATCAGAGAATTTTGACTTTTTTCTTTGCCGATTAATCAGTTATTATGAATTGATTATTAATTTAGTAGATATCCCTGCAACACAGCACATAGAGGTCTTTGACACCTCAAAACAGATGGATTAATTTAATAGTTGACAACTAACTCATTAACGGATGCAGCTTGAAATATATTACAGGTAAAGTATTTGCTATGCAGCAGAATGGACCCCACAGTGTCATATAAGAGGTTTATTATGACTTTATTCTAAAACTATTACTGCATTAAAGTGTAAAGAGCATTTTTAATGTTGTAGCTGGTTGAGTCTGACAGAATTGAAGCATTTTATAGAGAAATCACAGCAAGAAATCCATCCAACATTTAAAAACATATAACATACTGAACATTTCTACGGCTGAAACCAACGCCTGGACCACACTTACATAAAACATGTCAAAGGACAAGAAAAGGGCAAAGTTTACAGCAGACTCTCGCCCACAAACGAGATAAAACTCAATAAACTGAATCATATCAGTTGAATGAGAACAACTTGGCTGCATTAGCTAGCTTAAATTACTTCAACACACACACAGCACAAAGTGGTGCTTCTGGGTATAAACGTAAAATACACAACTCAACCCGAAATTATAAGTGTAAGCGCTTTAAAACGTGTTAAATTCACTTACTGTGTTGTTTAGTGTGTGTTGAGCAGAGGGAGTGTAGTGAAGAGTGAATCGCTTCCTGTTCCTCCTCCTCTCCTTCTTCTCACTGACGACGTGGCTACACTTCCGGGTACGTCACGTGACGTAAGTACGCTCGGCGTGCCCTGTCGGTGCGACGACTGTCTCCCATTATACAGTAGTACTATGATGCAGCAGGCGCCTTGAACACCACAACCAAGCACAAATACGACGTGCAGATTAGATTTTTGTATTTTTGTATTTTTATTTGACTGTTCTTAAAAAATAAAAGCCCAAAATATGTAAAGAAAAGCTTTATTTTGGGCCCATATAGCGCAAACTTGTGAATATAACCTTACCTGATCATAACCACACATCCAAAACAAATAAACAGGCATGTTTAGGGTTTTTTTCTTAACGAAATCATCTCCCACCTTCATCATGTGTCTGATGCACATGCAGCAGCTCATAAACCACAGTCACGCTCGAGTATTAACCCCTTTGGTGCCATGGGTTCCTGCACAGTGACCCCCACCCCCACCACCACCACCATGCCGACTCCCCTTTAAGAGACGTGGGATGCGACGTGTGTCATCCAACCCTGTCCGAGCAACCCACCGCTGAGGAGGGGGGAGGAGACTCTGGATGGACATATAGATAGGCTAAATAAATAAACAAACGACAGGGAGGGAGGGGGTTGTGAGGAGAAAAAAGGAAATTCCCTTCTTCTGCTTTTTTCCCCTCTTCCTGAGCATCTTCCTGCGCTGCGCAGTGCCGCCGACACCACCAGGGGAGCGCAATTTTTCCTCTCTCGATCTGCGGGGAGGACCACCGCAATCTGACCGACCGAAGAGAGGAGGGGGGGAAAACGTTGCGGGCTCTTCTCTTATTTTGAAAGCTTTCCTGGAGGAAACGCATCCAAACCTGATGCGCCCTCTCCAAACGGGATATCTCACCGACCTATGGAGTACTGATTCACAATCTGTCTCTCTCTTTTTTGTATTTTTGGATAATCAGAGCGCGCATTAATTGTTTTTAATTGGCCTATTTCTTATTGTGCGTGTAATAATCGCCGCGGGGTGAGAAAATAGCTTTCATTGCCAGTTGAGCGTTACATAACCGAGTGGCATTAGCTGTCCAAGGTGCTGAACTGAACGGTCGGAGGACTAAAACGGGACGCGCCGAGGGGAATTCACAACCTTGCGTAAGTCTACTCATGCCACCGCGCGTATTCTCAACGTGACCGAGCGATCTGATGCGAATGTAACATTTATCTGGTGTGGTTTGGTTTTTTTTAAAGCTCATTTCTCTCTGCTTTTTTTCCCTTCCGCCCACACAGAAGGTCACACAGGCCCTATCGACCAAAGAGGGGGGGGAAAAGAGGAGGAAGGAGAAGAAGAAGAAGCGCGGCTCGCTGGGAAGCAGCTGGGTGTATATATATTTATATATATTCACACCTTTTTTTTTTTTTTTCGCCATCGTCCCGAGGGTGAAACACATTCCTGAGGTGGTCGACTCCAACGGAGAGAGAGAAAAATGTCGGGGCAAACGCTCACGGATCGCATCGCCGCTGCGCAATACCAGCTAACGGGATCAGATATGGCCCGCGCTGTCTGCAAAGCCACCACTCATGAAGTGATGGCGCCCAAGAAAAAGCACCTGGAGTGTAAGTGGAGTCATTTTTCCTCTTGTCACACACACCGCAGGGCCTTGCATTTTTCTTTTTTCTTTTTTTTTTTTTTTTTTTAACAGGGCCTCACAGGCTGCACACACTAGCCAGGGACACGTGCCATCACATCCAAGAAGAGCTACCACATCCTCATGACCAGTCGTTTTTAATTCCCTCTGCTCAAAAGGGTGTGGTGCCATAATGAATTGATGTGGCCAGGGTGGTGATGACCCCATCTGGTGACCCTTTGTGTCAGCCTCCAGTAAAGATGATGGAAACCCAGAGAGAGTAGAGAGAGTAGAGAGGGAGAGGGAGGGAGAAAGAGGTCATAATTTAAAGTGGAACGACAAGTCATGCTCAGAGAAAGGCCATTTCATTCCCCTTCTGCAAAAACCTCCTTCCTCAGAGGCTGTGTGTGTGGATCCTGAGGGAAGATACTGAATTAAAATGTGGATTACAGGCTAGGATGTTGCCTGTTTGGGTTCCTTATTATCTATCTGTGAGTTTAGCGCCAAAAAGTCACAGCTGAAAGCGTTTCTCAAACCTCACAGCTTTATTGACACGTGCACGGACGACAGCAGGGGCCACCTTATGACAAATCACGATTAATCTCAGTGATCTACCACAAATACTGAGTCAGACCAAAGCAGTGGCGTGGCGCTGCATACAGATGGCGGGTGGTCTGATTGGCTCAGTGTGTGTGTGTGTGTGTGTGTGTGTGTGGTCACCGGGCAGGTCTGGTCCCTGCGTTTTCTTGGGCTAGGACCTTATATCTTGTGATCCGCTCCCCTGCTGAATAATTTAAAAATCAGCCAATGACTGCCTTGCATTATTTACACAGCCAAAGGTGACAATGCTAATGCTAGAATGCACCAGAGACAGTTGCTTCCTCGCTCTCCGCGGGGTCAGTGTGTTCGCTTTCTGTGTGTCTTTCACGTTCAGCTGCTCAGACTTGGACTTTCCCAACAAGTCATGACCGGAGGCCGCTTCTGTTGACCTCCTGATACCACAGACACACTCCCACCGCGAGGAAACACCCTCATACGCTTTATTTATAAGACGTTCCAGCATAGTAAAGCGCACACATGTGGAAATGTTTCCTCCCATGATGTTTTCAGTCTATGAGGTTGTGCTGTATCTCTTTCTAGGGCATATTCAATGATCTACCTGTATGTAGGGCACTGTGCTTCTCTTGCATCTTGGCTGCAGGAAATTCCTAACCTCAAAAAACATTTCCACTTTGACCCACAAGACTTGTATTAAAAATGGACACAACACACAAACTCACTAGATGTCATTTAGGCTGAGAATAGGAAGTCAGACGCTGTAAGTAACTTTGCTAATTAGCTATCTGTCAGCATGTCTGCGGCATTTGATGACAGGAGGATACGAGCCGATAGGTCGTATTTGTTCCTTTGTCATAGTGACAGTTTGTGACCCTTGGGGTGGACGTGGGTGTGTTGTTGAGGGAGGCGGCCGCGGCAGTGGTGGTGGTGCAGTGCAGTTGCCATGGCAACAGATTGCAAGTGTCAGGGGGTGGCAGCGTGAGGACGGAGGGAGATTGCGAGAAGGAAGAAGAGAAATGACAGGCCTGTCATCCCCCTGGAGTGCAGGGACGATCGTAATGAGCATATGTTTCTTTAGACTCAATGATCGGTGTTTTCTGGATGTTTTATTGGTTACTGACGAAACATTTATTCTAATAAGTAGCTTTTACTGTCTTCTGATTGTACATGGCAAAATGTAAAGGATGAAGAGCCGCTGTAGGTGTGAACATGGGTGTCATCTGCTTCAAAATAAAACCTTTAAAGGTAGTATCAGTGTGCAGGTCTTTTCTCTGCATGGAAAGCAAACACAGAGCAGGGAATGAAACCCAGGTGTCAGATATGTTATTTCTCTCAATATGCTGTAAAACACTCCACGAAAACACGGCAGGACGTGTGTTACAAATTTGTGGAGAACATGTGGTCCGTGCAAGGTCAGCAAACACCGAGGGGAATAGGCTGAAATTCATCTGAGGTCATGCTGAAAATACACTGAGCGTAGTAAAAGCTGTTTTAAAGAGTGGAATCAATGCACGGACCGGAGCGAGAGGCCGATCGTATGTACATGAGAGTATAGTGGTTATATCACATGACTTTTAGATTATCTATAGTCTATAGTATGGTGTGTGACTGCTGCTGGAGCCATAGATAGCAACTCTGGATGTCTTAAAAATGTAACTAATTGCACCGTTGTAGTGTTGTAGTAATTTCTCTTTTTGGGAAATTATTCTTATTTGCTTTCCTGCTGAGAGAGGAGAAGATCGATACCTCTCTCCCAGTAGCTTAAATATGAAGCTACAGCCCCAGCTGGTTAGCCTAGCCTAGCATTACAACATGGAAACAAGGAAAAACAGCTAGCCTGGCTCTGGCTGGAGGTGACAAAATCTAAATAGCAGTCCTCGAAAGCTCACATTGTATCACCACTATTTACTCATGGCTGAAGGGTATAAACACCTTGCTGTTTTACAGGAGCTATCATCACCACAAGATGTAGTGTGTAGGGACGGACGGACCGAACGAGGCCAGCTGAATTCCCCGTTTCCGGTGCTCATGCTAAGCTAAGCTAACTGGCTGCTAGCTGTAGCCTTATATTTAGCATACAGACGTGGGAGTGGTGTAAATCTTCTCATCTATCACTCGGTGCCTGAACTCACCCTCTATTTAGGTGTACTGTAGCCTCTAGTGCATTGACTGTCCACCATCTTGTTTTTTGCACAAACAATCCCACGATGCAATTTGTCAAATTTTACACATTTGAAGATGAAGTTGTAGCCGACAACTTTACACTTAACTTGGTGTGGATCCACCTGAGAAGGACTGTCAGGGCCAGAGTAAGGCTATCTGGACGAATCTCCGTCTCAACATGATGCCAATGTGTGTATTCTGTTTGATTTCATATGTAATATTCTGGCTACTACTACAGTATCTCGCTGTGCAACTATAAAAAAAAAGATTATAGCAGACAGACTCAGACTCAGACTATAAACACACTTAGCCAGACACTGCCACACACAAACATGCCCTCGCACAGTGTGAGTCCTCCCGGTACATTATTAGAACCCTCCTGCGGACCGTGGATTACCGTAAGAGTCTTTATTTAGCTCAGCCAATCCTCATTAGAGACGCACACTTGTATGTCAGTGTGTGTTTGTTTCAGGCGATGATACCCCAACAGAAAGCGTGGATTATTTCCTATGATATGGCCCATATGGCAAAACCATTAAAGTAACATTATGCGAGGAAGAATTCGTCTGTGTTTTGCAATTTGGTGCCAAGATTAAGATGGCAATCCACTTACACAGCACTGTACATGTGCATTTGATATGATTATTTACTTATGATGATAATTTAGCACCTCAACAACTTTGTTAAAGGCCGAACATCAAGCAAGTGCCCCGACAGACGCAGCAGTCCAGCTAATATTACACACCAGACTGACTGTTATGTGAGGCCAAAAGGACCCAAGGCACTAATGACATGGAAGACACAGGTATACACAGAAAAAGGGCTGGAAAAAGACAAAGACAGGAAGTAGAAAGTAAAACATGACACACAAAGATTTGATCGACGAACTAAAACAGGAAATGACTAAGCAAATACCCAAACCGTGACACCAACAGCAGGAAAGGCCTTCATGTCTGTCTTGCAGTGTTTTATTTTGAAAATATATGTATATGTCCGATATGTATACTTGTCCGACCTCTTGTTTGGTCGCTCTCTCTTTCTCCCTTCTAAGCTTTCTCTGTCAACATCCTCTACGGTTTTCTTTGCTGAACAGTTCTGTTAGCTGTTCACGAGGGTCCGGTTCTGCTGCCCGTCAGGACCCGCTCCTCGCCAGCGTTCCCTGCTCTTGTCCTGAAAACCTTCCCTGTGGCATAAAGCTCCTGTGCAGTGTAATACCAACACTCTTGTGGCGACGCTCCAAGCATCCCAGTCCAGGCTGAGTCAGCTAACTGCACAGCTGACTGAGCTAATGGTAGCTACAGGTAGCAGCAGTTAGGGGTTGCATAGTCCATAGATGGTTGTGTGTCACGTAGTGCCAAAAAGCATGCAACAACACAAGACATACTGTAGCTAGCCTGCTAATATTAGTCACTCGACCAACAGCAGGAAAGGCCAACTTTCTTTTTCTCTTCTAAGCTTCATCCACCACGGTCTTCTCCAGATTCTTGCCTGTTCGCTCGGCTCTGGTTCTGGTGCCCAGTCAGGCATCACTCCTCCCCAGCATTCCCTGCTCCTGGCCTGAAAACCTTTCCCCTCGGCCCAAAGCTAATGTGCTAGCGGTGGAAACACCAACACACCCCTGGGGAGGTCCATGGAGTCACCCAGTCCACTGAGTCAGCTAACTGCACAGCTAACTGAGCTAACCAGCTAAATGTAACAACAGTTAGCAGTTAGTTAAGGTTTGCTCGAGCAACACGCAAACTATATGTACATCATGAAACTCTCACATAGTGGTTACATAGTGCAGGACCAGGAGTTTGAGGTACCGTTCCCCCTATTACAAGTCAGTGTACCATCGAAATGATTTTGAGCTTTTTTTTTAAGGTGAAATAGTTACATAACGTCACTTTAAGCTCCTGTAAACAGATATAATAAGATATACAGAGTTATTATTGAGTATTATGAGCTAAAGGTCTGCGAAAGGCTTTGGGTGGTGTTCATCCTGCTAGTATGAATATTAACTTGTAGCTGTGCCAATGACACGATAATGTTATATAATCACATTTTTAGCCATTGTCGACCGTGTCTGTCTGCGCGTGTGTGTGTGTCATTTGAAAGAGGCTGCAGGGGAGTGTAGTCTTCAGCCATTTCACAGAGGAGGGAGGCTAAATGAGGTAAAAGAGAGTATAATTTAAACAAACACGACGGCGATGTGGGGAAGAGGTGTTGCGGAAAAATATTATCAAATATCTAAAACACAGATGGGAGCCATAGTGGGGGAAATGGATGCAGCATTCAACATAAAGACATCAGACATCATCAGAGGTGTCACAGTGAGGCGGTTACCATCTGGTCATGGCTGTACAGATGGATCGGAGCATAATTAATCATGCAAAGATCAGAAGAAGGTCTGTGATTACTCTATTAACTTCAGACCATTTTGAATCCATTTGCCTTTTTGTAATAAGATGATATTCCGCTTCGTGCTTCGGAAGATCATTCAATTAAATAAACCTGACTGACGGTGACAGCGCTGGTGACAAAAGCTGATAATAGAGGCGTGTTGGTGAGGGTGTGAAACAGGTGGTGTTGAGGCAGGTTTGTATGCATGCGTGCTGCACGGGGGATGGGCAGTGACAACAGCCACCATTGAAAGACCGGTGATTAGTAATAATCTGTTTACAACCCCTACAACCACCCTAACCCACGACCCCTCCGTCCATCCTGCCGCCCTGCGATGACCTTCAACAGCCTCTCTGCTCTGACTCTACACGTCTCTTCATTTCGTACACTTTAACGTCTTCATCGCCGTTCCCTCGAGTGTCTCGCTCTTCCTCTCCCGTCCTGTCCATCTCGTGCTCGTCACCTTTTTAGCCTTTTAGTCTGGTTGTCAGTTTTGTAGCTACCCACTCAAGGCGAGGTCCGTTCAATATAATGGCCTTTCTTTCCTTCCATTATCAGCTGTGGCTGCCAATACTTGCTGCATTCCTCTCCTGGCACTCTGTATGGATACACTCAGTCCTGCCCTTGTCAATGTCAGCTGGACGCTCTCAAAAATGCCTTTAAAGTCTATGTTATGTTTGAGGTTTCAAGAACTTATAGGAGATCGTTATTCTGTTCTCATTCCATGTGCACATGTACACATTTATGCCGTGTGTGGATTATAAAGCCAAACCTCTGAGAATATACTCACTGTAATTTCAAGGATACAATCTTTATTTCTTCAAAGTGTTGCTTCCTCTTGCTCTCTTTTTATTGGCATGATGTATCTGAGGCCATCTGTCTCCCCGACTCTGTCTCTCTCTCTCTGTGGACAACTAACCCAAATATCTAATAAGAAACTCCAACATCAGACAAGGAACAAATAGAAAGCTAGATATGTTGCTTATTTATTTTAAAAAAGTGCCTGATTGACACCATCTTGTTGTGAGATGATTCACAAAAGCGGTCTGTAAGCTCTGCTTGCAAATGGTGGCAGTGTTGTTTTTCCACAAGAAGCTCAAGGTGTTAACGTCTCGATCAATATTTGTTTTTTAAAGTCAGCAGGATAATTATCTGTTTAAAAAACCCAAATATAAAGCAATGCTTTTGGTTTATGGCTCATGATTGTCAGTCACACACTTTTCATAAACGTATGTCTGTTATGTTTGTATTGTCAGGTTGCTGTTTTCACCAGTGTCCATTTGTTGGTCGGTCTGTTGGTTTCTCACCAGGATTACACAAAAACTCTTGAATGTATTTCCACAAAACTTGGATGGACAACAGGTCTCAGCTCAGAATAGACCCCTTTAACTTTTGGTGTGGATCTGGGTAAAGGGAAGGATTCAGCGTTGTTTTGTTGTCCTCTCGGTTGTCTGTTAAAGATCTGGTGAGGTGAAAGTATGGTGAAGCAGTTACGGGTGGTTTAAAAATTAGAGTCATACAGGACTTTTGAGTTGGATTTTGAACTAGGCTTGATTGAATTAAATGACTGGTGGGTTTTGGCAGAGGTATGCATTCTACTCAGTGCCAGTTCTAGTTTTTTGATTTGTGAAACGTGTGAAAATGACTTCATGCTGCAAAATGCAAGGAGGATGCAAATTTTGGTGAAACTATAAAACACAAAACTGTGTATCTGTTGTAGTGTAGCGTTGAAACAATCAGTCAATCTGCGTAATTTTTTCGGCAAAAATCCTAAACGTTCTCCAGTTTCAGCTTCTTTAAAGGTTAAATTTTTAAGGAGGCCACCTGAATCCATACTCCGAACAAATAGGGGGCATCATATCATGAGAGTACCTGCTAACTGCTGCTAACTGTAGCTGCTGTTAGCTAGTAAGCTAAATTAGCCCTGCAGATAGTGGTCATATTAGCGGACTCTGCCTAGACTGGATGGTTTGTAGCAGGAAGGTAGTTTTGGTGTTATTTACCATCGGACTATCACCACAGGCGATAGGGCCAGGGGCTAGCAGGTTAGCATGTTAACTCCGCAACAGGAAGACCGCTTTGACAAAACTGCCATTTCTTCAAACTCGGTTGGTAATTTTAGCACATGTTTTAATGTTTTAAACAAAAATTGTTCCATATTGCACCTTTGCTGGTTTTCTTTGTCTTTTTTGATTGATGATTATGATAAAACAAAATGAAAATATGTTATATTACGTTACACATTTTAAAAAAAATATTTCTTTTTGGGGATTTGGACTTCATTTTCAGTATTTTCTCACATTTGGTGACAACTGACAGATGAATCATTGGTGAAAATAACACCTATGTTCGGCCCTTATAAAGTATGTTATCCATAAAAAAAGTCTGTATAACGTGATATAAATGTTCTTAATAGGAAATAAATGAGAGAGATTTCTTCTAAGGAGCGACGATCTGTATGACCCAGAGAATGAGATGTAGTACACATGAAGTATTTATCTGTATTAATATTAATGCCAGTGTTGCACAGATGAAGTATTGAACCTTACACTCCACCTCAGGCTGATGCACCCATCCGAACTCTCGCTGCTGAAGACCTCTCTGTCTGTCTGACTGTCTGAACTGGCACCCAGGGGGGAGAGCTGACAAAGCATTATTTTCTCTTTCTGCACCGTCAGCGTGCGTGTGTGTGTGTGTGTGCCTGCATGTGTGTGTGTGTGAGCCCGTGCACCAACATCATTTTGTATGTACATCAGGTCGTCCTCGTGGTTTAATAGTCTCATGGGCGTCTCGAGCAGCTCTGCAGTGAACACTCAGCCCGCCGGCTTAATCAAAGTTTAAACAGAGCAGTTCAAATTATGGAGCGGTTTGTCTGAAACTAAACTAACCGTGACTCTCCTCTTACATACCGAGCGCTGACCGAATGATGTAAGAAATCTGTGAATGATGGTGTTTTCCTTTGTGGCTGTGTTGCAGACCTGGTGTCAGCCACCAACACCACCAACGTGAACATCCCTCAGATGGCTGACACGCTGTTTGAGCGAGCCACCAACGCCAGCTGGGTGGTCGTCTTCAAGGCCCTCGTCACCGCCCATCACATGTGTGTCCACGGCAACGAGGTTAGTGGTTGAGACCCAGGCAGACCAGTCACATCTGGTGCAATGAAGTTCATGCTTAAATCCAGTTTTATTCAGCGATATAAGAGACATCTGAAGGCTTGATTGAGTTATTTTTATATTGTGTTTCGAGAGCTTTGAACACAATTCCTCAAATAAATGAATGAGTGCTGTGGTTTCAGCGGTTCTTGTTTCTCGTCCTCAGAGGTTCATTCAGTACTTGGCTTCCAGGACCTCCCTGTTCAACCTCAGCAACTTTATCGACAAAACCGGCTCTCACGGTAAGAGCAGACGAACTGTGTCAAATCAGAAACAGGAAGAGATAAACACAAAGGGAGCCATCTGGCAAATAGGAGGGCCTGGACTAGATCACACGCATGTAATTGTACACACATGCATGCAAACAGACGCTGGCATCTCTGCCGCCAATGTCTAACGTCTCGTGTAAAATGACGCTCCAGTTCATTTTATGACTGGATTTTTATGCATTAGGTCGCCTTGTTTCTTTATGCACAAAGTTTATCTACGATCTTATTTGGGATTTTGCTATAAAAATGATAATAAAAGGCAGGATTTATAGGTGAAATGTTGTCATGTCCAGTAGAATAAAAGAGGAAACTGGTCACAAAACAACAGTTTGCTCAAACTTTTCTGCAGATTATTTCTACCCAGCCGCCTGCAAAGAATTTACTGATGCATTAATGGTTGTCACAAAGGACAAATCTGCAGTTCCCTAATGAGTGTTTGGTTAAATCTTTAGCCCAGCTGGGTTTCCCTTGAAAAATATATAGATTTCAACCAAGTTTCACTTGTTTAAGATATGCATCACACAGGAGAAAGTAAGGAGAAAATGACAAGAAAAACACTCCTACAAATAAAAATAAACACCAGTTCTTTTGTAGATATAAAGAAAAAACAATGATTTCTGAGTGCTTTCTAACATAAATGTTCTGTTCAGGCTATGACATGTCTACATTCATCAGACGGTATGGACGATACCTGAACGAGAAAGCCTTCGCCTACCGCCAGATGGCTTTTGATTTCACCAGAGTCAAGAAGGGGTATGTTGAACATGGCTTTCAGAGAACTTGTGTTTGTTTTTCACTTATTGTTGCTGTATCCAATGTTTTTATCTCTCATCCTTTCAGCGCTGAGGGCGTGATGAGGACCATGACCACTGAGAAGCTGTTGAAAGGCATGCCTGTTCTGCAGACTCTGATTGACACACTCCTGGAGTTCGATGTGAGTCAGACTTTGCCTTCGACTTGACATATAATTTTACAGACCCATGCAGCATCACAAGACAGAAGTTTCTCTCCCTTTTTCCTCCTCAGGTTCATCCCAAGGAGCTGAACAACGGGATCATCAATGCCGCATTTCTGCTCCTCTTCAAGGACCTGGTCAAAATGTTCGCATCCTACAACGACGGAATCATCAACCTATTAGGTCAGTAGACGACCTCTCGCTTGGCACCTTGAAGATGTAAGCGTGGATCTCGATAAACCTCAACCCGCCTGTTGTTTTCACAGAGAAATACTTCAAGATGAAGAAGAGTGACTGTAAGGAGGCCTTGGAGATCTACAAGAGGTTCCTGACCAGGGTGACAAAGATCGGGGAATTCATGAAGCTGGCCGAGGTGAGCGACAACCAGCAGCCTTCACACATTTATATTACGTGCAGTGCATACGCCAAAGTAAAATTTTGCACCAGACCAGGCTCGCTTGTTAGCATGCTAACGTAGATATCTCTGCAACACAGCACATAGACGTCCACCCGAGGCAGACTTTCTTTTTCTTTCACACAACATCACCTGGTGTTTTTTATTGAGTAGTATTTGGACGCGTCTGCTCTCCACAGACGGACCCGTGTATCGCCTACTTGGACTTTGGCGTACACCCTGCACGTAACTTGAAAGTGTGAAGTCGTGTTATCTGAACGCAGATTGGTCACAGTGTGTGTAACGCTGATTCTCAACTTGTTTTCCTTTAACAGACGGTTGGAGTCGACAAAAATGACATTCCTGACATCAACTACGTAAGTTTGATGCTCTCGTTTTCCTTCATTTGTTCCCTGAATGCCACACATCCCACCTGACACACACACACACACACACACAAACACCCGTGACTCACCCACCATCATCTCCCCGCCCAGTGTCTCCACCCGGGTGTAGTGGTGGATCTAGCAGACTCAGACGATGAAGACTGTCCTTTTCAACCTCTCGAGGACCCGGTAACCATAGTTACACAGGGTGCCCTGGCTGAGTGCCTGTTTGCAGGATGGAGTGTCGGCATGTTGAACTCAATTCAGATTCAAACGCACAAATCATGTGTGTGTGTGTTTGTACATGCATGAGGGTGTTGCAGTGAGAAGTTTTCGCCACTTCGGGTGAACGTGGACTTTATGCACAGCCTGTCAGAGACGAGTGGAAATGATTATTTATTGATTGCTCTGGTTTTTGATTTTTTTTTTTTGGCAGGCTCCCAGCAGTATCCTGGAGAGTCTGGAAACACACATGAACGGTCTGGAGGACGTTAAGGGCGGAAAGAAGGGGTAAGAGATCGTTGAGTCTTTGCTTCTCACTCTCAGTATGAAGCCAGATTAGAGAGAATCAGGATCAAATGAAAAGAAAATTAAGAGAAACTACTGAGAAACTCCCTCTTTGTTATTTAAAAGACGTACCGGAGAGAAATGTTGGTAGAAAGAGGCCTAAACAAGTGCTTTTCCTTCTTTAATTTCCTTTAACCCTTCCTCTCTTTTATCCCCCTTTATGTTCATTTGGAAACACCAGTGAAGGGTGAGCATATACTGTGTGTTTTGTTCGGAGTTCACTAACTTCTTAGAAAACTGTGTAGAGTTTTTATTTCCCTGTCATTTCCTCCCCCCCGCAGGTAAACTTACACATTATTCACATGTGAATTACAGTATGCCGGTGATCCCCATGTGAATAGAAACATAATGCACAACTAGGTTTACATGTGAGAAATGTGTGTATTGGTGTGATTACATGTGTGAACGCTGAGAGAAACACGTTATGATCAACAGTAAGTCACCTCATGTGTATTATCCCGTCCTAACATGCGATGTGAATCAGCATATGAAGGGTTTTATTCTCCTGAAGCTAAAAGCACAAAATCAAAATGTTGATATCGGAAACAATTGGATGTTTTTCTCTCGTACGTCATTTTGCTTTGGAGATGACCTCTTCATATGATCACATATGATTCAATCTGTCTTGCATATTCGTTTAAAAAAAAAAACAGCCCCATCAAATGTTTACCAGCCTGTGTGCAGCAGATCTATTTCAGGCAAAAGCACTAACAATCCCTCCTCCTCCTCCGCCTCTCTTTCAGGTCTCCAACAAAGGTGAGATGCACATTTCACGACAGTCGATGTTTATATCGAGCTCTTCCAGTCTGATGCGCGGCTTAAAAGGAGCGTCTCTGTCTGTCTTTCCAGGGGTCCCCGACGAACAACGTGTCTCCGACATCGACCCCGGCCAAATCTTCAAACGCCGTTCCCACACTGCAGCCTCCTCCTGGGGAGACAGCAGCCGCCGCCGCTGCCGCTCCTGAGCCGGCTGAAGAGTGAGTGTCTCATCTCTCATCTCCGCCTGTTTGTTATCCTGAAAATCTTTTTTTTTTTTTACATTTGGCGATAAGTTGAAATGCAAAGAAATGTAAGAGTTACAAGCGATGGTGAATTAAATGTCATTCTCACGCCGTGTTTCTACTTCCAGTTCCTTGTTGGACCTGGATCCACTGTCCTCCTCAGGTCCTTCAGCACCATCAGCTGCCCCAACGTCCTGGGGAGGTAAGTCTCCGTCTGAAAGAATGCAAATCCAACTATCTAGTGTTTGCAGCATATTAAGCTGAACATCTGCATAACATCTTGATGGCTGAGTTTTCATTAGCAGTGGACTCATTTGCAGAAAAGGAATCAACTCTTCATTGGAGAGCACGCTAATGTTTTAGTTTTAGGCTTGTACTAACAAGTCTTTTTCCTGTTTCCTTGTTTTCTGCCTCTGCAGATCTTCTTGGATCAGGTGAGAGCCATAATAATCTTCACGTCACCTCCAGCCTGTTGTCTAGACTAGTGTAGCCTTGAATCATCCTCCAGGTTACCTCAATGTCATTGGCTTTATTTTTGAACAAACTAATCTGAAATTGAGGTTTCCTGGAATCAATGTCAGTGTGTTAATCCAAATGAAGCATAAAGATAGACTGTAATTGTACAAATGTCACATGGTTTCCTCCCTGTTTGTCTCCTCAAGCTGTTCTCTTTAGTCTGAGTAGTCTCTTTGTTTCTCTCTGCCCTCTCTCTCCCTTCCCTCCACATACTCCATTGTCTGTTTTTGGTTTACAACGGGGGCTATTTTGGTTGGTTGTTTTTTTATTTGTTGGTTATGACCGGATGGTGCTGGATAATTTTACAACTTTACTTTAAAATTTTGGATTTTTACTTTGGTCCGTCAACTCCAAAATATTTTAATTGGGCTTTTATTTGATTTGGACCTTTTGTTTTGGCTTGCTTTTGTTCACTGTTGTGACGGTGACTCAACCCGGTTCTTTTGGTTGCACTTTTGGGGTTTATTTTGATGCCTTTCTTTGGGGATCTCTTGAAAAACCCCGGTGGTACTCGCAGAAATGGGCGATTCCTTGCTATCTGAACCCACCCTCACGGCAGAGCCCGCCCCCTCCCCTGCAGCAGCAACGCCCACTCCTGCAGCGGCAGAACCCGGAGTCTCTCTAGCTCCTCCCACTAGCACAGCAGCCGCCACCTCCCCTGGCGCCGCCAATATGGATCTGTTGGGAGGTCAGTGGGCTTCCAGAAAATTCTCTACGAAAGAATCACTCTGGGAAGCTCAACCCTAAAACCATCACACAATATGATAACACAAAGACGACTGCATGCTCAGACACATACAGTATGTAGACACGACTTTGCTGATTTATGACCGATACTGTCTGTACTCTGCTAACGAAGCTGCATCATGAGAAACAGTGAAGTCTTGATGCACTGACGCACACCGCCATCATCTTCAGCTGCCAACTTCCTAGAAAAAGTATTGAGTGTTAAATATACAAAATAATTATGAAATAAATCATCATACGAATAAATTGGGTTAAACATATATGAATGAACCAATCATTTGTAAGTTAACTTCACCTTTCAGCCAGTTAAATCCATCCAGCCTCGACAGCTGCTACCAGAGTTAGCCAGTTAGCTCCGGTTAGCCAGAGTAACATCAATGCTAACGTTATTCCGAATCAACAAACTGGAAGGTGCTGCTGTAAATAAATATAGTACACAGAGATACTACAACATTTTCTCCACTTTTATTTTACGTGCTACCTACCTGGCTGGGTTTTTAGCTTAGTTACCGTTAGCAGTGTTAGCTAGCCCCCATTAGCGGGTGTGACCACGGAGAGAGACTGTCCGTCTTTTTGCTCAACTCAGTAGTTTTGATTATTTCTTTAGTTAAATATTGTCAGAATCAAGACACCGCTGAGGTAAAATGATTAGCTAGCTGCTCCCGTAATTAGCAGAGGAGCTAACTGGCTACATTTGGCGGTAGCTGTTCAGCTAGCTTGCTTAAGAGAGGAAGATTGCATGTGATTGGCTGAAAAAGTAAGACGGCAGTGACCGGTGATAAAAAACAAAGGACATTAAATTACCTCCATACAATGATGATGGAATAACATGTAGCCTATTAATAATTAGTTGTTTTTCTAATAATCTCTTTTATTTTGTAAAATATTGGTTCATTTATGAGTTTTACACTATTTATCTACATGATGAGTATTTATTTTATGATTATTTATTCATTTAACAGTGGCCACGTTGGGACTCCATACAAAATAGATCTTTTAGCATGATAACAAACAGGAAACACACTCAATCTCATTTTCACACACAGACTACTCCTCCACACACTCACAGACATCCACTGCATTATGTAATGATGTACAGCTCACCTCCGGCTTGCATACTGCTACACTCATTCTCCACATGCGTCTTGTTTGATAGGCAGACGTGCTTTTCTTTGACCTCACTGAAAAGCAATTCTATCAAACCCTGTCACATGCCTACAGCTACAGATGGCAGCTGTAACACTTGTAGATTTCCAGGCTTATTCTGCTCTTTGTGCCGTAGATTAATCCTTGCTGTAGTGCCTCCTGTCTGTATTCCCATTTGTCCATTCACCTGTCAGTCATTAATGTCTGATATCAATGCTGTAAGCTACAGTTTTTAACTTTAATGGCAACTAGTGAATATTTCCTGCTTTCTAGTCAAACGCTCTCTGCTTACCTTTATTTTCCTGATGTTCTCTTTCCCCCTCATGTTTTCTGACTCCTTATTTTCTCTTTTCATCTCTATTTCTTCATCTGTCTCCGTCTCTCCGGACACCTCTGTCCTCCGGGGGTTTGTATGAACCACAGATGCCTTTGCAACACCTGCTGCTCCCACCGAGGCCTCTGCAGCCGCAGCTGAAGGCGGGGCCGCCGCTACATCTGCCCCAGCCGCCAACGCTGGAGCTGGTGGGTGACTGATAGTCCATCTGTGTGTGTGCGTCTGTTTGTGTAAGCGAGTGTGAGTCAGTGGTGGATGATGAACTAAATAGCGTGTAAGTGTACAAAGTACCTGCAATTGAACCTGCGATGCTGTTTATTTATGTCCATGTCTTCTACATGGATCATGGGTCAGGCTGCTGACTTTTTGCAAGGGACCTGCTGGTTTCAGTCTTTTAGCATTTCATCTTCTATCATGTATTTAAGACCACTATACAGTATAACAGTTAGTTGATGACAGTGTTTACTCACAGAGCTAACGTTAGCTCAATAAGCTAGCTAGCTACAGCAGCAATTTCAGCTGACAAAATCGATGGTCGCTGGGTAGAAATAAGAAGCCTGTTTTTGTCTACCTGAAATTATATTGTAAATTATTTCAATTGTTTGAAAACTACTCAGAATTTCAAGTAGTAAATCTGCCCCTTTATCATTGTAAACTGTAGCCTGTATGTGCTGCACGAAAGCGAAAGCTAACAGGCCGAGGCTTAGCTTAGTTTAGCTTTTAGATAGCCTTCTTAACTAGCTAATTTTCTTGACTTTTTCCATTTTAGGATACTTTTCAGGCTACTGCTACTCCATTACTACAAAAAAGTATTAGGTGTAGTTTTCCTTCATTTACTTGAAATGTTATATTCTAACTAAATTAAGTTTATTAAATTATGCTTTAAACTTATATTCGAACAACCACCAGCAGCCAGTTAGCTTAGCTTAGCTAGATGGAACAACTAGTTTATGTACAATTAAACAAATGCAATATACAGTATAAGCTAACTGGCTGCCGGCTGTAGCTTCCTGTTTAATATACAGGCACGAGAGTGATATTGATCCTCTCATCTAAGTTTCGTCTTCTCATCTAATGTAGAACTAATCCCTTATATTCATGTTGCTGGCAATACTCACTTTCACTTACAGTCGGTGAGGCGTTAAAATAGGACTTAAAAAGGAATATTTATATATTGTGGTATTGCTACTTCTTAAAGGAGATGAATACTTTTTCCTGCGCTGGTTTGAGAGCCATCAATAACTTACAGACCTGTTTGTGTCTCTGAAATCAGGGTTTCATCTCAAGGCTTTGTCCAGGGGACAGTAGGCGTACACATTTGTCTATTTGTTATTGCTGGTGCCTGGATGGTGCTATTGCTGTTACCATGGCGATTGGAGACGATACTCGTTATCTCGTATCTTTTGGCAACAGAGGCCGTGCATTTTCTGTCATGGAGAAGGATCGCCGTGGCAGTTGTGTGTCTCTTTAGTTGTGGTTTGTTGCTTCGGTTGATGTACAGTGAAGGCTTTGAATGATGCCTTCACTTGTTTGTCGTTTTGCTATTTTTATCCGTGTTGTGTCGACTGACAGCAGGAGTTTGTTGGAGCTCTGCACCTTCTCTCCTTTCATTCCTCTTAATTTTCTCTCCTCATGCTTATTGCAGTATTTTCATCATCATCACGTGAAACATCTCTCTGCTATGTATTGCCTAACATTCCCAATCACTCTCCATGTGTTGCATTTCTTCCTCCTCACCCCTCCACCCCACCTTCCTCCCCCCAAAAGACCCCTTTGCTCCCTCTGAAGGTAGCATCAACGCAGCAGCGTCTTCCGGTCTAGACCTTTTCAGCATGACGCCAGTGGAGAATAATAACCCGGGTAGTTCGCTGGATGCCTGTTTTAGCTCTGTGGTGCCCCAGCACTCCCCCTCCCCTTCCCCGTCACCGCTCTTCACCTCCGCTTCCAGCACCATCACCACCACTGCAACCATTTCACCTCCCATAGCCCCCAGCGCCGCCGGCCCTGCGACTGACCTTTTCAGCGGTAAACGTTAGCGATGTGTGTGGTCCGGTTATTTATATTGATTAGCATCTTCTTGATGTTGCTTGTCATCCTCTGCTCTTTTGCTCTTCTTCGTTGGTTTCATCAGACTAATGTGTACATATTGAGAGCCTTTTCTGAGCTGAACTTGGCTGCTGTGTGTGTGTCAGCATCCTCAACGTTTTTTAAAGTGTTTGAGCATTTTAATATCCCTGTCTCTGGGTGTGCATGTGTTCGTAGATCTCTTTGATTCCATGCCAGACACAAGCTTCACCAATGCCGACCCCTCTCCCAGTGTTGACTTGTTTACAGCAGGTACCCTCTTGCACCCACTCCGCCACCTCCCCTGCGCTCTCACTTTCATATCCTGTCTTGCCGTGTCTGTTATTCAGCTTTGTCCTTGGCTTTGATCAGGGAAGAAAAAGTAGAGGAAATGAGATTGCTCTCTTACGGGTCAGCTAAAAGCTATTGAGCTGTCTGAAACCTTTTCTCAGTCACTCTCGCCTCCTTTTTCCATTCCTGCATGTACTGCGTGCGCTGCAAGAGCTACTGATAAACGTGCATTATAATGAATCACAGTCAGTAGCTTGTGTGTATTTGAGTGTGAGTGTGTGTTTTGGCGTCTAAACACCATCTCCACCTCCCCAGCAGATGTGTTCAGCTCCCCTGCCCCCATCCTCTCATCCGCACCCCCACCCAAAATTGACACGGGAGCCATCATGAACCTGTTTGGTGGTGGGTAACTCACATGACTGCCTGCCCTCTTGTCTGCCTCCCCTGTACATGAGTGCATCATCAGCGTAGAGGAGTAGATTCTGGGAAATATTTAACTTTCTATAAGGATTATAGCAGATACCTGAGATGAAGTTTGGTTGTTGTGCTTTTTCCTCTTTTTTCCTGACTTTATTGACTTTATTATTACCGTAAATAAGCTTTCTAGTCTGTGTCGATTTGTAAAGAAGGACGACGAACGTGGATATTTACATTATATGAAAATGCATGTGTGTATGTGAGCGTGTGTGTGTGTTTTAAATCATAAGAGCAATGTTTCCTGTTTTATTTGAATATACATGTAATATGTATTTATACTTTCAGCCTTCCTGTCTAACTCTAAACACTTTGTTTGGCATTACCAGCGTGAAGCCGATGGCTGACTATTACCCCTTCTTTGCCCCCATGCTGCAATGGAAATGGCTAAACCTTTTTTGACCTGGCACGGTATGGTTTGGTATATTTTTATGGGGTTGACCTGCCAGAGTCCACAGGAGGAGACGCCCCAGCTGCTGCTGCTGCTCCTGCTGCCCCCGGTGCTGAGCTCATGTCAGGTAAAAGTCCCAAAATGTGAGATGTCACTCATGCATGCATAGTGTGTGTAGGGAACATGTTGCAGACATTTCACAGAAGTATTTCCATTTCAGTGAAAAACACTGTGCTGCAGCCATGGATGTGTTACTAAGCGGGCTCAAGGGCTGATTGTGCTATTTGCTCCAGTCTTTTAATATTGAGTCTGTAAACCAAATCCAATATCTCATTTCTGTTTATTGTTTTTCCTCATAGTAGAGCTGCACACACAGTTACATTTCATTAAAACACAGTCACAATCAGCTATTTAAATTAGTCTTTGCAGACTGTTTTCATTCTTAGGTCGTCAAATACAGATACACAAGGTCCCCTTTAGCTTCTGTGTGAGATGAACTATGCTTTCAGCTCAATCCAATGTTGTGTCCCGTGTGAAACTTAAAAGTCATTGTTGACTTATTTTAACATATGTAGCGTAATTAACTTACTTGATATATGAACATAACTTTCAGTAGCTTAACATAATGTAGCTCAACATAATGTAGCTTAACATAACATAGCGTAACACGACTTAACGTAACATAGCGTAGCAGTGTAACATAATGCAATGTAGTGTAGCATAACATATCATAACATAACATAGTGCAGCGTTATGTAGCACAACATTACATAGCATAATGTAGTGCAACATAACCTGAAGTAGTGATGTACCATTGTGTAACTTAACATAGTGTAACGTTACGTAATGTACTGTAACATAACATAGTGTAACGTAACGTAATGTACTGTAATGTAACGTAGTGTAACACAACATAATTTACTGTAAAAGAAACTTAGTGTAACGTAACGTAATGTACTGTAACGTGACGTAGTGTAACGTAATGTAATGTTACGTAACATAACATACTTTCGTTAACCAAAACAATGTTGTTTTCCTAAACCTTACCAAGTAATTTTAGTATCCAAACCTAAACTGTGACTGTTTCCACAACGTTAACCACCCCACCAGAAACAGGTCCTTAACAGTTTCCTGTGGCATCTTTTTGATTTTAAATCATTTTGTGTCTCGTTCAGAGTCAGTCCGTCCATGGCTGTAGCTTTTGTTGATTTATTAGTAACTGCATGACGCCTCGCTATTGTAATACTTCGTACTATTTTATGGACATTTTCCTTTCAGTCGTTTACAACAGTGTTCGTCTGACAGATGGTTGTTTGGTGTTCATGGATTCAGCCACTGTTTCTATTAACTTTGGTAACGGTTAATGAAATAGTTTGTTGTTAGCTCGTTTTATTTATTCGCTCATTATCACACCCTTTACTGAATTGTTATAAAGGTGTGATTCTTCAACTGCTTGTCATTGGTTCAGTGTTGAGTCCTGCGGATTCAAACAACGTCCTTACATGGTCATGTTAGCGTCACCATTGCTTAGCCTTATTTGCATAGTTTTACTGTGGTCATTAGTCTTCAGGGAATTCCTCCGAACATCCCCACCTGTCACGGCTGCACAAATGGACTGCCTGTGGTCTTCATGTTATATAACTGATGGTCTGCGATACTACTGCTTTAAGCCTTAACTCTTTCTTTCCCCTCTCTTCACATCATTCATGCAATAAACTCGAATGGTTTCATTGTCACCCGCTCCTTTAAAACCTCATTTCATTTTTTTCTCTTCTGGCATCTGTGCTTTTTTTTTTTTTTTACTTTCCTCCCTCTCTCTCTTTCTCTCTCTCTCTCGCTCACTCTCTCCATCTGGCTCTTGGGCTGGCTCATTGCTTGCTTCCCGCCATTTGATTGGGTGAGTTTTTCCTTGCTCCTTAACACGCTAATTTCCCACAGTGCACTGCTGCATTGCAGTGGTGCAAGGCAAAGCTCAGCTGCACTGACAGTCCCCTCCACCACCAGATGCTTGACGGTTTTTTAAAGAGTGTTGTGAAGTAGCAGTAATATTTAATGCGTCTTTAGCAATTAACCCTGCTTCACTGTAGCTGCAGTGCTTTTGCCCTCGTCGTAATTTCTGCAGCAATCACACACGTACAGTGAAAACATCAGAATCAACAAGCACTATGCAGCACTGTGTGTCAGCAAACACTGGTTTATGTTTATCCTATATACATATTTTTAAAAAAAGCAGGACTAGCTCTTATTCCCTTTGCACATACTGCAGATTACCTTCAGCAGTAAGCAGCTGACTTGATGTCTCATGTCTGCACCTGACTAACAAATCACCCACCATGATCCTAACACACTGGAATTGGCTATTTCACTATTTGCCATCGATGTTATTTAATTCCTCATCTTACGATATTAGCCTCCTCTCTTCTCTCTGTTGTCATGGAGACATCTATTGGTTGTCATGGTAATTCCCAGAGTGTGAGGATTGCTTGCATTGAAGGATGCTAACACCTCCCTCTTCTCCTCCCTCTGCCTTCCTCTCCCTCCCGCCCTGCCCTTCCCTGTTCCTCCCTTCTGTAGTATTTGATGGACTAGGGGATGTAATGAAGCCCACTCTGACCCCTCAGGCGGGGGATGTTGACACCTCCATGGCAAACATGGCGAGTAGTAAGTAGTCGTTTAGATCAACTAAACGCATAGATGTCGTAGATGCCACTCTCATGTCTGTGCATTAAAGGCAGTAGGCGATTTTGGTGACAACTTGTCAATTTCTGACCTTTTGGGGTTCTGGTAGGTAAATTTTCTATCTTTGTACTAAGATGAGCTAATTGCCTCCTGGCTCCACCTCCGCACTACAGATATGAGAGTGGTATCGAGGCTCTTTTCTAACTACTGTGTTCAACTTTATTCATCCTGTGTGTCATAATGATGTCAGTAAATGAAACCAGTGATTTTGCAGTACCTCTTTCTCTCTCTTTGTCTCAGATCTCACAATGGGAACCTCAGCGGCTCCTCAGGTAGCTCCCCCCTGTTGGGGTGCTCCCATGGTAAATGTTGTCTGTGTCTTATAGCATGGAGTGGAGCCGCATGGCAGCGACAGACAGGGAATAGCAGCAATCACAAGCATTGCCTTCATCTGGCTCTCCAGGTTCCAGGTTCAAAATAGGGCCGAGGAAACTGAGAAGCGTGGCAGCGGAGAAAGGAAACAAGAAACTTTACTGGATGATTTTATTTAAAAAACACTTCTTATCATTCAGCAAATGTTTAGAGAACGGTTTAAAAACTAATTTGGCAGATTTCAATGCAATCTAGTTCATTTTTATATTTCTGGAGCATCTACTGGAGAGTGATGAAGTGACCAGAGCCAAATTAAGAAGCTGTTGCTTGGAAACAGCTTCTTCTTTTCTTAAGTTTATATTTTCCTTTGAGTCCAGATAAGCCACCTGAACTCAGCTGAACTCACGCCTCACACATTTTGCTTCTTATGGATATTTCAGTTGTCTTTTAGGCAACAACAGAAATGACCCTCTCATCTGAAGGCTACCTGCAAACAGCTTCCCCTCTGCTCTCTAAAGCCTCGTGCATGTTTTAATCAAACATGAGCTACTATAAAGTGTTAGGGTTAAGTTAGGGCTTTTGTTGTGTCGTGTTTGTTCCATTGGTTTGTCTTCACTGTCACAACCCTTTTTACGTATCATGTAATTCTTTTAAATCTGTGTTTGTGCATTGTTTTGCAGTGTGTGTGTGTGTGTCTCTCTGTTGTATATGTAGTGTAGTAACATCCCACCTCCTCCTCTCCCTCCCCTCCACACCTGTAGACCGTTCCCATGGGTGTCCCTCCTTTTATGGGGACTTACCCCAACTTCAGCATGGTAAGACCACCAAGTCCAGTGCGGTCTAGTAATGTCCTCGAACAAGCCTGGACATTACTGGACGCCGATGGACATTGAGCCCTTTAGGTGTCCCTCACACCCATCAGACGGCCGACACCGAGTCTAACTGTCTCCTTTTTCCTTCCGTCTGTCTCTGTGTAAGCCCGGGGCGCCAGGAGCTCCCATGATGCCCATGGTGAGGCCAGGCTTCCCAGCCACGGGAGCAGCCCCCGGAGCACCGGTAGGACTGGGTTATACACACACTGATGACAGTTTCATACGTACAGTAAAGGAGTTTTACGTGCTAAAAGTAAATGTGTCTGCAGATGTCTCCCGGAGCGGCCCAGAGTCCCAGAAAGCCTCCACCACCGAGGAACGCTCTGGATGACCTCAACATTAAAGACTTCATGTAGATTGACTGACCTGTAAACCCCCCAAAGGTATATAAAGTAGAAGTAGAAAAAAGAAAGCTGCAAGCTAACTTTAAGAGCTGAGATGAGCTACATGCTGACTAACAGGATTAAATGCACCCTTAATGTAACGCTCCTGACCACGGGGTAAAGTAAAAATACAGCTTCAGGGCCTCTGTGACTCTGGAGGAAGACAGTTGATTGTTGCTTCTCATTCCCAGGTTGTCACATCCACCGACCCTATGCATCAAAATTCAACCACCTGGGTTTAAGACTCAACAATCAACTGTTTCACCCAGAACCACTTACTGCACCTTTTAATCATGATTTACAAACAGCAACTGACGAATCCTGTTTAGTATGCCTAATGGAAATACAAACAATACATTTCTGAAGTGAACCTTTCAGCTGCAGGAGATTTGAAGGGGGATGTCATCGCCCTTGCTAACAAAACAACCAAATTGCATCCCCTTTCTTAAACAAGCATCATTAATGTAAATGCAGAGTCCACATCCTGCATCTGGAGTCTTGTGTTTTCAGTGCAGTAGCTCGATCTGGGATGTTGTGATGGTACCAGGTCAACGTAAAGACGAGGGCAAAAAAGTCTCCTAGTTCCCATTACTCAGTTAGCCTGAGTCTTATAGCCATGCATGGTTGGGCTAGGGGGTTGCTCCCATTAGGCCATCCCCCTGTTAAACATGTAACAACAGTTTTGAAGTTGAACAGCTTCTCACTATATATATAATTAGACTTCACCTAAGTAATTCTACTGAGAGCACTCGTTTTAATCACTTCCTCTCGCTCCTCTGCAGGTTTGTCATTGTGTCTGGAGCTCTGTGGATGTGGATGTCTGCACTTCCCCACTGCCTTCCCCTCAGTCATTCCCCCGGCCTTCCACCCTCCCCACCTTCAGCCAACCAGCCTTTACATCTTCGATCTTCGCCCTCCTACCAGCCGCGACTCCCCTTGAATACCTGACAACCTGCCCCACCCTCCTCTTATCTAATGTTGTAGCACAACTGTGAATGTGAACCCTAGATACAGAAAAACAAGATTCCGTTTATGTGTGTGTGGGTGTGTGTGTAATTCAGTGTTAACCTTTACTTAATATACTATGAAAAAAACCAACAAAAAAAAATAATAAATGTGTATTTAGATTCATTCTGGATTTCCGCATATCAGCTGACTTGGAATGGTGGATATATGTTGGTTTTCTTTGCGCATCTCCCAGACGAGGACTGTGTTGTTAAATGTGGACTGTGTTCGGTGTGTGTAACTTCACTGGCCAACCCCTCTACTCCTGTCGTCCGAACTAATACTGAGCTATGTTTATGTCATGATAAACTCGGTTGTAACCTATATCTGCTTGGCCACTTCATCCTCCCACCTGTCTACTTCCAAGTTTTTCGGAGAAACAACTCCTGATCAAAAATGTACCTGAGAACAACTTGCACTGCAAAATCTGGACGTATCATCGAACACACCAGACTGTGTTCGTTTTTACTTTATCTGTTTGTTTTATTTTTTTGGTTTTTTTCTGGGATTGTATGAAACATGCAAAAATTTGTGAACTGTGTTCAAAATTGACATATGCATTTTAGACTATTTTAAATGATAGATTACACATATTTTCTTTAATCTTTATTTTGAGAGAAAACAAATGTATCATATATTTTTAGTTACGTCAAAAAAAAGGCAAGTAGACTTAAAAAAAAAAAATCCCCGCCTTTCTTCTTCTTCTTCTTCGTACATATACCTCTCAATCTGTAATCAGAGGCAGTATTGAATGGAAAATTTGCCCCCCGAGTGTTTACTGTTGCGCCCTCTGCTGGTGTGGAGTGATACAGCATCGTAGCGTGCGACACAGGTCGATCTGGGATGCGTTCTAATACTCTCAGAGAGCTCCTTTTTCCTTATCTCTGGCGACTTAACGTCGGGGTGGGGAAATCCAAGAGACGAGGAAGCATTCGTGTATGTGATTGGATTGTGGCCTCAGTCCTGTTTGGGTCATTTTGAGACGCAGCAGCGGTCGGTACGTCACGCGTACTGTCACGAGGACTCTCACTGTAAAGCACTCAAGTATACGCTGGATGTTCTGTGTGTTGTTTATTTCCAAAAAGTGACTGTATCTTAATCCATTGTGGCATTAACAAAGTGTTGAAAGAAAAATAAAGATGACTACGACACATTGAAAACAAAAAGGAATGTGGATAAATAATGTTTGCTAAAGTATTCACATGAAGGCTGTGTTGTTTTTTTCTTTGGGTTGTTATGGATGGCATCGTCCTCCCTCCCCTCCCCCTCCCCCCAACCCCACCTGCATGTGAGTCCAAATGAGATGCAATAAAAGACAAATACACTGATCCAAACCTCCCTCACGGCTCATCACTTCTCTCTGTCCTGCTTCTGTCGGCTCGCTGTTCGAAAAGCTCAACATCTTTATTTGTTTTTCGGCACGAGTTAATTTCTGTTGACAGGAACGTGCGTTTGTGGCATGAACAAAAATTACAACACAAAGTTATTGTCACTCGCCTCAAAACATCAGAAAAGTGTTTTACTTGTGTGTGCTCGTGAAGGAAACAAAGCAAAATGTTGACATTTTACAACACAAGAGACAAAAATAAGGTTTTCTTTTCCTTTACATACTTACAGTTTCATAGTTATATAAATAAGGTGACAGACAAACAGCTGTGATGTTTAGAAAAGGTGAATTCCTCCTAAAAAAGCACATTAAAATCTTCATTTTTAGCACACGTCTACTGCATGTGATTTATAGTCTCTCAATAAGCTGATTAAGATCCAGAACCACAGACATGTGCAGCATTCCTTGATTATATGTTTGCCGATACGATCTTAGATCAGCGTTTCCAGGCCAGTATGTATAAAGCTGTGAGTGAAAGAGTGACATTATGGTCTTAAATTAAACTTGACACAGTTTTCCTGTTATTCTTACAGTTAAGTGCCTTACGTAAACATTACTAAGTGTGAAGACTTGGGTTTGCGGTCTTTTTTTCTTATGAAGGCTCCTAACTGAGTGAAATAACCTATAAGTATCTAAGTGGCGGCCATGATAAGAGCTGGCTGAATTATCTAAATACTAAACTAATAATAAAAAGTTGCATTAGTGCTTCCTTTCCTGTCTACTTCATTCCTTGCAGCCCAAAGTGTAAGTGCAGTTTTTTTTTTTACTATTTGACCGCAGCCCAGGTCTCAGAAAGTTCAGCAGTGACGAGCAGAGGCAGCGGCTTCACACTTTTCATATTTTGGAAGCGTATGATGATAAATTAATGAAGACACGTCTGTCCTAACGCCACATCGTTACACAACATGGAAAAGTTCATGACACGATGGTTTCAGCATAAATACAATCAAGCGTTCACATGTTAGTGTGAGTCTTCCTGATGCTTGTGTTACCCTCATTTATAGCAATTACAAAAAAGTGCAATAATAATAATTAAGCTGAGCAGTGAAATATGTGAATTAATAAACACAGGAGTAATCTTTTTAAAGGGACGCTGCACAGATTTTACACATTAAAGTTGCCTCAAGTGATGTCACTTGAGTCGGCATCGGTTGGGTCTGAAGACGACCTGCTCCTCATCTCTGCTGGAGGCTACTGCTACTACTACTACTACTACTAGCATTCGAATTGCATTGTGGGTAATGTAGGCCAGAGCCTTTGGTAAGGAATATAAAGTGTATCTGGTTCTGCTGTATCGATTTTGATTGTGAGTAAGTTCATTTTAATGAAGTGCAATGTTAAATCAGTACTGTTTTAAAAAAAAATGTTTTAGTTTGGGTCGAATCCTGTGCTGTTTTGCAAAAGAGAAACATTTTCGTATCACTCAAAACGGTTACTACACCCTTTTTAACTTAAGTAAGATTTTGAAAAATATCCCAAACAACATATTTGAATGTTTTTATACCTGTGGGAACTTGTAACCTTTATTTTGCATGCTACAATATATTAAAGCCTTCATGTCTTTGGACACAGTGAATGATGAATGACGAGGTGTGCCTGAAGCCCTGATGAAGCCACGACACGTAACCTTTGAAGCCGTGCCATTGGCTGTTAAATGCTGCAATCCACTGCCTCCCAGTGCATCCTCTTGTGGAAACATTGGTCGGGAGGAGGAGTAGGCTAGCACCGCCAAGACGTCTATCAAGCCACTGTATTACTGTGACGTTTAGGCGCGTTCGTGTCGGCCACCGCAGGCTCGATCTTGCTCGAGTTTTCAACCAGGGATTCCTATTTGAATGACCAATGTCGTTGCACTTTTTTCTTTTTCTGAGCTCCATGTTCAATGGATTGCAGCATAAGAGCCTCAGACAGAGAGAGCATTTTGGGTCGACATCCTTAATTGACAACACGGCAGTCTTTACTAAAAGTAAGCGTCTGTACAAAGCCTCTAAGCCCTACCTTTTACTACGAAGTGTTCGAGTCATAAGCTCAAAGTTTCGGACCATTCTTACAACTATGTTTTTTTAGAGGTTTTATACATACAGGCCCAGATCTTTGAGTGTCTTTCAGAGTAAAAACAGGTGTTTTTAATAATAGATCATCACTTTACAGTCAAATCTCTTTACAGAGACTCGGATCTCCGTGGATCCAATGACAGATCTGGGCGTATTTGGGTGGAGTAATCCTCACAGCCACATTGAAGTCCTTTTGCCCGCCCCCCTCCACCTCCACCCACTGGTGCCCTGAAAACACCCCGATCACCCTTCGCTGCCACTTCCCCTTCTTGCCTGCGTCTCCCGCTTCCCGCCTCAGACGGACGTAAACGCCTGCACCCGTAGCGCCCGACTGCGCGTCACAGTGCTGGTACATCAAGTCGTCCGACTCGTTCACCACAGAGCAAAAACGGTACACCACCATCTCGTCCCCGCGCCCGTCCAGCAGGCTTTTGTCAGCGTCGTAGCCTGAGAAGTGGATCCGTGCCAGGGGGGTGGAGGGTGGCGCCACCCCGAGCTCCATGTGCTTTTGTTTGGCGGGTCGTTTCAGCTCTAGGACGGCGTAGTCGTAGTCTGTGGACGCCGAGTTGGCGGAGCTCTTGGTTTGGATCCAACCTTGAGGGATTCGGGTTTGTTTGACTCGAGCCCAACGGACGACGGGCTGCTTCTTGGGTTCAGCACTGCGACGTATCCGGTTGAGCCTCTTCCGCTTCCCTCCTCCTCCTTCTCTCTCCGACTCTACACCTCCCTGATCAGCTACACCCTCTTTCCTCCCCCTGCGCCTCCTGCCTTTGCCTCCCTTTCTCCCTCCCGCCCCATCTCCATCTATACTATTCTGCTCCTCACCTTCCTCCATTATCTCCCCCTCTTCTCTCCTCCCGCCCCTCCTCCGCCCTCCCCTCCTCCTACCACCCCCTCTTCTCTTTTTACTCTTGAGCTGTAACACCCCTACTTTAACCCGTCTGGCACTCTCGAGGTAGTCCCTCCCATCGTGGATGCAGTGTGCTGCTGTCAGCACGTGTTTGGGGGATATCAGGACTCCTGAGCAGCCTGTGGAGAGACGCACGGCGGTAGAAAACGGGTAGTTGGTGATGAAATGCGAGTCAGAGATCACAAAGCGTCCATCTGCTCCGTAAACCTGCCGTTTCCTGCGGGTTCGAGCCGGTGAGTGCGCTGCCGTTCCTGTCTTGTTGAAACCCTCCAAACTGACATCCGTGTGCGTGCGAGTGCCGTTCTCATACAGCGTCTCGTATCCCAGCATCCTCTCTTGCTCGCCCTGGTCCAGAGCTGGGTGGCTGCTTTGACACTCTATTCCACAGAGCGTCTTTGTCCCTCCTCTGTCCTCGTCCTCCTCCTGCCCTCTGAACAGAGGAGTGTTCAGAGGCTGTGTGTGAGTGTCCAGCAGCAGCGGGAGGCTCTGCCTGCTCCACCTGTACGCCTCGCTGTCCTCGTCCTGACCAACAACTCCAGAAACTGCACAGAGCAGCAGACACAGGAAGTGACTGAGAGCCATCCCACTGGAAGGAAAGAGACAAAGTGAGAAACGACTAAAACCAAGGTGCAAGTAAGGCTGAACGCAGGGTCATATGTAGCCCTATGTAGGCCCCCTATTTTAGAAATCAGTAGTTTGGGATTCCTCATGCATTTAACGTTTAAATGCATCAATGGTATGCACTTTAAAGTCTCCGTGAAGCAGCTGATCGAGTGCTATTTGCCCTGGCACATGTACGTTGAATCAATCATCAATGATCATTGTTCTCGGAGGCAAGTTACAGTGCAGAGGTGAAACTCAAGTTTTTTTTTTTAAATTCTCAAATACAAGTCCGACATCTCAAGTAGATCCCAGCAATATAAACCTACAGAAAATGATAAAATGATAAAATAAATGGGAAACATTTGGGCTTCCCTACATAAAAAAAACATACAGGATCCACAGAATCTGCATTATAACATTTGTGTGTTAACGAGAATGATTCTATATTTTCTTTTACATTTTTACATCAATATTAGGAACAAATTAGTTAAGGAGTAAAATAATAGCTTAACATATAAAAATATTCCTTCCCCCTTGAAAAAAAAGATAAATAAAATAAATTAAGCCAGATCATCACTACAGTACACTGTTTGGGGGGGGCGTGGTGGGTTTAGGGCCCCTATAAAATCATACTGTGGACATACATTGTCTGTCGGGAGCAGCTCTTAACCTCAGCATCACCACCCACAGCTCCCATCTTTGATATCTTTGATACAGCAGCATTCACTGTGCTGTTAGATATAATGTAGCCAGCAGAGGGCGCACAAGATCAGTTAAGGAGCACAGTGTGAGAGATGGCTGAGATATTTTACTTGAAATTGTTTGAATTTGTCTGCAAATCTGATAAATACAGTCTAGAATTCAAAACGATGCAATGCTCTTGTTGTTTCATACAACAGCTTACTTTAGTTATTATTCTAACAACACAAAGTTCATTTTTGACATTAGTTTTGACTGCTTTCTGATGTGATCTGATAATATTCTCTTTGAATATTTTAAAGGGTTATGCATCTCAAAAAAGACTTTTGCTCAAGATAAAAGTAAAAGGTAAAAAATAAATTAAGATACAAAAGAACACAGCTTTTGTAACAAACATTAAGAGGAAAGCTGGTGATGTGATTTTATTTTGAAAAGGAGAAGCAAAGACAAAACTGTCCTACCTGCAGACATTCAAGAAAGAATAAGCAAAGAAAAAAAAAAACTTCCGGACACTGCTCTCCTTCTCATCAATAAAAAATCGTCTCTATCCAAACGGCTTCCAGCAGACTGGCTCCCATCGTTTCATGAGCTCCAAGAAAAAAAAAAAAAAGAGAGAGAGAGAGAGAAACTGTGTGCTGAGATCCTCTGAAGAACCTGCATCCCACTCTGATGCAGAAAAAAGTGACGAGCTCAGAGGCAGACAGGGAGGGGAGGGGGGGTTCGAGCATGAATGAAGGTTTTGATCATGTGATGACGTCACAACTCAGGACAGATTTTTTAGGGTTATTTTTTACCAGGATTCAGCAAATATTTAGATGACGTCAGAGAAACACGTACAGAACAGTGACGCCTTCAATGTAAAGAAATGAAATCAGATGTAAAGCTGTGTGCAGACAAAATGTTGCCTTTGAGTGCGTGTTTACCCCGAGTGTCTGCGGTAAGTTTAGATTTGTGTCAGGTGACGTTTGAAGTGTGTCCAGACAAACACACACACAAACACACACACACACACACACACACACCAATCAAATGCTCAATTACTGCTGTTACTTTACTGACCGGACTTAAATAATGTAAATCACCTTGAAGTTTCTATTGCAAACAAAACATACGATCTGAGATTCAACTTGGCCTTCTGGAGCTTTCAGTCTTATCAAATGATATTCTTCAGCACATGGCGTTTGCACTATTGTCGCTTTTTTTTTCCTTCTTTTTCTCAAAAATCACCATGAGTCCTTTGTCAACTGCCGTCCCTGAGGTCAAGGATGAACTGTGCATCTCAAACTTGAAGCCAACATGGACGAGAAGTCATGAAAAAGCTCGCAAAAAAAAATCTATAGTTATTATTACTCACCAAAGTCAATCTGCTGATGATGAAGATCGAGTACATCTATTGAAAGCTTCGGAAGAGCCACCGAAAAGCTTTTACATACTAATTTTTCAAAAATGCATTTGGGTGAAGCGTATGTTGTTTTATTATAAACAAACATGATGTTGGATGTGAAATAAATTTTGATTATCGTGCAGGAAATGCTTTAACTTCCTATTTGAATATGTGGAGTCGTCACTGCTGCTGCAAATCTAGATATGAAAACTATTGCTCAGGTTTTATGCATTTTACATTTTTACTTCCCTGAAGGTGGCGTGATGAAAAGTTGTGCAGGAAACTAGAACATGGGGAAATAGATCGGATAATGAAGCGATACAAAGGCATGAAGTCATGATGGAACATGTGATATTAGGCCAGGATTTCATTTCGTTTGCTGCAATATGTTGTTTAATTGCACAGTTCCCATCATCCCCTTCGCAGTCCACAGCATTCAGCTTCTCTGGCAGCAGGTTTTCCACTGCGCTCACTTCCTAACATCTCCTCTCCTGGACATCCACCTCCTGCCTCCTGGGACGGCAGCGGTCTGGTCACTGCGGTGGTGCTGGCCCTCTGCTTCCTGCTCAGAGTTCTTGGAAACGTCGCCGTGATCATCCTCAGACCAATTAGGCAGTCCTCTGTCCAGTTTGGCTGTAAGCTCTGAACGTATCCCATCAGACTGGAGCCTTTATGGCAGCCTGCCTGAAAAGTGGAGGCTGCTGGTTCTGTTTTACTTGATTTGATTGTGATCCTATGACCCTTCACAGAGAAATGCACAGATAACGCAGCTTCTCAAGCATGTATCATCACAACCTTTCTCCTTCTTCTATGGACGCCACATCATATCATAAATGTGCTCGGCGCTGCAGCTATTTCACTCTAAAAACGAGGCCATGTTGAAGTTTTGTATGCACAGCTGGAAAACGGACATTTGCGAATAGCTGCCTGAAAGCACTTATAGAAACATGTTCGCTGCGTGCCAGAAAATACTGAACATAAATATTGTTGTTAATGCAGAAGCTGTTCAATCATTTGTAATTGATGAAAAGCCACCAGACATCCGTCCAGAGTGAAGAAATCATGTTTGTTCTTGCGAAAATTAAATAAGGTGTTTTCAGTCAAAGGACGGATACGAAGCTTGAGGGTGCGGTTTTCCAATTTGTCATAGAGAGATGTGAATGATTTGTGGTTTAATGACGAGCCCTGAGGTTGAGCAACGTCTACCCTCAAATCAGTGTGTGTGCTGATTACAACTGGTCCTCAGCCAGAGCTGTAAAAATAGAGGTTTGAAGGCGTGTCGAGAGGTCAACCTGCAAATGATAGATTTCCAAGACAAAACATAACAATACCAGTTTGCTTTGTATCGATGTTCGATCACATATATGTTTTAAAAGAACCTAGTATATAATCTCCATATTTTTCCTACTTTTACATACACATATTTTGTTTTTGTGTGTGTGTCTGTTGGGTAAGACCGTCCAAAAGCATCAACGAAAGAGCACAATGGAATAATAAGAACGAGAATGTGTATCTAAGCTGTTACGGGAGATATCCAGACAGAGGAAGCAGCAATTAATGAAAAGATTGAATACATGTTTGTGTTGGAGCGCATCCAACGAGAGGAATGACCATTTGACCATTTAGCAACAGATGGACAAGAGGAAGTATGAAGAGAGAGTACAGATAATATAAGCAGATGTGTGAACTCACTCATTCATGTTTCTTACTTATGAACAGGACCACCGGAGTGTGGATGCTGTAGATGTAGTGCTGTTGGTGTTGCTTTCGGTGTTGTATGCATCCTCGACACCTCACCAAGCTTTTTCTGGTTCTGGAAAGATCCCTCACCTCTTCATCCGTCCAGGCTTTCTGGTTGGGGAGTGATCTCCACATCATCAACACATTTGCTGATACAAATGAACTGAAGATGTTCCTCAAGACTGATGTCGTTATCCTGAGTGGCAGCATCTCTGAACATCTGCCAGTCTGTGCATTCAAAACAGACCCGTAGGGCCGCTGTATCTCCGTCTGTCCGCACTTTAACGGTTTGCACTGATGGATTGACCTTTTTTGATCAGCTGGGAGTAAGTAGGCAGAAGAAGCAGGGAAATATGGTCGGCTTGCCCGAAATGAGGACGTGGGAGAACTTTGCAGCTGCCAGGAACATTGACACCATTGTTCTGTTTCTCTTCCCCTGTGCGGCTTCAGGTACTTTCCAACTGTCATTAAAAATTAAAAGCGTCATCGTCCCTCAATAACTGACTTCTCTCCACTGACCACAATGCTGGCGAAAGCTGAGCCCATTGTTTTAGGAATCACCTCTAATTTCATAATAAAGGATTGATGATTTCAAACTCGATCAGTTGGTTCGACTTTGATTTCGTACATGAGTAAGAATAATCTTCACACAGCCATTAAATGATGAATGTATTGGAATAAAAAGTAGATCATTCCCCTCTGAACTGTGGTATTTGTACAGTTTCCCGGCAGAGTAGCAGTGTGGGTCCAACCATAACTTCCAGACAACTTCTCTGTTATTGTTAAAGGTTTCACTTCATTTTCTTTACGGCCTCTGTGACTATACTTAGCAACTGCACAAATAATTCCCAATAAAGCTCTGTACTGTCCTCACAGTGACGTGTCTTGTGGTTGGCTACATCCATCGCTGCATCTTTTTCTTTACGCTTCCACCTTTTGTGCTTTCTTTTCATTATTAATTTCCGCCAGGACTCGAACTGACTCTTTGATATGTCTGGTGAACCAGGAGGTCCAGGGGGGGAGGTCTTCCCACACGTGTGGTGGTCATGTCCTCGAAAGCTGAGGAAGCACCAACATTTATGTTCTCTCCTCCGGCTGTGTGGACAGCAGCAGCAGTCTGGGTCAGACCCTGCTGAACTCTGTCTAGACACCGCTGTTCATAAAAAAACTGTCCAACCAATGGGGTCGGGAATGCTGTGGGAGAGGATGAACTTTGTGTATGTGCTGGTTGTGACTCAGTGTTTCCCCCAGCTGCTCCTTTGGGCCCAGGCAGGGTTTTCTCTGGCTAGTTCTCAACAAAGAAAGCATCCCTTTCCCATGCAAGGATGACTTCTCCCCTAAATCCAGTGTATGTGCTGCTGCCAAGATGCTCCCTTAGCGATCTGTGACACACACTTTTAGTCATCAGAAGGGGGAAAACCTCTGAGACAAGACTCCTTTTTTAAGCATACATGCAGTCTGAAAAGCTTGTTTGGCGGTGTGTTTGTGCATGTGTGTGCATGAAAAGGAAATTAAAACAACCTCTAAGCAAATTATGTTTGTTTTTTTTCGGTGAAAAGAAGCAGCGTTTGTCATGCAAAGCAGAAATTATGGCGCAATTATGGTTGTGCTGTCCATAAATCACATCTAGTGCTGTGAGATGATTAAATTAAGATTTTGGTCCCACGGATTGCAACAAGATAAATTTCAACTCACTTCTTAATTAATGTAATCAGGGAGTATTTACATGAACTCCAGGCTCGTTCCTGGTGTTGCTCAACAGTCTGATGTTTAATTAATAGTTCTACAGTTTGAAAAATATACATATTTGCTTTCTTGACGAGAGTTGGATGAGAAGATTGATTGAACACTCGCTACAGTCAGGAGATGGTTAGCTTAGTTGAGGGTGAAGACTGGTGACAGGGGTAAACAATTAGCCACCAGTAACGACACACCTCCAGGAAGTTACAGGTCCCAACCGAGACATATTCCAGTAACAGCAACATGGTTACACTTTACACAAAACCACATGTTGGTTGGTGGATTTTGTTACCTTCAGACAGAGCCAGGCTAGCTGTTTATCCCTCTTTCCCGTCATTGCGCAAAGATAAGCTAAACTGAGATGAGCTAAACTAAGCTAAGCTAACTGTATCCTGGATTTTGTTACCTTCAGACGGAGCCAGGGTAGCTGTTCAGCACTGTTTCTAGTCCTAGATAAGCTAAAATAAGCTAAGCTTAGCTAACTTTTTCCAGGTAGAATAGCCTCAGATCAACTGTATAAACACAGAATTGTATCAATTTTTGATAGCCGATATCCCCAAAACTTGACAAGTAGAGCGAAAAACAATGTTGACGGATGAATAGCACTACAGGTAAGAGGAAAACTATGCATTATTGATTATGGGATGAACTGTCCCTTTAAACAAGGCTTATCTGTGTTGTTATTTGAAAGTGATCTGTGGTTATATTTAAAGGCCTGCATCCAAATTAAATTCAGTCGGCTCAAAGTTAAAAAATGCTATGCTTATCCTGGGTAATTGAATAACTAATATGGGAAGCGTGCAACGGGGTAGAAGCTGATACTGTGATGTAATGTGGATTTTTTTAAAATAACTTGGGTCGAGTCTATAGAGGACTTGTGATAACAGCTACAGTTATTGCCCTGGGATGGTAGATGACTCACTGTTGCCTGCTCATTCCTGTCTTCTCACGCATCTAGGATTTGCTGTCCTTTCCCCCCGTCTCCTCATCCTTCAGTTACTAATCTGCCCTGTCCCGTCCTGCCCTTTATTTCACTCTACTTTCTTTCTGTTAAGTTTTATTAAAGTGCGTCTCTCTGTCTTTTCATACTTCTTCATGTTTCTTCCAGCTGGCAGTATCCACAGTGAAGCCAGGTGCAGAGAAAGAGATATGAGAGAGGAGAAAGCAGGGAAAGAGATGAGGAGCTGGTTTGTCTTGGCTCTCCTCACCTCCCTGCGTCTTGTAATGGAGCTTTACTGGTTCCTGTCCAACCTTAATTCTTAGTTTTAGTGGGATTTTGCATCTTAAGTGGAAAGTTTCCCCCCTCAGCACCGTGAAGTCTCATCAGAATATGCAGGCTCGGTGTGACCCGCTGAGTCGGGGTTGTGATATTTTTGATAAAGCGTCCTCGGGATGCTCTGGTGTCTCCAGCTGCGAGAATAAATCAACAAAACTATGTAAATATAGTGACTTGTTGTAAATCAGAGGTTTAGCTTGCCGTTGAAATACGTCCTCTCTTCTCCAAAGTTTTGTTTGTGGAGAAAAGGTTTGCGAGATGAAACGATCAGAAAAATATCTTGAGAGCTGTGTGGGTGTGTTTGGTTAAATCCTCATGTGCACACATGTTGTTGGGTGAATTTTTATACACACAGGACATTCCAGGAGGGTTTGCTTAAGAGTCATAGAGGCTGACAGGTATTAAAAGGTTTAATTAAACCACAGTATTAAGTGCTTCCCAGAATGCACCAAAACATTGGTTGAACCACAATTACAACATCGTTGCAAATCTACTCTGATGGATGAGTGATGGAGAAGGTTTGACTTCTTCTTTGTTTCCTTTTAAGGGTGTGCAGGATGTAAATTCATGTGACGTTTAAACATTTAAGATGTTCAACATGGGAAATAAAGCAAAATCAGGCATGATCGGTGTTGGAGGAATATTAATACCATCAGTGGCGCCGACTTGGAAATGTAGGTAATGTTTACTGACCTCCTGACGTGAGGAGCAGGTGTGCTCCACCTGAGTTTGGGCTGTTCTGGGTAGTTATTGTCATAAACGCCTGCAGGTGCAGGGATTCCTGTTAATGCTTCGTGCCGCAAGCAAAATAAAAACACAAAACATAATTGCACAGAGACGCTCCAAACTTATTTTGCTTGTAATTTACTTCAGCCTGGCTCGTAGCTGGTAACTAGTTCTTCACAGTCCAGGTCGACTGAGCTTATCGACAGTCTTTATGGCTGACTGAAGTATAATAGCGTGCACTGAGACTGCAACAATGTGCTGATACCTCTCTCACACAGGGGGAGAGTCACTTCCCAAAATGCATACGCTGCCAACCACAAGGTTACAGGCCGCCATCCTTAAAAGGGAGGCTCAGCTGGTATAGCACTTTCAAGTAGGTGCATTAGATGCCGTGCATAAACTTAAACATTATTGCCAACGTAGGCTATATGAGTTACCTGGTTTATTACAAATTTAGCAGGAGCAGTCGGCTGAAAAGACTCACTCAAGCACCTCGAATTTGTACTGAAGTACTGTGCTTCACTAAAAGTACTCAGTAACATTTCACCCCTGGACTTAATGCACTACTGTCGTACTCATCGGTGCAGCAGACGTCGGCCTCGTGCTGCTGCGACTGCAGGAACAGCGAGAGGAAACTCTCTGGATGCACAATGACACCTCACTTCCAACATGAATGTTGACCCACAGGCTTTAAAAGTGTCCTTTTACGATTTTATGTGCCTGCATTGAGACAGAAAAATACGTTCGAAGCTCAGAAGTCACATTCAATTATATGCAATTGCGCTCATAAACACAGACATTTAAAACAGACACCATTCTCAGTGCTGACTAAAATATACGTCCATTACAGCTGCGAACTCTTATTTTGAAAAACCACAGACTCGAGGCATGATAAATACCTGCTTTCGTTGGTCAGTTGAAAGAGGCTGAGCTGGGCGTCACCTTAAAGGCAGTGTGTGATGAGCAATCAAATGGACTGAAGGTTTACACTCGAGTGTAAAGAGGAGTGTAAAGAGGTTTGTTGGCTGATGTAAAGACAGTCCAACAAGTGCTGGATGAAAAGAAAGCGTTCATTAGGCTGAAATAACACAGACAACATATCGGCTTTCCAGAAACTCGTGAAGAAATCTGACATTTTGAACGGCTTAATTACTTACATCGGGGATATTTCCCCACAGCTGCTTTTAAATGCTTCTATGGACGTCTTTTCAAGGAGAGAGAGATAAACAAATCACCCACAGCTCTGAAATGAACAGACAACATCGATGTTACGGGCTATTTGAGCTCGCTGTGTTTTCCAGCTGTCTGTAGTCTCAGTGGAAGATTGATATTGCAGGTCACAGGAAGGGTTGTTCTGCAGGAATAGGTGTGTGCTTTCTTGGCCAATGCAGTTCTCAGCTAACAGATGTGGACTGAACTGGGAAAGATACAGTCCGTAGATAGCAAGTTTTGAACAATGAGTATTGTTACGAACAGAGAAGAAATGCAGAGTTGAGCTGCATTCTCCACGGTTCGCAATATGTGACCCCTTTGATCTTTCCGTCCCTCTCTAGGTAAAACCTTTTTCCCTCTGAGGCGACAGAAAGAGTCTTGTTTGTTGTGCTTGCCATCAAACCCAGGTGGGTCAGGGTAAAAGGCTGGGGTGAGTGTTAAAGGAGGGGGGAAACATCGTGTCCATGGAGGCAGCAAACAGAAAATGTAAGGAACTGGCTGTCAAATTCATACTCACAACAAACAGGGGGCAGCATTTCACCAGAAAAACCACCAACTCCTGTCTACTATAACTGCCACTAGCCAGTTAGCTCAATTAGCCATGCAGCGAGCAGTCCAGACTAGCTACATGGAAGTGCTGGTGTTTACTAGCACAAGAGTTTTGGACCGGGACAGGCTGGGGCTAGCTGGTTAGCGTGCTAACTTCAGTAGATGTCAAAACTGCTCAGTTCTGACATATTCAAGAACGCTGCAGCTGCCTTTCTGTCTACCCGCTGTACTGGCTTTGCATTGACTTTGATCAGCAGCGTGAGACACATGCTAGCTATACAAACATGTGATGCCATTGCATCGCATTCAGAAAACATCTGTGTAGCCTCCCCGTCATTTACTGCTCTCAGGTCTTTGCGCCATAATAAGCAAAGTTCTGATAAACACGCTGACGTGTGCTCTGACTGTCGTGTTATCATGTTGTTCTATGATTGCAAATCAAAACAGATGTTGTGTGTCTGTTTGTGGGACTTGGACATCCATACTGCTGTTTGTTTGGTGTGTGCATTTCTCTCTGTATGTGTTTTCTTTAAGTGTGTGTGGTCTGTAGTTCTGTTTAAAGACTCTCCGCCCATGATATGGGTCACCTGTTCAGGCCGTTGTTCTGTTTACGCGCTATTATCAGTCAGAGTTACGCATCATAAAAACTGACCCACATATGTTTACCAGTTGGCCAGATCTGAAGTCGTGTAATCCTCAGATGAACCTGGACATTGAAACGTGGCAGGACTCACTAGTCCCCACTGAGAAAAAACAGGTTTTAGCCGTGATGTCAGCGAGAAAATGCCACTGAATTCCTACCAGCTGCAGACACAATGGTTCAATTTCCCAGAAGTAAAACTCTCCAGACTTTCACAGGAAAAAAAGCCAAGAAAAAAAAATGAATATTGTGTAGTAGAGGGTTGACAAAAGTGACATAAGTCAGAACACACACAACCCTCCTCACTGTGTCTATAAAGGGGGCTGTCCAGCGGTTGCAAAGGGAGGAGGCTGACATTCACTAACATGCATGTGCAAAAGCTTGTCTTTGCTTTGACCTGATCGACCTTAAGTGAGTAAACAAAAAGATAAAATCCTTTAGGGGATCACTAACTTGCAAAAGAACACATTTTCAGTGCGAAAAGTACACAGTAAGTACCGTGTGACCATAGACTGACCAGACACTTTGTGCACACGGCCAAGTCCAGGCACGGTAAAACTCTTAATTCAGCATATTAAAACATTTTAGATGAATGTGTGTTACCAGCAGGAGTTGGGAGAAGGCCCCATTCCTGCATGAAACCATGATCCTAACTGCGATCCAACACTTTGGAACGAACTGGAACGCCGTCTGTGAGCCAGAGCTTATCACCCGGTATCAGTGATCGACCTCGCTGAAGCTCCTGTGGCTGAACTGGAGCAAACCCCTGCCGACCGGTTCCAACCTCTACTAGACATCCGTCTCAGACGGTTATAGGAGCACGTTACTGCTCATTGTTTTGGAATGATACGTTCAATAATCACATACAGGTGTTATGTAGAGCATGCCTGTCTCTCTCCTTGCTGAATAATATCTATCTGCATGTTTGATAAGCTGTGAGAAGGTGACTAAACCCTCAGCAGTGTAATAAATGAGGACTGCAGTCATGAACAATTACTCCTGCCCCTTTAAAATGTTAAAGTTAATTGAATCCGTATTTCACTCTCAGCTCATCAGCTGGAGTCTTGGCGTTATTTGACATGTTGGAAAATGAAATCAGCGCATTATATTAATAGCATATGTACTTATGTACTTGAGGGAAAAACAAAGGTCTGTGGCGCTTTCCTTAAACACTCATCTGGGATGAAAACCAGTTATTTCTGATTCACTTTTTAGACACAGGACACATACTTTTCTTGAACGTCTGCAGGAGACAGACCTCTCCTAAACTGCACATTGTCTCAGGGTGCGGTGCTTAATAATGTGTTGTGAGCACGATTACGAGGATTCAGTACATGGAAAAGTGACACTAACTCATATAATCTACTGTATTCGAAGCTCGCATCGGTGTAATTCAAGGGCAATTTCTGCTGCATGGTAATCTCGCCTCAGACGCGACGCCCTCTAGCTGGCGAAGCTCTCGGATCGAAACACACACCCGTTCGTATTTACACAGCACTTTGCTTCTGTTTCGACTCCAGCGAAAGAATTATGATAAACACAGCGTTGGCGGCCGACAGGTTCAACCTACGGCTGTGGAAACTTTGCAGAGCAGACTTAATTTAAATGTTTAAACCATCGGCACGCGTCTCTTTTATGTTTCTATTAACAATGCATGCTTTTTAATAAAGAACTGGCTCGTCTAGTGGTTACTATGAGCTGTGTTTACCAGCACACGGCATGTTGCATGTTGAATCTATTGCCTTTCGGCTGCTGGCAAAAAAAAAAAAGTCTGCATGGTCAAGCTCATTTGCAAAAAATAATAAATCGATGGATGGATTTACTTCTTTCTTTTTGGCAAATGCTTCAGCCTTCCAGCTTGTTTAAGTAGGAGGCTTCATACCATTGTTGCAGGAGGTGCAGCAGAGATTTCACTGGTCATGTGAGATAGTGGGAGACGCTTTGGCAAGGTAAAGGCTTCATACTGAATACATAATGACATATGGTTGAATCATCCTCCTCTCTACTGTATGTTTTTATCGTCTCTGTCTGGATCCATCTGTGTGGGAATGATAGTTAGCTTTGTTGCACAATATGAAAAACAAGTGGAGCTACAGCCAGGGACCACTTGATTTTTATTTGCAATTTCTTTGTCCTTGTATGACCGCTGTACTGCATGCTCCCCCTTGTTCTCTCTTTCTCTTTAGTTCATAATACATTAATTTTCTGAACATCTGGAGGCTGGAAATGTGAAACTGATACTGTAGATATTTCAAGTGAAAAACCTCTGGAGTCGAAATCAAACCAAACCCTTTTTAAGAAGGCTACGATCATTTTTTTAGCTGTTTTTTTTCCCCCGCCTGAAGTCTTTCTTTTCAGTTTAAAGGTCCAATATGTAAGAGTTTTAGTTGAAAACGTTAAGAAATTAACGATTATTATCAACAGAATGTGGATGGATCGAAGTTTCGTCTATGTACTGTGTTGCAAGACCATCTACTGAAATTAGCATGCTAACCAGCTAGCCCCATCACAGCTCAAAGCTCCTGTGCTACCAGTGTAAACACTAACACTCCCCTGGTCCCTGAGCTCCCAGTCTGAACTGCTAGCTGCACAGCTAACTGAGCTAACTAGCTAAGGCATCTACTGTTAGCAGCAGGTAGTGGTTACTTTTGTGATATGCTGCTCCCTATTTGTTTTGAGTATGAATTTGACAGGTAGCCATTTATTACATACTGCACCTTTAAATAATACAACTATAAACTATAAATACAATCAAAAATAGCATAAAAATGTAAACGAAGATGTAAAATGTTTGCTTTCTGGTTCGAGGTTTACTCTTTCATTAGCCAAAACTAGCAAGAATAAAACCTTTTTAATATCATCTGCATAAAAAACAAATTGTAAACAAATTTCTATTTTGTGTTAATTCCTTGTGTTTACACGCTTTGTTTAATTATCTTGTATCTTTGTTTAACTGCTGCACAAACAGTTGCACTAAGTGATTGAAAGGCAAGTAACTGCCCGGACTGATTAAAGGAAAAGGCAAACTTCAGTACTAATCTTGATTGAAAAAAGAAATAAAAGTGTGAGATAAAACAGCAACAAAGAGAACAAAACAGCCCGTTCTTTACACTGCTGACACAGATACTTGAACGGTAGCCAAAGTGAAATAACATGCAGATGTTGATCTCAATCTGGCTTTTAATGTATGAGGCTTTTCCACGTTCCCATGAACAAACACTGTCGGCCAGCTGGCACAACCTTTTCAATCGTTTTGAATTTTTAAATGTGGATTTGCACCAGAATAACCAGAACGCCTACAGGTTAATGTGCTTTAACTGTTTTGTAGCCTAATACTGTGCGATGGCCCGACTACTCATTGTGTGCTTGTTAAATTTGGGTTAATGTAACAGGTTGGATCGCCGAGTTGCATTCAAATCAGCTGTTGGAACAAAAAGCGAAGCTCGGCAGGCTACATGGAGAAGTCATCTATTATTTTTAATGGAAGAAGATATTCCATCTGGTGCGGCGCTTGCCATTTATTTCCCACCACCACACACGCAAAGATGCTAATAAACACGGACACACTTCTCCGCGACCACAATCAACCTTTAAGTGCCTTTTTCCCCTCTGCTCCAAACAGGAAAGGCTCTGATTATAAACACACAGCAATTATTTATGAGCAACAGCGAAGTATCCAGTCCAACGGTCCAGGAATGATACAAATAGCTGGAGAGTTAACCATGAAGTGCAAATGATCACTGAGAGCTGTTGATAGTCCTTTGGCAATGTCAAAAATTTAAAAGAAACATATGAATTGAGGCGTACAAATTACAACGATACAGTTACATGATAACAGAAACGATGCTATCAGCTCCCGTTTGTGCCTCTCATGTAAAATTAGCTACATTTGAGTCACCGAGCATCAGCTTTTTCTGTAAAGTCTTTGTGCTTTGAAACGCTCGAATCACAAAAGTAACTGATGAAAAATGTTGATTAGCTCGAGATACACTAATTAAGAACCTCTCTGTTAGCATAACTAGCATGATAAGCTAATAAGCATCTGGCCAGAGCTCAAATAATGGGAGGGGCTCTGTGCTCTGAACTTGTGCAGCAGGTATTTAATTTACGCTAACATTAAAAACAGCTTAAAAACAGGTCTTTTTTTTTTTATTTTGCAGCAGATAGAAAACTTAGGACCCCTTTTAAACAGAACTGAAGGTCTCCATGTATATATTTTTCAGAAAATCTGACGCTTAGATGTTAACACATGTGAAGACCTTATGAAATGAAAGGCATGAGCGAGGGGAGGACGTGCAGGCAGAAGCTAAGAACCTGACACTGGAGGAAGAGAAAAAAGGTAGAGAAAGCCTCAAACAGCAAAGTGAAGAGGAAGCATGGGCCGGTGTGAGAAGTGGGCCACGGAAGCAGAGCACCGAAAGCTGTGGGTGACATCAGGCTTGGATGGATGCTGTATGTGAGGCGGTGACGTGGTCCTTTAGGGCTTGAGTTAGCAATTTTATTTCAGGCTCCTTATCATCCGTCCTCTGCGCTCCTAATGTTTTGTTTATGCTTTCCATCCCCCCCTCGTCCTTCCCGCACACGTCCCCGATGTCCAACTCATCACCGCTCTTCACTTCACTCTACTCCCTCTGTGTCTTCATCCAAGACCGCAATTATACACCAGAGACCAGTTTTCTCTTTTTCATCTCTCATTCACTTTCCTCTTCCCTCCCATTGCCCACCGCCGCTCTGCTCGGTGGGGAACACCTCACCCCTAAATCACCGCTCGCTGAGGTCGTCCTCCAACAGACGTCCAGACAGACGATGCAGAGGAGTGGAGCTCCACCCTAAACCTTTCATGATAGACTGATGTGCCAAATAACTGACCACGGCACGAAATTACTGCCACATCACCTGCAGCTGCAGCTCCCGCAGGGCCTCTGCCACACCACCTCTTTCCAAATCATACCGCTAAGATCCTCTTTGTCCCTGCGGAGCCCAACACATCTCCATATAAACCAAGCCTGAACTCGATCCGGGCTGTGAACTGTCATGTGTTGATCCTGTGAGCAAATAGATTACTGCCACCAAAAGGGTGTGACTGCACATGTGTGTTTGTTGTTGCTTTTATGTTCTGTGCCATTTCAGCATACCGCACGACTGGCGCTGGAGAATATGCTTTTTCCTAACAGGTTGCAGATGCAGACGCACATGGAAGTGTCATCTGTTTACATGTGCACAGGCAGATGAGCGGTGGGATGATGTCAGCGATCGGTTAAGGGGCACGGAAACGCACATTAGTCTCTACTTTTGAATTGTTTTTTTTATGCCGTAAATCATTCTGCAGAGTCAAAACAAAGCTGACACTGAGCGTCGGCCAAGGTCGCTTGAGTCATCTCGTTTCACAGACGAGGAACAGACAAAGTTGTGAGCTGTTGCCTTGGCTTCATAATAACGCTGACACAGGTCTCAACAACAACAAAAAGAAAAAGTTCAGAAAGGAATAAAATATGTTTAATCGAGTTTGTGCGGTCGAATGAGTCACGCAACCTGAATGACACAGAGATTTCCCACAGCAGACGATATCTCCAATGTCAGCTTTATTCTAAACAGACGAGAACCTCCTCACATGCGATAGGCGAAGAGAGACGGAGGCGCTTTGAGTGACTGATAAATATAATAAATTGATTTTGTCGTAGCCGCATGTGTTTCATTAGAGCATTTGACCCATTCAGCTTTTAATATCAGAATCATAACACACGGCAATTAAGAGTACAATGATCTAACTTGGCTCTTGGATGACATGTTTACCCAACACAGCTGTACAAATACATGCGCTGACATGCTTAAGTGCAGGCTTGCAGTGTGGGAAAGTGAGAATAAGAGAGGGGAAAGCTCATGATCTGCTGTTTCAGCAGCATGAAAAGAGCGCCACCTAGTGAGTCGTCAGAGGAGCCTTTAACAGAGTCGGTCAGCTCGGTGCAACGTGGGGCTGTTAGTTGAAGTCCAGCAGATGGCGATGTAGCACCTTCGTGCTGTGTGTGTGTGAGTGTGACGTTTGTTGAGACTCTTCAGGGGTTTTCCAGTTTCCGCATGAAACTGGAGGGATGATGTATGAAGAGGAAGGTGAGAGTAAATCTACCAGAAATAAGTTACTTATCTCTTCTTTGTTATTTTTAAAATGAAACAGTCTATGCTCATTTTACAAGTCATTTGATTCATGAGGCGTCTCAGTAGAAGGCAGGATATACATGAATACAACCTTTTTGCCTCCCTATCACTGGTTGGATGTATCCATGGCTGTGTTAACTCACTAGGGCTCCCCAGGGCACAATGAGCTGCTGGGCCCCCATGACCCCGTAAAGCAGGACCCTCCTTAAAGGATAAGTACCGTTTTTTACAATCTGGACCTTATTTCTGGCAAAACATATGGTCATTTACTCACCCAGATAACTTTGGTGTCATTCGGCGTCGTTCGGACGAAATTAGATCCAGTGTAGCGGCGATATATCCATATAATGGGAGAGACGGGGCAGCGACACACAGCCTCTATATAACGCATTATCTGCCACGAAACTAGTTCATTTCATCAATATTTTGTCATGATATGCTAGCGCTATTAGCCTCTGAGTCCGGGCTCGTCCGTTATCAACATCCGGGGTCAAACTAGCAGTAGCAGCTACAGGTACACAAGCCGCGCTGTCGCGGGTGCGCGCGCAGCTCAGAGACGACATCTTCCAGGTCAGAGGTAGTAGATCAGCCTACAGACCCCGGATGTTGACAATAGACGAGCCCGGACTCAGAGGCTAATAGCGCTAGCATTTCATAACAAAATATTGATGAAATTAACTAGTTTCATGGCAGATAATGCGTTATATAGAGGCTGTGTGTCGCTGCCCCGTCTCTCCCATTATATGGATATATCGCCGCTACACTGGATCTAATTTCGTCCGAACGACGCCGAATGACACCAAAGTTATCTGGGTGAGTAAATGACCATATGTTTTGCCAGAAATAAGGTCCAGGTTGTAAAAAACGGTACTTATCCTTTAAGGATATAATCATGTTAGCTGTTGTCATGCTTTAGTGGCAAATATTCTCAAACATCTTTTTAACATGACTTTAAAAAGGCGGTAGCTAACTGTAAATGGTAAATGGACTTGCATTTCTATAGTGCTTTTCCAGTCTACTGAAAGCGCTTTACAACACTTGTCACTTTCACCCATTCACACACACATTCATACACTGGAGCTATAACTTTCAGATTGATCAATTTATAGAAAGGTGTGTATAGTAAAGCGTAGCAAGAAGCTTTGTGGTGGTGATGTTGAAGTCATACAACCGCAATGTGGTTTGTCAATACGCTAAACTTGGCTTTTTACTTGTAGTGGTTGCATTTACACCTAAAAAATCAGATGTCAGGATTTTCTGGCTGAACAAAACATGTAAATATCATGAACTCTGTTAACCACTGAGCTTAATTTCTGCTATAATCCAGAGAACCAGGCCGATGCTGACTTCCTACTAAAACTTGGCGATTTTGTTGTGGGGAACCGCGTCTAGCTGCAAGCCTTGAGCATGCTGTTTGCACATATATTGCAAAAAGTTCAACCAATGACCCATTTTGTTTTCAATTTCGTTTTGAAAGGCCTGAAAATATTAATGAGTGTGACTGCTGAAGGCATATTGTTCTTCTGGTTTTATTCTAATTTTCTAACTATGAATAATCTCAAAACCTCAGATTTAACTCGCAACAACTTGCCGGGGAAATGACCCTCAGGCTGGAAACGACCGGCTTATCGGTATCTCAGCCCGACTGATAAACTGATGGTTGTTATCTGGAACTCTTTTACCAATTTCTTATCACAAACTGCTTTTAAAACCAATTTTTCGTCACAGCTGAGGCACCAGGAGTCTGCTCACGATGCATGTTTGTGCATGTTCACGTTTGCATGTGTTTATTTAGGCGGTACAGAGATCAACACAGTATACCACAGTGATCTTGACATCTCCAACCACAGTATCAAACAGGAAGCTGAGTCACAGATACAACAATCCACTTCCTGTTTATTATCTACAGCAGTTTGCTGCCCTCAGAACAGGTCAGAGAAGGGTAAAAGAGTTTGTTTAAAGAGTGAATAACGTATTGACTTGGAAAAGGGTAGTGAGAATGTATGCAGTTGCATTAAAGTACTGAGTTCACTTCAGTTCACAGAGATCCTCTATGTGATTATCTAGTTAAAGAGTAAAACCATTTTATTGTACGCTCCTCTAACAGCGCTCTCACATCGACGTCTGCATTTTGGCTTGAACAAAACACATCTTTGAGCCTTTGTGCACGCTCAAGTGTGGTCAGCCAATTCTTTTATGTGGGTATTAAAGATAAATTTGGAAACGACATCTTGCGCAAGTTAGATGGAAACTTGTGCAAAAGTGTGTGTTCCTGTAACCTAACACTGTGATGAGAAACGCTAAGTGAAAGCCACCGTTTCATCTCGATTTCACTCTTCCGTCTTCTTCTGAACACAATACTCTGACGGGTCGTGTCTGTCGTTAACATACTCCAACATGGAGCACCTTCTAGGAGCGCTGCAGCATGGCTTACAGCGCAGGGCACGTCAGCGAATCTCATTAGTGGCTGTGCAGGAGTTTAGTGGGGGCTTACACTACTGAATGCGTTCTTCAAGGTTGATTGGGGTCAACTAACGTCTTTTGCTGAGGTCAGGGTTAAAACTGATTGGAAACACTGTTGAGGTTCTTCTTTGCCTGGACACGGTGCCATTAGTACTGTACATCTAGTGTAAATGTGTCAAAGGGCACTGGGCTGGACATTGTGAAAGTGAATTTCATGCACAGTAGCAGGAACATGAAGGTCTGTAATTGCTTGCAGATGAATCATTACTTGCATTTAAGTGGAAGTTGAGTGTGGAGTAGAATTAACTGTACAACCCCCTGTGGACCTACTCCAACGGATTCTTATAAGTAAACAAGACATTCATACACAGGATAGATAAGAGCTGTGGGCTCCCACAAAAGCGATGAGTTCAAAAGCGATGAGTTCAAGGATTAGAGTTCCTTTACAATAAAATGCTGTGAAACAAGAATCTTTTAGCATATGCTACATGCATAAAGAGGAAATTAAAGCAAAGTAGAAAGCTTAATATTTTTAAGTTCAGCCAGAGAGAAGGTAAAGCTTTCAGCCGTTTCTTAACGTGCAGCACTCAGAGAAGACAGATATCCAGTACTAACGTTAAAGCATTTGTGCTTCCACTAGGTTTGAAGGAAACTCAGCAAACACTGAGGCCTCCAGCTAACCAAAAGTGCTGCTGCTGCTAGCTAGCCACTTCGTTTAGCCTACAAGACAATAGCAACCTGGTGAAGATGGTCAGGTTTTTTTTTTCTCCATACAGCAGCTGTTCGTTTCTCTTACTGTTCATGCAATCTGAATCGATGCTAAAGCTATATGCTAATACGCAAAAATGCAGTGAAGCACCCCTAAACTCCACCAATTTGAACAATGGCTGAATCTGTTTTCTTATTTCTACTTTTTCTGCAATAGACAAAGTAGAACATAGTTCAGTCAGCATGGAATCAAAGAGAGATTTCTTCCCCTGGTAACAGAGATCCAGACGAAAGCGTAAAAATAGAAAGGTGTTAAGGGGGTGAGGTCAGAAAGGGAAAAAACAAGACAGTGGAGGCACGTCCGGCTAACGGGCTCACTGTAATCTCTTAATGAACCTCCACGAATAGGAATAGTGAAAAAGGGTTTGGAGACGAGGATGAGCATAAAAAGGAAGAGTGTATGGGATGAAGGTGGGGAAAGAGATACTTTGGACCTGATCAGAACCAGGTGATGGGTCGTTGAAAGGATGTGTTGACCCGGTCTGTCTGACTTTTTGAATGAAGCTCTCGGTCTCATTTACGATGTGAACGTCACATTTTGCTCATATAATTTACAAAACGCTGACATGCACACAGAACTGAGCAATGTTAATTACACAAAGAGAAAGTTTGGACGTAACCACACCAACATTAGCTTTACAGTACACATCCTGACACAGACACACACAGACACAATACATGCATGTGAAGCTGCACGTATACACACACACAAAATTGCTTCCAAATTTGGCCTCCTGACAAGGGGTCTGTCTGAAATCCCCTCGTCAATCCTCTGATGTCGTCAGACGTCGGAAACCAAGCCGGTGTCATCCACTTGACGAGTCAGAGGTCAGGTAAGTAGCTGCTTCATGGTAAGCATCTCCGGCACTAAGCCTGACATTGAGCCAGTTGGTGAATGGGGAAAGCACTGAGTGTGACTGACCTGCTGTCATGTCTCAACCTGAACAGCTACACCGTCTTTAAGCTGGATATGGTCTGTAGCTCAGTTGGAACAAAGTTTCAGTTTTGGCATTGTGCTGAAATCTACTGTCACTTTCCTTTTCCTTTAATGTGGCCTTTATTTATCAGACACTGTTAACCCAAGTGAGACTGAGAAAAGAAGCAAGAAGTGAAAACAGCTCCCACACACTTCACTGAGTATACAAATGTCATTGACCACAAATAAGTTACAGCAAACTTGACCTAAAAACCTCATTCCATACTGTGAAATGACACAGTTTATACATCGGAATGCATGTGATGTATACAGTACGCCTTTATGACTCATGTGCATGAATCAGTCTGCTTTGTTAGCCAAGTATGCAAACACACAAGAGTGTGTCCTGACATGCTTTACAAATACAATATGGAAGAAGCCGAGAAAAAAACCCACAATGTAAGGTAATTGCTTACGGCTGCTCGTTGAACTCATACCCCCAGTAAATAGGGGCAGCATATCATCAGAATAACTGCTAACTGCTGCTAACTGTATTCTGTTAAAACATCCATGACTGTTAGTTTGTTAGCTCAGTTAGCCGTGCAGCTAGCTGGACTACCAGGGTGTGTTGGTGCATACACCGTCAGCACAGGAGCTTGGGACAGCTGAGAGGAAGAGGCTTTCAGGCTCCTGGGCTAGCTGGTTAGCATGCTAACTTTAGCAGATTTCTCTGCAACGCAGTACAAAGATGTTTGTGACACAACATCAAAACTGTGTCTTCACATTCTGTTGATGATTTTATTTAATTTTCAGACATTTTAAACTAACTTGTTCACATATTGCACCTTTAAAAATTAAACAAATGTAAAATAATTATCATGTGTCTTATCAGCTACAGTTTATATTCTAACAAACGTGCAGCATATTCAATAAAAATATGCTGCACATAAAATGTGGAAGTTTCGCTCAGTTACTCCTCCAGAGTGTGAACACATGCTGTGTGTCACAGTTGTCAGTGGCTTCTTCTTGCATTGCTGAAATAAGGTCTAATTACAAACATTACTTTTTACGATACGCTTCCCCAATTTCTGTTATGATCCATGCATGAAGCAGTATATGCAGAGGTGCCGGTGTGCACGCAGGAGTCTCTGCGTCCGTGCACGTCTGTGTGAATGTGTGTGTGTCACTGCACATAGAGGGTAATCTGCAGTAAGCTGGTTTATGGGCTCGTCTGTGGTGACGCAGATATAAGCGCAGAGCTCGGCACTGATAGATTCTCCATGACAACCGACCTGCACAGGCTATGTGGCCTATAGCCTACATACTGACTGACATCTAATCTTGTTCATCGCAAACAAATCTTTTTGAGCAGCTCGCTAATAATACATTAGACATGCATACAGGGTGGCCACACGTTACAGAAGCTTTCTGCACATTTGTGTCAAGTTTGTAAAGTAACTGTACATTGAAGAGGTGCAGCAGACCTAAAATGCATGCAGGGCCAAGTGATGATGGGTGAGAAACCACCCCTAGAGGGCGTTGGGTGTGTGTGCATACCCACCAGCCTCACCTGTGAATGATCAGACTCCTGTGTAACAGTAATATAAGAGCAAAGCGGTCTACATTTATGATGCTGTCATCCAGAGTGACTAATAACAGACTGTAGCTGATCTGCATATGTAATTTTACACTCAATAATGATGGAAAGGCCTTTGTGATCGTCTGACCATAGTTACCAGCTAAAAGTCCCATCACTACAAGTATTTTGAAATGATTACTTGTTAAAATAAGCTGCACAGATGCCTGGGTGACTTTATCCTCACTGAAATGGTCTATGGAGTGCTGAGTGGCTGGTTCATTAGGGGGTTTTTCAGAGGTGAACGAGTTCCGAATAATCGACAAAGTAAGAGAGAGTTTTGGTTAGGGGTCAGCGTCCTGTCTGCCTCCTCGTCTCTCGTTACGCCCATTCTCCAGACACGCCTCAGTGTCCGGGCTCGCAGCTACTACAGGAAGCGGCGGCAGCTATTAGTAGGTGTGGGCTGTCAATCAAACCGACCCGCCCCAACCGCTCGCAGACGGGAAGCACACTGATCACAACTTCTCCAGCAGCTGTGGAGCGGGACCTCTGTGGCATCACGCAGTATCAACGAGCAACAAACGTCCAAAATGTGAAGAAAGAGCAGCCATACACCACTTTCTGAAAGTAGGTGTGCAGTGGAGAAGTGTATCGGTCTTTGAACGATGCGTAAAGTTGCTGTTACGCGGCAGGGACGCGCGATATTCTGTGCGTAAAAAGTGCGTCGAGGAGGAGAGAAGTAAAACTTTTTGCGGTGGATGAAACGTTCAAGTCGGATGCGATGGATGCGTCACTGAGCCTTCGGGACGTAATGAAAAGCTGACACTGTGAGAAAGAATCGTTTCGAGTTTGTTTTTTTAACAATTGATGTCCGCTTTTCCAAAGTTTTGGGGAAAGCGCCGGAGCGGAGCGCGCAGCGGGGCAGCAGATGCTGGACAGTGACTAAGCCTTACGGCTGGAAAGCTCATGAATTGAATTTGTCTGGACGGCAGACTTTATGTAAGAAGTAGGACAAGCGTAACACCGCCCAACTAGTTCTTTCCGTCATGCGTAGAGCCGCGCTGTCGACCAGCATCTCGCTGTTATGATAGACACCAGCTCTGAGCGCTCAATTCTCCAGAAAGTTGCAGCTCACTTATGCCACAACTCCAGCAGGAGTTAGTGGAAAGTTTTCTCGTTTACATTCCTTCTGTCTACCTCTTCTCAACATGGACGAGAGCGTCGAGTGTGGCGCGGCTGACGGCTGCTCGGACGGGGAGAGCATCAGCCTGAGCGTGCTCAACTGGGAGCAAGTGCAGCGGCTGGACACCATCCTCACCGGCTCCATCCCCATCCACGGCCGCTGGAGTTTCCCCACGCTGGAGGTGAAGCCGCGGGACATCGTCAAGGTGGTCCGGAGCCGCATGGAGGAGAAGCGGATACATGTCCGGGAGGTGCGACTGAACGGCTCCGCGGCCAGCTACGTCCTGCACGAGGACAGCGGTCTGGGCTGGAAGGATCTGGACTTGATATTCTGTGCCGATCTGAAAGGAGAGATGGAGTTTCAGATAGTGAAAGATATAGTCCTGGACTCTCTTCTGGACTTCTTGCCGGAGGGAGTGAACAAAGAAAAGATCACACCAGTGACCTTAAAGGTAGTATGTTATATCATTCTTATCTGCGAAGCAGAATTTACACTTTGTCTCAAACTTTTCAACCTCATTTGTCTTTTTCACGCTTCATTACGCACCGCACACTGCAGAACTTCTGCATTCTGCACCTTACCCGCACATTTTCTATTTTGCACACGCACTTGAAATTAAATGCAAATGATTTTTTTTACTAAAACAAGATTGAGAGCTGCCCTGTTCCGACCCAACCAGCGCGCACATATAAGCCGTCAAATACTCAAAAAGGTTGCTTTCCAATTCAAAGAGGATTCAGTCTAATCCAATTGGAGACGGATCCACATTAATAAGTCGGCCCTCAGTTACCTGGATACCAAGGACTAGCCAGCCTACTAATGGCCCACCAACAGATGTGATCAGCAAAACATCACGACTAACTGACCAAATCCAGATTTTTATCTGCTGCAAATAGCATTAATGCGCGTGTGTTGAAACCTGCTCAAACAGACACTGACGAGCAGTAGGACAAGATCTGTGATGAGTGTATGTGTCTGATAAGCAGCTGTAATGTTTTTTTAACAGTAAGATTTAAAAAAAAAAAGATGCACTGGAGCTACAGCTAACACTATATTACTGCTGTCGGAGGAGGAAACGAGAGGAGGAGTTTGTTAGACAGAGAGAAGGCAGCAGGCCTCTGTGAGATGGAAACAGAAAATCTGACACACATTCTTCTTAAATTCTGGACTTTGGCACATTAATTTATCTAATTATGTTGCAGTGTATGTTTAAATTAAAGGTGCAGTATGTAGTTTTGGGGAATAATTTTTAATCAGAGGGGAAAGATCCTCACTGACTGATTTTTATTTCTTTATGCCTGAACAAACTAAACAGACAAACTCTTGATTTTCGATAAACAAGCTGACCTTAAAGGACAACACAATCTCATACGGTTTTATTTTTTGTTTACATGTGGCGGACCCTGCCACCTTTCTAGCTTCAAACAGTGTTCTGTGGACCTTATTTTCCTCTGAGAACAGCTTGTTTATTCAGTTATGGATAAAATAAATATTTCCGAGTTTGTATTATTACCTCATTAACATTGTAAAATATTAAAATTCTGACTTTGAATTTCTTCTCCATAACAACATCGTGCGCCTTTTTAAATAAATGTAGCCAAAGGTAGAATTACTCTTTTTATGTCGGAGCCAATGTTTTTATGGTGGTTAAGTGTGGTTAACTATATGCTTGTGTGATCTCTGGTTATATGCAACTATTAACTCCAACTATGTCTTCAACTTATTAACTTCATATTTCAGCCGTTTCAGACTTAAAGGTGCAGTATGTAAGAATCACCTGTCAAATTCATCCTCCAAACAAATTAGGGGGCAGCATATCACCAGAGTAACCGCTAACTGCTGCTAACTGTAGCTGCCTTTAGCTACTGTAGTTAGGAGGATCCTCCTCTCTGCAAGTTGAAGAGCAGACAGGGCCGCCTCTTTATGGAGTTCTCTGTCCTGATTGGATAAAGCAGGCAGGGATACCAGAACATTTCTATTCTCTTTTACCGCATGAGACGTGTTACTGACCAATCAAAATTTAAACTAAAATTCTACATATTGCTCCTTTTTAAAACTTGCAGGAACCTGACAAGCAAGCGTCTTTAATCATTCTCAGTCTGCGATGACACTTAATGTTTCAATTGTGTATTCTTCAGGAGGCCTACGTGCAAAAGATGGTGAAGGTGTGCAATGACTCAGACCGCTGGAGTCTCATCTCCCTCTCCAACAACCGCGGCAAGAACGTGGAGCTGAAGTTCGTGGACTCTCTCCGACGGCAGTTCGAGTTCAGCGTGGACTCCTTCCAGATCCGCCTGGACTCCCTCCTCCTCTTCTACGAGTGCTCAGAGCACCCAATGGCCGCCACCTTCCACCCCACAATCCTCGGGGAGAGCGTCTACGGCGATTTCCCCACCGCCCTCGATCACCTGCGCAGGCGCCTCATCTGCACGAGGAGCCCCGAGGAGATCCGCGGCGGGGGTTTGCTGAAGTACTGCCACCTGCTGGTGCGTGGTTTCCGCGCAGCTTCCGACAGCGAGATGAAGCTGCTGCAGCGCTACATGTGCTCGCGCTTCTTCATAGACTTCCCCGACGTGAGCGAGCAGAGGAGGAAGCTGGAGTCGTATCTGCAGAACCACTTTGTGGACCTGGAGGACAGGAAGTATGACTATCTGGCCACGCTGTACGAGGTGGTGCAGGAGAGCACGGTGTGCCTGATGGGCCACGAGAGGCGGCAGACTCTCAGCCTCATCTCCTCGCTGGCGCTGCGGGTCCTGGCTGAGCAGAACGCCATCCCAAACGCTGCCAACGTCACCTGCTTCTACCAGCCGGCTCCTTACGTCTCGGACGGCAACTTCAGCAACTATTACGTAGCACAGGTTCAGCCTGTCTACCCCTGTCCTCCCTCGCCTCCTCAGCATTACCTTCCTCCTACGCACCACCCCATGTACGCCACCTGGTTGCCCTGTAACTAAACTTTTGTGCTTTCATGCACTTTGGCATAACAGGTGGAACTCATACCTCCTTAAACCGGATGAATGATGATCTTTTTATCTCTTCCTCGAGATTGTAAATTGAGGGAAATGAGAGACGGAAAACGAGGAGGCAAAACTAAACAAAGCGATAAAAGAAGAGAATAAAGGAAGGAGGGGGAAATGAGGACAAGGAAGCTGGATGGAAGGCAATGGGCCAAAGGAAGGCTTTTCCCTGGGGTAGGGTGCCACAGCAGGAGGAGCTGAGCACACAGGGAGGGAAGCCAATGAGAGGCTGACCCATCAGTTTAAGGGTTCTCTCATCGGCGCCAACATTGATTTGGTGGACCAAACTAGTAGGATACGATGATATTTCTATGTCTGTTATGAGTTGCAGCCCACAGGGACTCACTTTTCGACTGATGAACATGTATAATAGTCACTCAAAAACCAAAAATAGACATGCGGCCACAGAGAGTAACGGAGGACACACGTGAAGATATTGAACAGCTGCGACCTTCTGGCCATTTGCACTGTGTGTGTGCATGAGCTCGTACACAGGACTCCTTTTTAACAGACAATGCAAAATGAGGAACTGGATACTTGTTTACAAATCAAAAGATCTACTTTGATACTCAACTTTATCCAAATTCTGAGGAACAAAAAAAAAAAAAAAAGAATCAACAAAACAATGCATGCTTTATTTCTGTACAGGAATAATTTTAAGTGCCTAGATGAAACCTAAAAGGGAAAGAGATATTTTTGTGATTCTTTGTCGTTAGTGAACTGTCGAGCTGTTTAATTGACATTTTCGAGGTGATCGTGGATGTACTGTGGAGCAGAGGGGTTACCGACAGGATGCTGAGGGAGGTTTTGGACCAACTTTCTTCTTGTTTGACAATGTTTAGTTGAAGACTCTGCTCTTATCTGCAGTCCTGCTGGACAAGCACACATCCTGATTACCATAGGGGAAGTAACAACATAATCTCATCATCTGTGCAGAGAGGGGGAGGTTGGATCGAAAATGCTTATAACAGTTAAATAGATGGACATTTTCTGAGAAATGTACAGAGAAAGAAAGATGTTTGGCAGCAAAAGAGCAAATGAGAGAGTGTAGACTGCTCTTATCTGCATTTTATTAGATTGCAAAATAAAGTGGACCATTGCACAGCCTGTTACCAAAGAGCTATTTCTCACAGAACGGAGTTAATCTAGCCGTGAATGGAGGATGAAATACTACAAAATGACATCTGTTTGGATATGTAAACATGAGGCCCATAATTCATTTAGAATCACATGTCATCCTTTATCAAAATGCATTCAAGCTACATCCTAAAGTGTTCTTGTGAAACTGAAATGGCTTTTAATTGAATATTACAGCTCGAGCCGTTTTAAAGGTGCCCTGTGGAGTTTTCTTGAAAACAAACAAAAGTTATATTAACGTTTAGTTCACATTACTGTGTAGATCCTTCATTCTTTTAAATGATCCGTGTTTGCTTGTGGGCTTCTTTCTTGTGTTTTAAAGGAGACCTATTAAGCTTTTTCATTTGTTTCTTTTCCTTACGTGTTATATGGGTTCTTGTGCACATAAAAGAAGTTAAAAAAAGTCAAAGTCCGAACCAACAGAAGCTCCTCTATCCCACAGAAAACGCTGCACCTGATAGGCGGTACTACTGATGAGTTAATGAGTAGTCCGGCCTTTAAATCCGTGACTTTGTGACATCACACTATGTCGAGGGGTCACATTTGCGTAATTTACTCTAGCGGCTTAAAGAGACGGGAGATAAAACGGACTGAGGGGGAATACAGAGCTGCAGCACTAGACGGTATGAGAAAAACTGAGGGTTTTTTTGAGCATTAAAGCTTGTAAACCTATTATAGTAGAACGGAAAATTAAATTAGGAACCTGAAAATGAGCATAATATGTCTTTGTGGATTACCGCCACCAACTGTCAATCAGTGGAATCACACAAAATTGATGGCAGGATATAAATCGCCCTGCCCGTATGGATACTTCGTCAGAAACCAGTGGTCAAAATCTCCACAGGGAACCTTTTAAAGAATCAAATACATGTTAAACAGAAAATAAAGCAGATATGCAATGAGGTTGAAATGCATTTTGAGACAGGGACACTTAAATTACACTGGAATGTTTGAATACGCTTATATACCCATCTTATCAAATACATAAAATGGTCTTTTTTCGAATTTTTTTTTACATTATTTCACACGGTTTAAAATCATTTTCATATGCTGTATGCACTGCAAAAAAAAAAAAAAGTTTCCTTTTCACGTCTAAGAGCAAACGCTCAAGAGCCGTCTGCAAATACCTGCAGATCACAAAGTGATGTAACAAACTGTGTGTTTGTCAGAGGGGTGGAGGATGGATGTAGCAGCAGAGCAGCTTTTGAGTTGAGGCGTACTGCTGGTAGAGTCGAGAGCCAGCAGAGGAGAATATCTTCAAGCCTGAAAAGCCTCAAAGATGATGTAAGCTCAGTAAATGTTGGCCGATGTACATTTCATCTCCTCTTTTATGGAAAAGAGTCAAAGTGTGGGGCGTGAGGTCATTCTGGGCTGCACGAGCAGATCACAGCTGTCAAAATTTTGTATCTCTTAGCACGGAAAAGCACCAAACAACAGTAAAAAATAAAGAAAAGTACAGATAAAGACAACCACATGACTATTTGAACGACAACAAGAAAGGTTGGCCACGAGTGAGGTTTCTGTGATAACAGGTGTACTTTTTCAGCTTTACGAGTGCACGAGACTCAGCATATTCTCTCAAACATGTCAGATCTCCTATTTTTCTATCAATCTCTATTTTTGTACAGTTTGTGTTCGGCTGATGTAGCAGGCAGATTTAAAAGCTGTGTCGTTGAGTCTATTTTGTGATGTGTGCGAATTTGTGTTTTACTTTGGCTGATGAAGAGAGAGAGAGGGGGTGGACACGGTGGCTACGCTGAGATGCAGATTTAAACTTGTGTTCAATAATATGTATGTGTGCTCAGAGCTGTTTCTGTTGGGTTTCTGTTGCTGCAAAGAGATTGTTTCACTGTTCTTCATGTGTTTTTAAACTGCTGTCCTGTTTGGACATGAAAATAATGATCTGATGATTCTGTTCAAGTTGACCGACTTGAGAATTAAACGCAAAAAAAAAAAAAAAGATCATGACACAAGACTTGTTCAGTTTAATTTTTTTTGTCACTCATCACACACACTACAAGCTACAATAAAAATATGTAAGATGTTTTGTGGACATTTTAGCTCACTGAATCGAGGCCAAGGTATCTCAGGTAAACAGGCTCTGGCATTTAGATTTGGTGCCCAGACTCTGACAGTAGGAATCCTCATCGGGTCAACATCCCGTGGTGCCCGCAAGTGCCCCGCAGGTCCCGCCGCCGCTGCCAGCGAGTGACAGCTGAACGTGAAGGATTTCCCCCCCCCCCCCAAGAGACGTCACGATGAACGTCAGCCACCGTCATCGCGCCGTTTGCCAGACCTCATTAGCTTTGGGTGCATTTGCGACAGCAGGTAGATTTCATGTATACGCACTGGCCGTACTACCAGCAGAGCCTTGGGCTCCAGGGACACATTGTAACTGACTGAGTGGATTGGCTCCAGGTCTGCATCTCTCTAATGCCTGGAGGCCTCGGCCTCCAGATGTCACTTTCCCTGCTGACACTGGGAAAAATATTTCTCCTAGTCTCTCTTTCATGTTGTTCATGACTTTGATATTTTTTCTTTCTTCTGACTGTCTCTTTGTTTCCACTCTTCTTAATCTTCAACTTTTACCTTATTCCCTTGACTGATATTTTAACCAGCAGCTGTATGCACATTTAATATCTCACGCATCTGTTTAGAGCACAGCTTTTCCCCCCCGTATCTGCCCTGCATGGACTCCTTGATGAATCTAAGCAGAGAGATGAGCTATGGAGAGGAGCACAGGGCCAATGTTATCCCCTGTTAAGAGGGAGAGAGTGGACGCTAAATATAGGCCCCCCTCTCAGCCACTGTAAGGACATTAGCCCATCTGCAGAAAGCTGATTAGCCTCCCTCCATAAGCATGTGTTCAGTGCTCTGGTGTGGTTACTGCCGAGAGATTTACCGGCTATTGTACTGTAACACATACCTCCCCCCTTCTCCCGCCGTCTTTTAGGTCACTCTCGCTGGAAGGGACAAAAAAAAATTCAGTCCACTTCCTTATCAACGGCTTAAAGGGAACTGAGAACAAGAGATTGAGGCGTTTAGTGTGTTGCACAACAGGGAAAGAACTAACTCAGTCACACAGGCTTTTTAGGAAGTGCGTTAATATGATGCATCTAAGTAGTGGAGCGTCTTGGCAGGTGGACTGAGCTGAGGAGTTGTGTCCGGCAGTTTTCTGAGATGGTCACAGATTTAGAAAAGGGAAACATTATTACACATTTATGTCTCTTGTCTATCTGTTCCCCTTCATTTGCAGAATCGACTGTACAAAGTGAAGCCAATGTGGAAGTGCCTTAAACCTGCATTTTGTCTGATGGTCAGCTACACTGGTTTCAAAAAGAAACTAGATTGTATGTAAGGTTATGATAAAACAACCCTACTTCACACTTGATTTATTACTTCAGTTAACAGTTTCCTGATGAGTTTATGGTCTCGATCGCTGGTTTCAAGTCTTCTTCAATTCAGCATGATGTTCATTTCGTAAAATATGTTGCCATTTAGAGTAAAGTGGACGATAAAGCAGGATATGCTTTAAGGTGTGGCTGCCCTGTGACTGACAAGTCCTCAGGTTCTCAGTCCTCCCCAGCTCCATACTCTTGTCCAAATACGGTTGGTTCTGGCTCCGACAATGCCAAACTCGGGGCTCCAAAATGGTAGCCCAAAAAACCAATGGCTTACGATACACACTTGGTTTCCGGTATCTATGCTAAGCTAAGCTTACCGCTTGTTGATTCTAGCTTTATATTTACCGTACAAACAAGAAGTGGTGCCAGTCTCCTCATCTGACTCAGCAAGACAGCTGAAGCATATTAAACAAATACTTTAAGAAGCTGTAATCCACAGTGAGTGTCTTTATTAACTCAATATTTTTATGGGACTGTAGGCAGAAAAACAGTGGGAATCCCACATCTGTTTAAAAACTCTGGACCGCCTTCAAAGATGAGTTTTATGTTTTGAAAAATACCACCAGAGCCATCGGAGAAATATGAAGAGAAAGATTCCCTTTGTGATTTATCTGTTCATGTAAAGTGCTGACAGGTTTGTTCACTACAGATTTGAATATTTCTTCAGAAGATATTTTATCTGTTACCACACTGTTTTGTTTTATTACTTTATAGCCATTGATTCAGATTGGGGAGACACATACATAAATATCTACATTGTGTGGGAGGATCTGTCGAGTTGAGGTCAAATATTATACCCTAAATGATATATAATCACATTTGTAAGGGCCACCATGAAGAGGCTTATCTCTAATCTAACATAAGACAGATGGGATGTGAGATCTGAAGGAGCTGTGGTGTGAAAAACAAGTGGGCAGAAGAGTCACGGCAGACCACAAAGGAAGCTCAGTCAAATTTAAAGTCACTTTTGATTCACTGTCTTCATCTTTTCTTATAGATTAAACTACCACAGAGTTGTTTCCGTGTAAGGTCCTTGTAAAACTATTGAAGTCTCGTGTTTTAATGAACAAACTTCCTCTCTCAGGCTCACGTCTGGATATTTTCACAGGCAGAGGTCAGATAGAGTCGCACCACGGTTGCCATCTTTAATTGATTTCGGCTTCCAAACAACAGGAAATGAATAACACCAAAAGGTCATTTAGCAGCTTGTAAACGAAGGAATTATGGGTGTAGTGCTGACAAGAGTTTTTCTCAAGACTTGTGTAGTACATGAAGACGATTTAATTTAGTTAAACTTGTTTAGAAGCGGCACATGTGCAGCTTTTAGCACAAAAACCCAGTAAAATAATAGTATGCTTTACTGGGCATATAAAATCGAACAAACAGAAAGCTAGTGCTCATAGCAATTGTGCTTTTTGGACCACAGAGTGACAGAGGAATTGATCGCATGTGAGGAAGTGCATCTAGACATGCAAACACACTCACACACACTCAGGTCCAGGGGGGTTAAGTTGGAGATGAACCAGTTGGAGCAGCAGCAGGGCCAAGAGTCCATCCAGCTCAGCCCGGCCAGGGTCAGAGGCCAGCTAGTAAATCAAACAACGGCAAGACGAGACTGTGAGAAACAACGATGTGTGTCTGTCTGTGTGTGGAAGAGACAGAAAGCAACAGAGTGTGTGTGGGCACGCATGTCTGCTTTTGTGTATTTGTGCTGTCTGTGTATTTGTGTTAAAGGACGACTTGAGTAAGTGTCTAGTTTTCAGTGTGAGATATCCGTAGATGATGTTGCTTTCAGGGATTATGAGTAGCAGCCATAAACAAACCTTAATCCTCCTGATTATTGGGCAACACAATAATAATAATTCATACTTGAGGAGGAAAACCAATCACCGGGAGAGTTTTCGGCGACATCACATGCCAAACAACTGGCGAGCTGTGGAAATAAATCAGATTCATCCCTGTCTTAAGTGTTTATGCCTGGCAGTGTAAATAGTTTGGCCAGCTGGACCAGGGCCGGCGCTGGAGTGCAGATTGGGTTTGGGTCAGTGATAACGATTCTACAGTTTCACGCTTGTATGTTAAATTAAATTAAGCTCAATTCACTTTTCTGATACCACTTCATAATAAGTCCCCCTTTAACGAGAGCCTAGCAGGCTAGCAGCTCTGAGAGGCTATAGTCCTCTTAGCCACAGCTGTGCTTTGAGCTAAATGCTAACTTCAGTATGCTAAAATGCTCACAATAACAACGCAAACATGCTGATGCTAAGCAGATTACCTTTACTGTATTATGATCCCCGTCTTAAAACAGTTAGGTAACATTGTCATCCATAGAGCCGTGCAGCGAGCAATAATTAATGGCTTTTTTTAATGGATGATAAATTGTTCACTAATGCTTAATAAATCAGTTAGAGGCCATTAATAAGAAGACGTTTGGGGCTGCCAAGTTGTGAAACTTTTTGTGCTATTAATACTCTCTATATCTGGTAATAATGCATCTGTGGATGTTGGTACTCCATTAATAAAAAAAACCCATTAGTGAATGGTTTCTTAACCATTAACGAAGCAATCTGTTGCAAATTAGATAAACTAACTGGGGGGCAACTACCAGTTATAAAGCTGTTTTTTTATTAATAGCCTTTAAAAAACATTAGTAAATGGTTTCTTAACCATAAATAAAGCCATTACTTTAAACTCTTCGTAACAGGTTGGCTACCTTATTAGCAGGTGGTACCAGTTTTTTTAATTAGACTATCCTCGACTGCCGGAGTCTCAGAGATGGTTATATGTTACCACATCAATGTCGTAACAATTCTCTTTTTTACTACCAGCCATGAGAGGCTGGTCTCCTCTTCCTTGCAAAATAACATCTGGTGCATTGCTCTCCGACACACACACACACATACACACACACACTTAAGTAGCACTAAGCTTGCACACAGTTGGAGTGAGAGGCCAAGAAAAGACAAAGCGTAATGAAAGTACAAAGATGGGACAAACCCTTGAATTGTCAGATTCTGTGTTAGAGCATCACAGACGTATTTCCACTTAAGCGCATGATGACTTTGAAAACATTATGGCTGCTAAGAGTGCAAAGAGTCAGCAAAAACACTTGCTTCAAATATTCATACCGAGCCAATGGGAATTAAAATTGTCACAATCATCATCATTATTACCATAAATGTCAAAACACTTTTGCTTTAATCAGCGGTGCAGTCAGCGCTTATCATTTCATATGATTTGACTTATCCCCAGATTCCAGTCGTTAAAACATCTGAGAAAATGACGCTTTCTTTGGAGCTTTTCCGTCTGTCTAACTACAGTATACACTTGGGTCTCAAAGTGCACTTAAAGCTACGGAAAATAAATGTGTTTGCAATCATCGAACGTTATGACGTTGCTTCGGTTTATGCTAGGATTTGGAAATAGGATTCAAGGTATAATCACAATTAGGACTGAGGGTCGAAATTGGTCACGAAGCAAAGTTAACATTGTCAGCGAAAGCCCTCACTTGTGTAATGATTCAAAGATGTGTGTTATTGTGTGTGTGGATGCACGCACAGCATGCGCGCACATCTGCCTGTTTACAGCACCCGAGGAGGTACTGAAAAGCTGTGATGGATTTGCCCCAGATGGTGAGGCAGCAGAAATGAAGAGCACGCCTGAGAAAATATCTGTTTGTTTAAACTCTAACCACGGTTACCTGGATCTGTGTATGTGTGTGTGATGTGTTGGGATTCAGGATCAGAAAATAATCCATGTTAAAAAAAAACAAACACACAAATAAAAAACACTTTCTAGGGAATACATCTTGTAGTTGTTGCTGTATTGCTTAAGATATAAAGGCATCTTTTCTGTTGTAATTGAAGTGGAAAAATTAAACAATTAAAAACTGGTTTTCAACCATGTCTGTTTGTCATCAAGATGACACAAAAACTACTGAACGGATTTTCTCGAAACTTAGATGGAGGATGTCTCTCTGCCCAGAACAGACCCCATGAACTTTTGGTGCGGATAAAAAAAAGTTTTATAGGGCAACGATTTTGCAACTTTTTGTTAATTTCTCAACGAATAATGCATGATGACAGAAAACACAAATTGATGCGGATAAAGGGGACTTTTTGGGCCTTGGCAGAGGTATGCGCTCTACTGTGTGCCAATCTTTTAATAGAACTTTATCTAAAGGTGTTGTTGATAACATTCAGCCATTTAAGGTGCTATTCCAGACCACCACTGTTGCTTTAATAACGCTAGCTAGCTAACGTTAACATTGCTAAAACTAGCTAACATTAATGTTGCTTACAATAGCTAGCTAATGTTAGGGCAGTACAGGGCACATACTGTAGAACTCAGATATTTGTACGTTTTTTTCCACAAACCAAGACTTGCTGACGAAAGCAAAAATACCACATGCTAACAGCAGCGTTATACTACGGGCGTAAACATCAAATATTTTGGGCCTAACAACATTTTTGAAGTCATTAATTCACGACCATAATGATGTTTTCAAGGAAGAGATATACTTTTATTCCGCACCTTTCTACAAGCTGTATTATTTTCAAAAATGTTATCAATATGACCTTTAAAAGTGTTTTTCTGAATGAGTTCTCTACAAGCAGCGACAGTCTGAAACACTGACTTGCACTTTCCTCCTTCAATGAAATGACGGTTATCTGTAATAGGGCATTTATTTTCAGCACAGATAGCCTCTAAAGGGCTCATTTGGAGCTAAATTTAAATCACCAAGGTGCTAATTTGTGTGAGTTTCTGTTTGTGTGCCTCTGTCTCGCTGTTTTGATGTGTGCGTGTATCCGTCTATAAACGTGTGTTTATGGCTCCGTGTGCGTTCAAGGCGCAGAGATGCCAGTTATGCGACTCACATCCTGGTAAAAGCGTAATTGCTTTCTTCTCGTCTCCGTCCCTGCCTCCTGTGAACACGCCTGTTCTTACCTGTAATCATAGTCATTATCACGTTGTAATAGCAAACACACCTGCCAGCTCGCTGCTCGTGCCAAAAACACACCTGTATGTGGTTAAGTATAACTTTGTCGCTATATAGGGAAGCGGAAAAGTTATAACTGGCCTCCAGAATGACTGTGGGCAAGTTCAGTATTCAGCTTTATGGCATCATATATCATCAGATCTATACATCTGTACGTGTGATGGATATAAAAACGAGCATTGCATGTAAAAGAGAAGCAGTATGTGTTGAAAATGCATTCGACTTCACTTCACTTTATATTTCTTATTTTGAGAAAATACATGTGAAATAACAGTTCATGCTTCTGTATTTCCCTCGGTTTAATTCTCAGTTATCTGTACTCCATCGCTCTGGTCTTCCAGGTGATCTATTACTCTGGTCTTGCGTGTTTTCCTGTAAGGGGAGGATGTTGTTCGCAGCTCGTTCATTACACTTTGGACTTGAAGTCAGCAACATTGTGTCCGCTTCTCTCCTTTCTATTTCCCCCCTTACAGGGGCGTGACATACGGTATTGATAATTTATGTCCTATCACTTCCTGAAGGCTCCCTAAAATGAAATGTTTTCCCTCTTCACAGTGGAAAAAGCCTTAAGAGGGAGAAAATGTTTTACTGGCTGATGAGGGACTCTTGTGTAATTAATCACAGAAACTGTCTTACTCACAACAGCTTGTCTCCAAACAGCGACCCGGGCAAATGTTCTCTAGGAGTTATGCGTTATTAATGCTGCCGGTCAGAAAAACATGAGCAGACTGTGCTCAGTCTGCAGAGTCTGGGTTTGTTGGTTCCAGTTTGACAGTAATGTTCCCAGCCAGATCAAAGCAAAACAAACTCATCCAAAAGCTCCACAGTTTGACGTAGCTGCTCATTTTTCATCGAGATGACATATTAATACCACAGAAACCGAATGCCAGCCTGCTATAATCGGACAAGTTACTGTCATTTATCAATTCATCCAAGAGTTGCTTTTCAATTAACCAGTAAAATGTGTGAACGCTTCACACAACAACAAGCTCTGATGGCCTTCATGGAAAAGTAATTTCCAGCTGTGTGGATTACTTATTGTAGAGTTCAGCTTCAAATCTGTAACTCTAGTTTGAGTCCAACAATTATCTCAATCAGGCGCTGCAAAACTTGGAAAATTAAAAACATGTTCTCACTCTCAACTCGTCAAATACGGCGGCTTGGTTAGTGGTCTCACCCTTCAAACTACAGTATGGCGCTCTACCTACCACTCCTTGTTGCTGCCTGCCAACACGACCTTCATGAAAAAGATCCACGTTAGTATTCCATAATCTTCCACCCCTATGGTTAGGGTTAAGTTTGGCAACTAGAGCTACTTCTCATGGTCAAAACAAACCAATTACTGGAAAAGGACAGATTTACTGTACACGCCACAGTCCGTGGCATCAAAGTCAGACACTTTAGCATACCCATCCAGCCAAAGCTAAGAGCAGCTCTCTAACAATGTCAAGCTGCTTGTGCCTCTGTCTAAGTGACAGCCATGAGTCCAACGACCACAACCTCGTGTGAGGAAAGCAGAATCATGGACCATTTTAAGGGTCTGAACAAACGGCTTTATTTTTCTTTTTTAATCCATATGGTTTTGAGTCATGCTAGCATCCCTGCAGACTCTTTTAGCAATGTCTGGACAGATAGCAAGCACCAGCCCAATACAGTGTGCTAAAAACTATACAAATATGTGAAACCTTTTTTTTTCCTATACCTTGAAGTCGCTACACAAGATGCTTACATGTCATATCATGTTCCCAAGACATGTTAAGGATCTGACTTGAGACAAGAAGGCTGTCAAGCCAGTGACCGCAGTTCGAGACCGTGTTTCCACATTTGTAAGTGTGTAACCGCTGAATATCTTTAAGGAGACCTCAGAACATCTCACATCTCATGATACATGTGGTATCAGATCAATGTGGTACCATTTCCTGCATTTCAGGGCAGTATCGGGGAAGCGTGTGCCTCGTGAACTTTGAACTCTATAAACTCTATCAACTCTATCAAGCAGGAAAAAAGGAGCTTGGACCGTCTTAAGCGCTCTTGGCTTTGTGTCGTCTCACTAGCTCAGCGTAAGTGTTTGAGAGGGAGAATATCTGTAACTAATGAGCTAATACAGGGAGATGAGTTATTGCGCAGATTCATGAGGTGCCAAAATCAGCTTAAAGAATCAATTGTTTGATCCAGCTCTAGCATTAGTCATGTGTATGTGTAGGCCTATTCTCATGGCCATCAATCAGAAGATCAAATCACAAGCTAATCTACTTTTTTTTTTATCTATCATCGACTAATGAGAAGAGAAGAGAAGAGAAGAGAAGAGAAGAGAAGGTTATAAGATCTACCTCACATTTCCTGTTGTTTGGCGAGCACCAGCACGGATGGAAAGCGTGCAGCGAGCATGACCGTGTCTGTGTGATTGTTAGCAGTGTGTGTGCATGTCGCTGCCGCTGCTCGTGCATGTTCTCTGGCATTGTTTGTTCAACAAACAAAGTGATTATCTTAAGTCGGAGGAGATGTTCCCACTCATTAATAAGAAGCAAGTTACACTATAAGAACTCTGTGACTTCTAGTTCTAGGCCCAAGTATGGTGCTGAGACCCTCAAGCTGTTGAAGGAAAAACATAATGGGTACATACAGCAGGAATTAACTTTAGCAATTACTTTTTGTGGTAGTGTTAGGTCATATCTGAGAGCTGTTTTAATGCAACAAAATGAAAAATTCAATGTTTGATTCAGCAGACTCAGTGTATTAAATCAGTTTCTTTCCTTCTCCTCTTCAATCTTTGGTTGATATCAATCCAAAACAATTACAGAGTCTGTATTCATGAAGTTTCTCAGACCGTTAATTTGTTACAACGTCAAAAAAAAAGTGCCAACGTCAACATCCCATCCTGACCTGTCAGACAAACCAGTGAGTCCAATCCAACCGTTACCAATCCGCTCAAACTTACTTCCCTTTTCTGATCGTCTCCTCAGATGTTGGCCTGTTTTCTTTGCTCGATTTGGAAAACAGATGTAGATGGTTGTTTGCAAAAGCAAAATCTTTAAAAACATAACGTCTAATTGCAGAGTAATGTGTATTTTAATTGCAGTCAAGTAAACCGTGGGACCGCAATGGTCGGACGATATCATTTTGACCGTGGCCATGAAACCGAGTCCGCCGGCATGTTTGCATTTCTGCGAAGAAAGAGGAAAAGTTACCCAGACTGTAAAATTTCAACCTTCTCTTTTTCTCCAAGTTTTCCCCTTTTCTTCTTCTGGTTTTGTTCAGTTTCATCCCATGTTTCACTCTTTTGGTGTCTCTACTCTCCTCCCGCTTTCTACCCAGCATTCCTGTCATCATTGAATGGTTTGTTATAGCTAATCAAGGGTAGTTTGGGGATTTATGGAGAAGTTATTTTTTTGTTTTGGTTTGTTTTGGGTTTTACTTGGTATTTCTTTGCGCACACAAATGGTCTGAATGCCTGAGAGAGAAAGAACTGTATGTGTTTGTTGTGCTAATCAAGTGTTCCCCTCTGGAAATTGGCCTGCCCGATGTGCACAGAGGAAACTATGTTTTCGTGGTTCGTACTCGTTGGAAGGTAAAATGTCAAGAGGAATTGGTTAGGAGCTGAAAATTGCAGCACGGATTTTAAAGGCATTATTATTTGGGGTTTTTACTGGGAGCTCGAACACAAAGGATGGTGAAAATCCTCTCCGCTCAAAATACCACATTGCGGATTCTAACAAGGCGTCGTAAATTTAGATTAAATTACTCCAGTGTTTGTCTCACTGCACTGGCTTTTTGTTTACTTTAAGTACTCCTCTTAATGTATTTCATTGTGTATGAAAAGTGTTTTTTGCTCGTTTAAGTCAGTCATCAGGCAGCCCTCCCTGTCATCCCATGAACTCAGAAGAAAATTCTCAGGAGTCAAAGCCTTTTCCTGCTGTTTCCATTGTTTTTTTCACCACCTGCTGTCTAGAAAGCTGGCACCCACGACTAAATCTTTGAGCACAGTCTCTAGCTTTACTGTATCTCTGGTGAGTAATATGGACAATTGTTAAGTTTCAGGATTTGGTACTGTCGGCTGTCTGCGTGCTGCCTCCTCCTCAGACAGGTTGGACCTTCTTTCCCCTCAGGATTGGACCTCTTCCATTTTTCATTTCAGTCAGGTGGTCCGTCAGTCCGCCATTTTGGTCCACACTGAACTGAATCCAAACAATTTCATGGGTCGACTTTCATGTTCCCCAGTAGATGAGTTCTGATGATTTTGGTGATCCCCTGACTTTTCCTCTCTAGCACCAGTTTAAATCTTTGTTTTAGATGAAATGTCTCCAAATTTCAGGCAGATTAATCCAAATAATTCGCTTGAAATTTGGTACAGACATTCATGTCCATCACTGGATTATTATCCTTGGTGATCCCAAAATAATATGACATTTCCGTTGGCCTCTGCTGTACTGAGATGACAAACATGCTACACATTATGGCTGTTTAACGTCAGCATGTTAGCATTGCCACTGCAAGCATGTTCGCATGCTGACGATAACATGTATGGTTAGGGTCATTTTCTTACTTTTGGACTTTATTTCTTTCTTTTAAGACTATTTTTCTACGTTTTATTTATTTATTTAATTGCCTTTTTATTTGATAGTTGATTGTGTAGACATCAGTGTCAGAACCTGTCAGCTACCATCTGATGATGATTTAGGTAACAGCCACTGTCTCGTAGCCTCCTACTGTATGTAGCCGGCGGATGTCCTCATAAGGAATAACTGACGTCCAGGCCAAAACTTCCTCTTCTGTACATCAGTCATTTAATGCAGTCGATTAGCAACTCAAAGGTGCAGTGAATAGTTTTGAGAAACGCTAGGAGATTGTTTCTGTGATTACATTTTAGCTAATGCATTTCGCCTCTTTTGCTCTGCACATGGACTGTTTATCTGCATGCAACGGAAGCCACTCGCACGCAATTGGTCAGAACTGCTCAGACTACGAACGGAAAAATCGTGTCCCTCGCCTGCAGATTCTGGACACATGAGTAGATATCTGTTTATAGAGATTATGTAGACACAGACAGGAAACATGGAAAGAGAGGGAATGGTATGCAACAAAGGTCACAGTGAAGTTATATGTTATGTGCTGTAACCAGTAGGTTGCTGCTGGACTCTGTATGTTATTATATTCATGATTTTCTCTTCATTGTTTTTGTAATTTTCCCCCTTACTGTTACGACTGCGTTTTTTGTTTTTTTTCTTTTTAATAAAATGCCTCTCCCAAAACTCTGTAGAGTTTGAGCTGAGTGTGGAAAGGTTGTTGATGGAGGACTGTAACGCCCAGAGAGACTTAAAAGTGTTAATGTGCTAAATAAATTAACTTGATTTGAAATGCAAATGTTTGTGTGTGAACTGAAAGTTCAAAGAAAATGAAGGAAACTCTGAATTCAGAGGAGAAATGTTGATAGAAGGACATCCAACAACTCATCATTCACAATTATCCTTTTCATAACACAAACTGTCATTTATTCTCTCCTGATGTTTACAGTCCAGTGTCAGTGAAGGTTTAGTCCAGAAGCTAAACGCACTGATCTTCTTGTCTTCCTCACAAGAGATTTATGGCTGTCCACTGTGGCCTCTAAAAGGACCCCGGCAAGGGCTTTGGGGTCAAAGGTCAGTGGTGAGGGTAGAACAAAAAGGGAGACAGACTGCTGAGAGGAGGGCATGAAGGAGAGAGCAAAGTGTCAGCAGAAAGCCGTAGATCTGACCAAACACTTTCTCCTTTCATGTGGGGAATGTTCTCACGTCCTGATCGATGATCTGAGACGACTATCTATCATCTGAAAGTGTGGAAATCTAAGGTGATGGTCAGAAGGCGTTGGACTGGAGTACTATGGGAAAGTAATCCCGACACACACACACACACACACATGTGCACACACACACGAAGTATTCTCTCATTTCACACTAGAGCTATGTTTACTCATGAGGCCCACCGTCTTTCACATCCTCTGAAACCTGTTCAGTCCATCCGCCCAATGACCTTACTTTCCCCTTCCTCTCCTCTCCTTCAACCCCGTCTTTACCCCTACCCACTGACCCAATACACACACACACACACACACACACACACACACACACACACACACACACACACTCGTCTCTCTGCTTCGAGGTCAAGAAAGCAAGCCCAGCAGTTATGTCACCACCAAAAGTCCATCAGAGGGAAAGCACACAGAGGGTCTGGTCACGGTTTACTCAAGGTCAGAGGGGCCGACATCAGAGTGGCCTTCCTGTCACCATGGAAACAACACAGACTGGATACACAGACGACCATTTTAGCGGTAAAATGTGAGAATTGAAGCCTATTGACATTTCGGTAAACCCCTCCCCTGAACGGCGATTGTCCAATCATAGCGTAGCAACTGTAATCAAGCTTTGGTTTCCGCACATGTTGAAGAGGTGTGCATGAGGCACTATAAGACTGATACTATGTGTAAAGGCTTGAAGGGTGAACAACAGCCTCCAAGAGCACAAGGGTAGGCAACTGATAAAACAATGCATTTGTCTGCTCTAAGCTGTAAACGTTAGCATGTCCAGCTAACTAGCTTGCAATCTACAGTAGTAATCTTACCCAGAGTTACTAGGCTAACATTAGTGGTTTTCTCCTGCTCTTTATTGGATTTGGAGAAGTTTAAACTCAACCCGAGCCGAACTTGATATCCGACGTAGCATTTCGCAAACAACACAGAAGCTTACCTCCAGACTTGCGTGTTTATGTAAGCAAGCTAAACATTCAAACCTGGAACCTAATCTTATCCCAGAAATAGCTTTACCGACAGAGACTAACAAGAGAACTGCAGTTTTCATTATGTCTTTGCTTTTTCCACGGATCATCAGGTGACAATGCAAACATTTTGCCTGGGACAAGTAACTTTAGCCTCACTTTTTTAGCAAAAAGTCAGCTGTAGAAAATATTTTCTACAATTTCAGTAGGCGAGCATTAGCTCAATCAATTACCTAACTGCTGCTTTCAAACCTGCCAGCAAAATAAATTCAGGAAACACTGTTTCAGTCGACCTTTCTCTGAAATCACTGACCCCAAAAATGAAGAGGAAATTTAAGTGTTAAAACTGTGACTGCTATTTTCGTAAACTGCACATGTGCTTTACGAGAACAGGCTTCTTGAACAGTCAACTGTTAACCTCTTACTGCGATAGCAGTCTTTAGCGAGATAACTGGTATATGTGTCACAGAGACAGAAAGAGGGGGCTGTGAGATGAATCAGATGATTAAAGCTGACAAGCAGCTACTACAAGGCTGAAGATACACAACTGGCTACAACTTACTTTAAAGCTTTGGGACAAATCATATCCTATTCCACACATGGAGACAAATAATGACTCGACGTTAATGAAGGTTCTTTAACCAACCCTGTTTTTACCACAAATTCTCCTCATTCTCTGGGCCAAAAGCTGCAGTCTAATCACTTTCATATTAGTCACACACAGAAAAAAGAAACACTAATCCGATTAGAGCAGAGAAACAGCCAAATTCCTGACCTTCTCTGACCATACCCCATGTTTGTCTGCAGTCACATGTGAGTTTGGGGCATCTGTTTCATATTGATGTGGTCATAGACGGTGAAAAGATGTGGAAAAAATGAAAAACAGAAAGAAAATCTTTAAACTCGGGGACCCAAGTCCTGGATCCCTGCTGCAGCAGGTCACTGTGTGACACTCTGTGCGTGTACTGTTGGCGTGCGTGTGTGCACGCTCTATAAAAATCCATCCAGTCTTCTCCTCTCAGCCATCTGAGCGCAGCTGGTGAGCAGACATCTGGGGAGGGAGAGCGAAGGGAAAGAGAGGGACAAAGAGAGGGAGACGGAGGGAGAGAAAGAGAAAGGGGGTGATGGCGGGGACAAAGGTAATTCAGGGTGAGACGGACTGAACGTATGTAGAGAAGCCGTATGGATGTGTAAGTTAGAGCTCGAGCATGGCCGTGACGTCTGGAAATGGAAGCAGCTGTGTCTGGTTTCCTTTCTTGTGTTAGATGAAAGCTTCCTCTGTAACATTCTTATGATTCAGAATTACACATTTGCTCGTATTTTGTTGATTTCCTCTCAGCGTTTGCTCTGCAGGGATTAGGAAGGGGCAGATACTCAGGTTTGGATGGGTTTTGCTGCTACATGTCTTACAGATTTTCCTCGTTACTTGTTCAGTTCTACTTTGTTTACTTAGCTGATGTGAATGGGAGATTGTCTCGAAGAAGCACAACGCATGAAAAACTGCTATCTTTTGTGCTTTCTTTCACGGATCACTCCACTCGTTTTCCTTCCTCCTCACGCTCTGCCTTTCTTTCCCCATGACAGCTTTGTTTATGCGCGTGTTATTTCAGAGCAGCGTCGGCCGCGGCCTAATTCCTCAACAACAAATTCTCCGAGACACTAAAAATGCAGGCGATACCACCATCAGCGGGCGGCCTGTCAAAGGCCTCGACCACAAGTCAGTGCACATCAATACTCCGAGGACGCAACACTTTCTCGGTGTGTGTGCCGTGTGGTTACTGCCATGGAAAACTTCACACTCAGGTCCAATACCAGAACACTATAAGATGGAAAGTGAAGGAAAAAGAGCTCCCGTCTCTCCAGTTAACCGATTACTGTCCTACAGCGGGAGGGAAGGAGGAAGACAAGCGGGATTAACCTCCCGGTGATGACGGCATCGTTTATCTGAAGGAGAAAAATACAAGCGCACATAAAAGATGATTCATGGTCTGAAACAGCCGAGGCAGTTTTTCCATTTTAATGTTCGAGGCAGTTAAAACAAATGCACAAATCTGAAACACGGCGCTGCAGAAATCACTGCCGAACCATTTCCCCTCTCTCGCGAAAGGCACACGATGTCAGAAAAATGGATGACAACGTGGCCGCAGTTAATAAAACATATGTGGAGCAGCGAGACCTCCTGTTTACAGTTTGAGTTGCGCAGCACATACAGTTCTTGTTGACAGTCTTTAAATTTTATTGGGCGTGACAATTTAAAATCAAATAAAATTGTCCGAAAACGGAAGGGCCCATAAAGTCTCAACTACAAAGATCAAGAAGAATGTAAATGTCGATTTTACACCGAGATTTTTATTTCAAAAGAGCTGCTTATTGAAAACAGCAGAAGTCTTTTTGGAAAGTGGAAAAATTTGTATGTTTCGCTTATTTACTTCTCCTTAAATGGTCAGGAAACGCAGTTACCAAGTCGACATGGTGCTGATGTTAAACAGGTTTAATGCTCGCAGAGTCCCGGGCACCTCAAAAATCCCTCTTTGGAAACAGAGAACTTATTCCAGACGATTACGGTTTGTACAATTGATGCAACGCTCAGCCATGATTTTTCAGCTTTGCGAAGCATCAGCCACAGAAAACTAAGAAGAAAATGATTTCTTGTGCAGAGAAAGGAAACTTCCTTCATTCATTTTCACATCTGTACTGAAAATAACAGAAAAAGTCAAAAAGAGAAATAGTAATGAACAGTATTTTCCATTATGCCTCACACCTACACACAGACGAATGAACACATATAAGATAGAAGGGTTGTAAATTAGATCAGAAGAAAATAACTTCTGTGTGTCGGCTGGCTCTGGTGAATAAAAGGAAAAGAAATGTTTTGGTAACTCCTCATAATAACCATAATTAATTAAAGGTAAACTTATAGTTAATTAAAAACTAGTTACAGGGGCACAATGTTTATAACTTACAATAGGTAATAACACAAAACTCTTTTTCTCTTTTAATAACTGGATAAACAAGCTGTCCTCTGTGGGAAATAAGGTCCCCAGAACACTGTTTGTAGCTAGAAAGGTGGCAGGGTCCGACACATATAAACAAAGTAAAACAGTATGAAACTGTGTTGTCCTTTAAGGTCAGTTTGTTTTTTCATGAAAACAAAAATAGATTTTTGTTTAGTTTGTTTTGGGATAAAAACTAAATAAAATCAGTCAACAAAGATCTTCCTCTTCTGATTAAAATGTCTTCCCCAAAACAACATAATGCACCTTTAATAGTTATTTCACTGTTAGCAATGAAAAGCTTTATAAACCATTTGTTAGGCAATTGTTTATTGTAAACTGATTATAAACCTTACAATTGCTTAATAAATGGTTAATAAAGCTTTTCATTGGTAACAGTGAAATACATATGATCCTCAGATGAGGATGAGGCTGATGATATGTATTTTTTTCTTGCCGTCTTATTCTATAAAAGAAGATGAACATGAATGGACTAACTATAATAATAAGTATAGTCTGTGTAGTCAAAGTCTGACATGTATTCTTCTGGATCCTAGCGCTCTATTGTTGTCCAGAAACTATTAAAAACACATCAAAGAGCCACACAGTTGCACAGGCTGAAGTGTTTTTCTATTATTGTAAACATGGCCACTGTAGTTTATTTTGAGTCAGTCCCACACGCATCCTTCTGCTGCAGTAAACACTTACTAACTCACAAAATGTGTATTCATCCACAGCTGAAAGTAGTCCCCGACAAACGCACCATCTCCTCCTATATCGCTAAAACGTACTAAGCCTTTTAAAATAATAAAAATATATAAAGATTTGTTAGTTCACATTTCAGTAGAGTCTTTTCTTGGGATGTGTTGACACATAGAAAACATACTGAGCACTGACACTTTCTCAGTCAGTCTCCTCCAGATTGTGATATACAGCAGGCCGCCACATTCCTGCTCGTATGAACGCTTCCAGATTTCATTTTACATCCCTGACAAAGTAGCCCAACCCCTCCTCCCAACCCTGCGCTGGCAGAATCATAAATAACGCAGTTATAGCTGGTGCGAAGAGTCATAAAAATACAGCAGTGGTTCCTCTCCTCTCCCAAATGACAGCCTTTACCTTCACTCAGCACAAAGTCAAAATGTATGCTGTCGTCTGTCAGTATAACGGACGTGATTTATTACCCTAGATATGCTTACTTTCTCTCGTTGCTTTAATGAGCACACTGGAAAACAAGACAGGTGTCTCACTGTGTTTGAGTCAACTTTAGGTTGAAAGACAAACAAATCACTTGAACCATCATTTTTTGCACCTGGGGGCCACATCTTTTCCTGGATTCACTCATTTGTGTAAGTAAAACTGACGTTTCCTGAACCACAACAGCAAAAGATCTGCATTTTACAACAGATGGTTTTCCAGACTGGTTTATTTCTTCAATATGTTTCATCTGGTTCTCGTTTGGAGACGAGTGATTGATATCTGCGTGTTACTGGACGAGCCTGGACCTGTAGCACAATATTGAGCTTAAAGAAAGGTGCAGGGCTAGCATGATGCTAACATGGCTCTGCAGAAGCTCGCCAATAAATAAGTAGTTACAGGATACGGGGTCGAATTTTAAGTGCCTATCAAAGTCACTGATGTGGAAGGCTGCTGATGATAATTGCTCTCAGGTACATTCATTTATTTGTATATCACACTAAATAGAAGATGGCTGCAAAACTTCCCATGCATTTTTGACTAAACTGTTTTAACTGGCCCCAAATTTCTGCCTGGGAACATGCTCCACTGCCTGATCAAACAAAGAACAAACCGATCTCTAGCTGTGATCTTTAATGCGTTTCGAAAATGCATATTGGACGATAAACGCCATACTTTTTTCCCACAGGCTTCAAATTTTTTAGTTCAAGTCTCAGTCTTGACTCTGTCAGACGTGGTTATAAATGTGCAGCTCGCGCATACCACCACTGGTGTGCTAAATTATCAGATAGAATAAAGGAAATTCAGTGACGGCAGACATCTGCCATGCATTCAATCATCTCTTATTTTAGCACAATCTCTTCCAGACGTGACTGTGAGTGCGTGTGCACGTGTGTGTGGTTTTATGCATGTGGCGGTGAGAGATACAGCACACACAGGAAGATAGCGAGACAGAAAGACAAGAGACGGAGGATGTGTACGCGTAAAGGTCTGTATGTGTGTGAAAAGCATATTTCCGTGCATTTGTGTGTAATAACTCGACAATATGATAATTTTAATTAAGTCAAATGATAATACGGAACAAGGTGACGAGCGCAAAACTCTGATTTAGTTGCAATTTTAACTTGTTTTTGAACGCCACTGGCTACGCACTTACTTTGTGACTTCAGTTGTGCCCATTTTGGTCTCAATTCACTTTAGTCATTGATGTTAATAGTATTTAAGGTATTTCTTTATTGCTGTTGTACTTTTGCAGCTTAAATTAATTAGAAATTTGTTGAAGAATATGCCTCACTAAAGTACAATATCATAAAGGCCCTGCTCTATTACACTATCTTGCGGCCCTGTCCCGAAATCTCGTTTTAAGACCTACATTTTTTCTTGCATATTCCTAAATTGATGTCTTGAAGCGAATTACCAGTCAGTAAATCTTCGGCCGGTTCGTTTTCCAGCATAGAAAAACTGTGAACACTGCTCAGAGATTTAGAGGAATGGAAATTAATAGTGCCCAGGAACCCGAGAAGGTTAATTCAGTCCTGATCCTGGCTGAGTAGTATTCAACATACCTTTGATTCAGCGTATCTGTAAAGGCATAGTTCAGCATTTTGAGGTTGGGAGGAAAAAAAAGCATATGTGTTTTCATGCCAAGGATATTCATAACACTCTCATATCTGCTTGGTGAAAATGAAGCAGTCACGAGGTGGCTAGCTTGTATGATGTAGCACACTAGCATAAAGAATGTAAACAGCTATCCTGGCTCTGTTTAAAGGTTAAATACCAGCACCTTCCTCATCAACACATTCATCTGTATCTCTTTTGTGAATTCCAACCAAAAGGTCGGCAGGGGTTTTTTGGGGGGACTACTTTTTGGTCAGGAGCAGCGACTTCAAGCTACCTATGTTTATTCCCCTGTTCCCAGTTTTTATGCTAAGCTAAAGTAACTGTCTCCAGGCTGTAGCTTCATTTAAAACAGACAGAACTTCAAACTATTCCTTTGAGGAACATGAACCTTAATGTGTAGAAACATTTGTATCAGACATAATATAAATCCGCCCTGTGATGAACCCTGAAATGGATAAGCGGTTTCAGATAGTGGATGGATCAAATGAAGCAAAATCTGCGATTCTTGATTTGGAGTTTACCAAATCTTTGTAGTCCGCTCCTTCACTTCGCCGGAGGCTAGCGGTTTGAGACTACGTTAGCCGCTACTAGCATAAAACAATCAGATCTCTAACCAAACTGTCAGCGATCAAGTTGCACTGTGTGTACTTGATTTAGATTTAAAAACTACAACCATAAGACCGACAATGTCATAGGAATGTAATGCTAAATTGGTGGTCTACTTTTTAAGGTTTAATACGGACCAGATCTGTAATATATCTCCAGTTAATTCAATTGTTGAGGCATTATAAATATATTCTAATATCAAATCTGACATTTCGAAGTCTAGCTGTATTGTTTCAATAGAGAACGATGGCTTATTTTATTGAGTCAGCAACCGCAGGCAAAATCGTGGGAAAAGAGGAAACTTTGCGATGACTCAGCTAAACGCAGCTTCTCGACCTATCGAGTCCCATGTGGCTTCGAAAACAGAATCTGAAAAAACACGGAAACACTGGTCATCGTTAACCACATCAGACCCCAGATGATTCATTCCAGAGGAAGCTCAAAGGGGTGTCTGGATGGAGCGCATGTGCGTCTGTGTGTGTGGGCATGTGGTTTTTGTGTCCTCCTCGCTAACAGAGGTCCCTGCGTCCTCTGCGTTTTGAGAGAAGACCTTACGGGCGTTTTGTGTTCTTGTACCACACAAAAGTTCTTGGTATTTGTGAAATATCGCTGAAGGGGGAAAATAATCCACCGCGTCGCCAACTATCTCCCTTCAGACCGATAATATTAGTCGTCTTCCTAAAATGTTCTGACATTTTATTCAATCACCATTTATAAAACGATCAAACTCAGCACTTTTGTTTTTTTATATTTGGTCAGAAAACAGTTCCTTGGGATTAAAAAAAGACATATAACTGTATAAAAATAAACTCCAAGCCAAGTTTTCAATCCATCTGTCTTTCTGTGGAAGATCTTTGCTTTTCGTCATGCAAGAATGTTTGTTTCACAACACCCACCAGTCCAATAACAGCTGTGTGTTTCAGAGCTCTCATACCTAATCAATAATTCATCAGGAACAGTACTGGCAGAAGAATGAATGGCAGACTGGCATTAATCGCTCCACACATGCTGTTTCAAATTTCAGAGAGACAATAGTTTATTGTGTCAAGCACAGGTTTTAACAGTGACCGATATGGCCTCTCTTAATCTTTAACTTAAAACATGTTGTCGTGTCGTGGAACACTTTCGAATCGCTGTTTTTGCTTTCCAGATTCATTGGACATAATCTGAAGTGTGTCATTTTGAAAACATCTCAGCAGGAAAAACAAAATCATCCCATTCCCCGAGGAAACACTGTCTGCCTGCCCGTCAAGGTCTCACATGCTATTTTATTTCCCACACGTGTATTGATTTAAAAGGCTGAATGCATATTCATAAACAGAGTTCTGTCAACTAAAGCTCACATCCTGGGGAAGGGATCATTTTTTTAGTTCAAGATGATATCTTCTTTTCATGCACGATGTAGATTTCTTTTTCAGCCAATACCTATAACTCAAAGTTTTTGCGTCCCACTGCCGATACCATTAAGATAACTGATAATTTCACAGTTTCGCATCTCATAACCTGTCGTTTATTCACACCTGAGGGTAAGACAGAAGGGAAAGACGAATTATTTGATGTTATACAGCTTTGAACAGAACAACATCATTATTACAACAAAGATCAGCTTGTTGTCTTTCTCTGAAACTGAAAACAAATGTCCACGCCAGTGACGACATCTTTGGCTTTCCAGTCTAACGGGAGGGGAGAGAGAGGGGGGATGACATTTAGCAAACGGCCACGAGTCAGATTTGAACCCTGGGCTGCTGCAGCCTCTGCACATGGGGTGCACGGTCTACCGACTGAGCTGCCGGGGCAAAGGTGCATACAAAAACCTACTATATATGAGTGTGTAGAGCTGCACTTATTAAGACAAGGAAAGTTGTTAAGCTTCATATTATCAGCTCTATTCATCAGAATAATAAATAATATAAATGTACCGTTATTTGGCAAGATAATTTATCAGTATATATTTTGCTAACAAAAATGGTGAAATTGCATTTAAAGGAATAGTCATTTGGAAATACACCGAGTGTCAAGCTACAGCCTGAAGTCAATTAGTTTAGCTTAACTTTTCTTAGTTTAGCGCAACAACAGGAAACAGGGGTCAGCAGCTTGTCTGACTCTGTCCAAAAATAACTAAATCTACCTCAATAAAAGGTACTGAAGTAACTGAAGTGTAAAAATGGTATGTTAGGGTTTTACTGTTATTACGAGTGGGACTATTTCTTGTCCGGGTGTGATGACTTCCTGCAGTTTCCAGAGAGACTTCTGCATTGAAGAAACACAGCTTTCACTTTTGTTTTATGTGAAAAATAAACTATATAAAAAATAAATAAATAAACAAGTTATAACGTCTCTAAAGTTAGGTTTAGAGATGCTGGTAGGCAGATTTTTTTTAGCTTTGGATAGAGCCAGGCTAACTGTTTCCCCCTGTTTCCAGTCTTTGTGCTTAGCTAAGCTAACCAGCTGCTGGCTGTACCTTCATAATCACTGTACACATGTTAAAGTGGTATTGATCTTCTCTTAACTTTAAGCAAGAATCAAATAAATGTATTTCCCAAAATGTAACCATTCCTCGATGTGTCTCTGTAGGACTGACTCTCCCATGTAAATCTTCTTCTTTGTTGCTAAATAAAACCCGAGAGATTAAATCATCCAGAAGAATGCTGATCATGTTCTCCCCACAGCCGCAATCACACAAACCATAACAGAGGTTTCGGTTAACTGGTCAGGAAAGGATCAATTAACTTACTTATCTGGTGTAATTGAATCTGAGCAATTAACATTACTCAGCCTCTAATTAAACATTACACGACAGATTTACACTGTGTAGGTAAGAGTAATTTAGAGTGGGGTTAGTCAAGCAGCTGGCAACGTGCTAAAAAAATATCCAACAAACATCTTTTCACACAGCATGAAGAAGCACGCACATACACACTCTCAAAAGTTGTTACCAGTCTCACGTTTTCTTTTATTCACGCACACCGAGGACAACATATTTTTAGCTGTAAGTTTAACTGCAAGAACAACATAATGTGAGTCATCAGACTAACAACATAATGTGTTTGTGTAGCATCCAATGGGCCTTAGGACAACAGGGAGTGACAACCAAAACAAAAAAATTAAACCCTGGTTAGAGAATAAACAACTAAAAAGCCCCTTTGAAAACATTTAAAGACAGAAACCCTAATGATGTCTGCTTAAATGCAAAGCTTTAAAATTAAATCCCAGGCCACAAACAACAAAGACTTTTTTAAAAATGGCATTCAAAAGCAGCAATGCAACCAGTTTTGTGTTGATCCATTATGATTGAAACGGATAGGCTGCGTCCTTCAAACAAATCCCTGTTCGAATTGCACATTTAACTCTTAGCAGAAAGGCCACAGACTGGTTAGTCTCTGATACCGGCTGTGATGATGAATTCTGTAAACATAAAATGTGACTTACAGGCTCATTGTATTTTTGGCTTTACTATACTCACATGTGTTGGATCATAATCCAGATAAAAAGAGTCACGGTAATGAAACATAAATATGTTGTGCGTTCATGTTGTACATCTGGCATCTTGCCCAGCTGAAAACGTCCCCTTCTGAATGATAACGAATATCTGAAATCAGCGCAGGCTGACGTATGGTATGCAGCCTTAGATATGGTAAATAGCTCAAACAGTGTCGGAGGCCAGATCCTACAGGGGAAAGTTTGGGGATTTTTGTTCTGTTCTACATTTCCAAAGCAATCTCTGTTTGGGGAAAACGGCTTGGAAATTTCCACCTAATTGTCACAGGCAGGCTTTTCGATCTCGGCTGTTTTCAAGCCAAACCAGGAAAACGGCAACATCCTGTTTAGCATTTAAAAGCAGATAACTTGTGTTTTAATGAATGCTTTCATCCATTCCCTCATACGGTGTACTTATTAAAGGTGCAATATGTAAAAGAAAAAAAAAAAAGGCCATCTGTTGACTTCATACTCAACAATTAGGGGGTAGCAAGTCCTCAGATTAACTGCTAACTGAGCTGATGGCAGCTCCAGTTAGCCATGCAGCTAGCAGTCCTGACACATAGTTAAGACACATATCAATAACAAAATGAAGACAACATAAGATACATAATGTCCAAGATATTATCCAAGATCCTGTCCATGACATTTAGGGCTTGTTTGTGGTAAGCTTAATCTGTGCTCTGTGCTGAGGATGTCCAAAATCTAAAGCAGACCGGCCTTTAAAGTGGCTCCAAATTTACAACCAGGCGAACGCATACTTCGTCTGATCTAACACAGACCGAGCTTAGACACACACACACGGATGAAACATTCAAAATAAAGGTGATACCAATAACAAGATGGACATAAAGAGGCACACATTCAAACACACAAGCTCGAATAATACACCCATGATGTGCCACACACACCATCCATCCCATCACATTCGAGGATTGCAGATGCCACGTGACAGACACACAGTAAGTTAAGGTGAACGTTCCAGGTGGTTTTTCAAGGTGTGGTTTGTGATGAGCGAGCAGAGACAGCAGAGGCGTATGAGCTGCAGCTGCTGAAAGATTTCCTCTCAGACATTTAGCCATCGGTTACGGGGCAGGAAAAACAATCATGCAACATCTGTGATTCATGGCAGCCAATCAAACAGCCCTGAATGAATGGCAGGATGATGTTGATATTTAAAAGTTGTGTGTGTGTTGTATTTTGACTTTTCATAGCAACGGACAGGTGTAACAAATAACATTAGCGATGGCTCTGTTTCATTTGGGACTGCCAGTAAGATAATGAGCCAGCATGTTGAGTAACTGGAAAACCTAACCGGACATATACTTCTAATAAGTTATCTGATCACTCTCACAGTGGGAAATAAAAGGGGATGCTTACTAAATAGAGATTTAAGTGGAAATAGACAACTTTTTTGCTTAAGCTTATCCTCTATAGGCTGTAATGACACCATTTGCATGTAGAGTGGTTCCCTATTAGCTTTACTTTCACTATGATATTCGTGCAATAGTCAGCCGCCGAGCAGTATTTTCCCCAGAAAAACGAAGTCTTGATTTATGACACAGAGGAAGTGCGTCTGCCATTACACAACCAAAATAGGAACAGGACTGACAGAGGAGGCAAAGAAAACAACATAAAAAGTGAACGGATGGGCATTCACCTGATGCTGCCAGTAAACGAACCAGGAGCTCCGAGAAAGCCAGGAACAAAAAGAAACCAACGTCTATGTTCTTTTCTGTCTGTTAGCATTAGCGTTCTGGTTGTCTTTGCGACTTTGCATCTGTTTTCGCTTTAATAATAATAATGCTGTGTATTCAAGTCAAATGCAAATGAGATATTTATTCAAAATCAAATAGAAATTCCTGCTCAAAGTTTTTTCTCCTGCGGTTCTCTTTTAGCGTTTCCATGAGTGAGTAATGTTGGCGAAGATGACAAATATGTTGTTGTAAGCCTGTCCCACACTGACTGGACACAGGAACTTGTGGGACTCATGGCAATTTTAGGACAATTTGGGTGAATAATGGGAAGCCCCAGTGCACAGAGGGAGAGTTACTTCTGAGTGAGTAAGTCATGAGGTGTACTTATCCTGTCTTCATACTTGGCAGGACCCAGGCAGTTCATAAAGGATGTTTAAACAGACATCTGGCTTGTTCATTAAAGCACAAACTAAATGATTATTTCATTCTGCACACTGCATTATGAGTTACAGGATATTTTTCAAGGTTATGCATCATAACCCTGGTTCTATGAGCAGAGGAGGAGCCACGTCTGGTCTTTGCCAATTCAATACCCAAAAAGTCAACAACTTTATTCTATTTCACCCTAAAGTTTGACCCTACGACCCGTGGGCTTATCGTTACATAAATTCGACTTGTTCCTTTGTGAGTGAAGGCTCTTTGCATAAAAGTTTGTCATCGGCCTTAATTCAAGCCATAAGTCAAAGTAACAGGAAACAACAACAAAAACCTCTGAGCTAGCAACCCACGTGCTGAAAATGACATGTTACCCTAACTCTAACCTGGTTGCTTACGGTACGTAAACATAAACAAGCTAGCAGTTGTTACCTGTTCTTTTTCAGATTTAGCCATTTTAATGACAGGGCTCACCTCTGCACCTGCAAGTGTTTCACCAAAACAAGTTCCCCCCGACACTCTTTTGCTGCATCCTGGGCTTGTGCCGCCCAAGACGATTGTGATTTGTTTAAAGAACACAAACTAGCCAGAGCGTTTTTTCCATTTTAGCAGAATGATAACGGGTACACGCAGACCTTTCTCCAGCGCTGACACAGTGCTGCGAGACTACAAAATACCAACATGCCTGGTGTATTCTGTGCACACATGGGCTATATAAGCCCACACAGTTTTGAGTGGCTGTAATTTGTTGAATAAGACCCACTCAAACAACTGAATTCCTTCCTGAAAACAACTGTTTCAAATTTGCCTCCTCGATGCAGCCATTTCACAAAGTGTCTGCCTATTTGGTGCAAAGCAGCAGTCGCTGCCTCTGTCTCAAAGTGCTTTCCTCTTGCTGTCTATCTTCTCAGCAACCATGTCCATCGCATATTAACAACTCACCCCAGCGTGTCCATCAAAAATAAATACCTTTTAGAAGTCATTTCATTTATTTACATGCCTTTGAAATGTGGAAATAATTAAAATTATAGACCAAATAGCCGTGCAGTTTCAAAATGTTATCTAAGGTCACTGGTATTTCAGACCCAGGTAATTCTCACAGTACAGCGCACTGGCACAGCTCACCCTGCCTCTCGGAGTGACGTCAGACACTGACCTCAGCTGTGGCAGGGTCACAGGCAGTGGGTCAGCCCCTTGGCAGTGCATCCAGTTCAGATTAACAGTAACAGAACGTGACAGTGCTGAGAGGCTTTGAGCTCTCTGGGGCAGAGGATTAACTACCGACTGCTATACCTGCAGTCCCTACCTACAACTAATGCTGTCCCAATTCCAAACTACATACTAATATAAGCAGGTTTAAAGTGTGTAGCGTTGTCACAGCGGGAATACGAAAAAATGAAGTGTACTGAATGTGATGGATTGGAAATGTGTCGCCATTACAAGAGCAATGAGGGAGATACTCATGGATGCAGATTTTAAGTGTGTGACGGAGGGGATTCAGCTCCATGAACATCTCTGACAAGAAAGGAAAGGAAAGCAACTTGCTTACTAAGAAAGGTGCACTACAGTGACTTTACACACAAAGGTCAGAGCACTCGTCATTGAGAGTATTTTTCAGCAGTTGTATGACGGTCTCAAAGCATGAGAAAAATAACCCTGATGATGTTATCATGATTTAGGTTTGAGACTTTGACCGCAGACCTTTCTTCTGAACTAGGGGCAAGGGGTTTGAAAGATTAGGGCAGTAAAAAATGCAGAGCGTGCTATTGAGTTGCATTATGGGAATTGTAAGAGCCAGCATTGTTGAAGTTTGACTCATACCACAACTGAAAGTCACTACGTCTCGGCCTCAACCACAAGTCTGACCATCTGTCTCTCACAGGTCCACTACCTTTTTATAATAATGCATCGGCCAACATCGTTTACAACGATCCCTCAAATATGGCTATCAAACACTTTTGGATTTGATAATTAGAAAATTACTCAAAGCATCTTTTTTTGCATTTTCTACAGAAATAACTGCACATATCAGGCAACGTATGGGTCGATAACGACTTGTCTGTGAAAGACGAACATTAGCTGATAATATCAGCCAAGTGATAACAATCGGTCTCTACATCTACCTAACCAAAGGCCCATGTGACATGAAGACGTGACAATAGAAAAAAACAGTAAAAGGCCAGTAAAAAGAAACAATAATAAATCAGATTATACATTTTTATAAGTGAAGTGAATTTGTATCTATCTGTGATTCTTACTCTTACAATGTTTGTGTCCACTATCTTGCAGTTTATTTATAAACTTAATAAACTTAATTATAAAGCAAGCACACAGCATTATGTTAAACAATGTATTTTCAAATTAGGACATTCTGTAAACCTTTGACACTACTATTAATGATTTCCCTATTTCTTATTTCCTCATTACGTGTGTCTGTTTGTTGGAACAAAAAAAAACAGGCCAGAAAGGAGAGCTCAACCAAATTTACATCCATCTGCCCATTTACCATGTCCCAGTTACGGGCCTATTGGCAGAGATGGTCCTTAACCAGCTGTAAATATAATTAGTGACCACATTGAGCTGGAAGTGCCTTGTGTTGACTCTTGCTTTCCAGGCCACAGTTGCAGACCCTCTCTGCTGGCTACACCTCCAACTTCTTGTAACACTAAAACTGATCTAATAACTTGTTTTGTGTTGTGCTGGCTACTTTTTTTATGGATTTTCTTTACAACAGTCACCGTGCACTGTGACAAACCTTGCTAAACGCAGTCAAAATAAGAGGCGGCACTGGGTGCCAGCAAGGAAAAACCCTGGGAATCAGATTTCCTGTACTAATGCCAAGTCAGTGAACAAAGTGTAACTGCTTTCAGCTAGCTTTTGACTAAGGAGGAAAATATTTTCCCTCAAAATATTATCATACTCATAGACACAGACAGCAATACTGTTCGCGTCAGGACTGCACATTCATCACTTTGTAGGGGCTTGTAAAGTGAGCTAATGGGGAGCTTTTAACAGTTTTTCACAGTATTTAAAAACACTGTTAATATACTGTAGGTAGTTGAACACTAAGTGGATTTTTATGAGTTTATTGGGATGCATTTGTTGCTGTGTCGACAGTGTTATTAACTGTGCTGTGAACAAAGCATGATGACAACGCCACGGGCTTACAGAGAATATAGTAGAGGCTCACAATAACAAACAGATACGACACATCATTAAATTTGGAGAACTATTTCGCACGAAAATCAATCTTCACAACATTCAGTGGCGTGTTCAGCCGCTATTTAACATACCCACTTTTCATTAAGTGCATGACAAACAAGTTTTTTAGGATCACTGCATAGAGCACAAAGAATGTCTTTCCTTATTAACAGAGGCTGCAGCTTGGAGACTCAGATTTCAGAGCAAGAGAGCAGGCCAAGCAGTCCAACACACACACACACACACACACACACACACACATTGACATCTTCTTCTGCTGTGTTACGACCATGGATTGCACTCATCTGTTACTGACAGGTTGTACTACAGGTAATGAAAATATTTTAGTCGACCATATAGTCCGTTATTTCAGTGCTATCTGAGGTAATGATCTCACAACCTGTCAAAGCTCACTTCAGTTATAACACACATTTTGAGAGAAATGAAAATGTACGCACAGACATGCTCACTCCTTTTATCACAGTGTGGATATCTGTATGTTTGTGCATGTGTGCATATGGCCTCATTCTGTGTATGTCTGCTAGTTAAACAGAGGTCAATTCATTCCTGAGGGAATGTGTTGAAAAATATTAACTTTTGCGGTACATTTTGGTCAGACAGTATGCATGTTTCAGAGGAAGTCAGCATAAAAACTCATTAGCTAACAGGCCATTTCATTCATTCAGCTGGCTATGTTTGACAGCATATTCCACTAATATTGTGCTAACTGGGTAACATATACAATGCATGCATAATGGCTTATATATCCTTTAGCTAAATATTTCAACAGACTGACTACACACCTAGCAGGCCAACCTCCTCACTTTTTTTGCTGCCATGCATTATTGGTTCCTTTTTGTCTCAATAATGCTCCATGTGCATATTACAAAAACTAGAAGAAAAGAGCTTTTTTCATGTCTGCAGTCGTTTCTTCCCATCCATTAAAAAGCTAGGACTGAAAATGCAAACACTCTGAGACAAATTCTGTATTTAGGCTTTTAACCTGCAATGATTGGGATTTTTTTTGGCTACTTGAAGGAGGTGGAAACAAGTTGTGAAGTCAACATTGACATATCGTGACCTCTAAAGTTGATATGCCAAACTTGTTTGCTCAGCGATGGATCTATGTCCAATATTCACTTTGTTTTAGGTCTGTTTTTGGTGTCTACTAACTCATGAAGGAAATTACTGGCTGTTAAGTGCTCCACTATGTTCACCAACTAGTTGTTAACTGTGTCTGTCTGCGGTTTGGTGTTGAGCAGGTAGTGGACCGTGTGTTTTTGTCACATGTTGCTGAAAAACAGCGTCCTGATGCAGCCGAAAACGACGCAAGAGAGCTAAGACATCAGTGAATGGGTACATATGGTTGTTACTAAGGTGTACCACAGGGGTTTACTTTAGGCCTCACCCATATTATCGTGTATATAAAATAAAATACTAAAATAAATAAAAAATATGTTACTCAGAAAGAAAACAGAATATCATTAAGACAGTAATCTGTGACTATATCTTGACTTCTGTCTGAGTCGTCAGAATAGGATTGATGAAGCAGTTAGTCCTGCCTCCACACTTAAACCCTTCAACTGAGTTAACCATTCTGCACTGAGATTCACTACTTATAGTAATTATAATACCCACCATTTGAAATGATAAGGTAGGTTGGCCCTCCCTGCATGTGAGATGTAATAATTACTGGCATTTTTTATCTTAAGAAGCTCCTATCAGAACAGCCATCTTATTCAGTCTTACAAGTTCTCTGGAACTATGCTTCATATTGAACTTGCTGCATGACTAACTGATGCGTCAGAAACCATTTACGAGAAGCCATTTAGTAAAGATACTTTTACTGGATTTATTTGCGAGGCCACCTAAAAATTAAAGCACTTATAGCCCTCTGTAATTTCAAGACAATTCAAAATAATCACCCCATACTGCTCTCTTTCTGTTTGTTTATTGTCGTATTCTTTTCCATTTATACTGCCACATTACATTTAATTTTCAGGGTGGTGCTGCATGCCCAGCCAACCTACCCGGCATAAATAAAGGTTAAAAAAACAACCGCGTGTGAGTGTGCATGCATGGAAAGGTACACTAAATACTGTGGATGGACATATGACATGCGGAAGAAAATGAAACGAAAAACAGAAGAGAAACTGCCTCGGAAAGACGATGATGTATGAAAACGGTTTGGGGTTGAGAGACGGGAAGCATAACACAGTAAATGTGAGAAAAGACAGAAAGACAGGAAGACAGAAAGAAAGAAAGAAAGAAAGAAAGAAAGAAAGAAAGAAAGCCATAACACTAACAGAATAACAGGAAAATTGGTGCTCCATCGTCGGCCCTGTGTTGAGGTACTTTCTGCATGTGGGCCCTGGGCACTTCTGGCCACACACTACAACAGGGGGAGGGTTTCCCCTGACACAGAGGCCAAATGAGGACAACACAGAGTGTGCACATGTAGAGTACATATATATGTGTGCTGCTCAAATCCTGTTTTTATGGGAAGCTGTAAAAGAAGCCACGTTATCCTCAAAATGGCACAAGCTGTGACCTAATGCCACATCTAGTGAGCCACTATAGACAGAGGGGATCAGCTACCGAATGAGGCCAGTTAAATTTCAGCCTGATGCATATGCCTTTCAAATTAAAGCCATCTGAAAAGACTCCAATGGAACGGACCTGATCCAGATTACACAGAAACTGTGAAAGAAAACGATCCACTGCAATTAGATGCAACTGGAGAAATTGTAGTTATGGGCAGGAGCGTTAATTAAAGGAGCTCGGATTCGGTCGTTTAAGGGAAATTGCAGCACTTTTTCTGCAAAAGAGAATGATACGATCTGCTGTGTTTAACCCAAAACAAAAACTTAAATCATCGTGCAAAGATTTAGGATTCATGTGCATTGTGCAGACACGGCTATAAACTAACAGATTTCACACATGGCTTCACGTGCATACCTACACAATACATATACACGGAGAAACCATTCAGAAAAGTAAGTATACATACAGCCAAATCTCCTTTGAGCTTGTAATTTCCTGGCCGCACGTGCTGAAACAGAGGCAGGACTTCAGAATACATCTTGACTGAGTTATTCTTATCTATACTACTCTGGAACATCATCAAAAATTGCTCATATCAAAGATGTTTGGATGTACATGTGCATCTTCTAGTATTAAAGATATACTTAATGTTGCACAATTATGACCTCCCACCTATCCCAGTTACAGGAGGCCTGTGTGAAGAGTGTGACCCCCTTACTCGCAGAGTGTTTTGGAAAAATCTCGCAAAAGGCTTTTTTTTTCTTCACAGCAGTGCACTGCTCCAGAGGTATGTGGAAAAATGGTTTGTCCCAGGTGGTTGGCTGTGAATGTGCCCTACAGAGGGAAATTTCCCTTACAGAGATTTCGGTGGTTGTGTGCACAGCGTGTTCCAGCATAAATCATAAGGTAATGTATCTGATGGATGCTTAGGGCGCTGAAAAAAAAAAAAAAAAAAAAGATGGCTACGCTCTGGCTTCGCTGCATTGGAAACTGTGAAATGTTTACCCTTTTGAAAATGGTACTGCCAGATGTAGAATGAAATATGATGACCATAAAGAGTGATAAAGAGGATATAAGACTAACAGACGCAAACTTTACAAGGGGTGAAAACTCAATATGCAGCCCAGGAGTGCAGCGAGGTAAGGGACAGAGCAGACAGGACAGAAAAGAAGTTAGAGGGAGAAAAAAAGGAAGGGTAGAAACAGGAAGTGCACTCACAAACACATGACATTTTAACTCTACTATATTGCCAATTCACACACACACGAAGAGCACATTCAGATACAGGCACTAGAAGAAGCATTTGCTTTAATATTTTATAAGGTCAGTAATGTTACTGGTGCCTTCCAAGATGAGAATCAAACCTCTGTGGTAGTACAACATGCTTCCCTAATGATAATATTGAAAAATCATGAAGCCCTTATAAACTTCTACCAGTTTTATAAAGGAATAATAATACAATAAATACTACGGTACATTCAGTTTAATGATGCCAGTGTTCCTTTAGGTCATACATCAATGTTTAAAGGAATGTATGCTTGGCTCCATACTGTTCGGTGCTTTTATTGTGGTAAAATACTCGATGCCCTAAATAGCAATAGATGTCTCCGTCTTCTTCTTTTTAATTTCCGTCAACTTGAATATCTGATTTCTAGATCGCCTTACCAAGTTTCTCCACGTCTTTAACCAAAAAATGCCACTTAATCTTCAAACCTATTTTTCATGATTATATTTGAACTCAAGAAATGCAAGAATTTCCGTTACCGCACGACAGAGCATTTATCTAACATATCTTTATTTAATTATCTGACTCACATTATATAATAAGCCCATTAATCTTAAATTGTCTCTTTATGCAGAATTTGTAGACACCCGCAATCTGAGCAACCGCAGCTCAATGGGACTCACTTTCCTGATGCCACATGACTCAAACCACTTCACACAGAAACTCTGCCTTACCGTAAGACAGCCAAGAGTTGTTAGTGCACTATTCAGGGCTCGTCTAATATTAAGTGTATTTATTCAAGTGGCAGTCTGCAGCCAAACCAATCTCCCAGGTTGCCGTGATGTGGTCGTTGGAACTTCAGACCGGTAGTCATGACATTTGTGATTATAGGACCGCCAACGTGCCTCCTTCAAATTCTGCATTCACCGCACTCTGAATCTCTCCAAACTAAATTGGTACGAGGACCACACAGATATGAACGTTTCTGCATGCGAGGGAGGTGAGACCAGTAGTGTGCAGGCAGACAGGCAGGTGAATTTGGCAAAAAATACACTGGAGTTTTTTTTAAATTCTGTTCAAGCCAGTCATGCCAACTTGCACCACCTAATGGATGGGAAAGTGATACCAGCAGCAGTGTAAGCTGGAAATGTAGACATAGCACCCGCAGTATGTACACTTTTGTGACCTGCATGTCATGAGCATACGGGCCGTAGTTGGCCTGTAGGTGGCAAACATCAATACACAATGTCTACATCTGCAGGCCTAAACAAGTTGCAGTCCATTTGTCAACTTAATTCAATCACGTGAACCCATTTTGCTTTTTGTGAAGAACTTGTTTATTCTCTTTTGTGTTACAACCTATTAACCTACAAGAAGTGCTTCTATGAGACATACTGAATGACAAATCAAGTCAGTTCATTTGCAAAAACAGCATACGAATACACCAACACCAGTTTGACTGATATTAGTACACCACTCATGGAACAAAACACAGCACCTCCTTAATATCTATACACTCATACTTTCGGCCATTTTAGAAATGTTTCCCAACCTCTACTTGTAATTGTTTAACATAACTGTATTTTTATTTTACATTTAATTTATCCGGCAAATTATCTTCCATAATCATAAAGTTTTTGATGGCTTGTTATCAGCTGATTGCAGGATTCCATTATCTATTTTAGACCCCTTTGCTGTCTTACTGCTTTTCTTTGTATTGTAATTGTTTCAATGTCATTGTTAAAGTTTTAATTTCTTCTCCAAAACTTCTTAGTGCCCCTTTAATGAGGGTCACCCCTCAATGATCTCTCAGATATAAATGAAGAGTGAATACATAATTCCCTGGAGTGCACAGCATGATTTAGGAATACAAAAATTAAAAAAAGATTTAGGCACATTTTCAAAACAACCCAGCACCAGCTTGATTTATTTTCCATTGAGTGCAAAAAATAAAAATGTAGGTATCAGTTTTCACAACTGAACCCTTCAAATGTTCTTCTCCAACACCAAACCTCTTCTCCAAAACAAAGTAGGCGAGAGGGGAGGACGCTCTTCAGATTGTCAATTTTAGAAATGAAGGGTTTTCTGTTTTCTGAGCAAATAGCTGCAAGTACCATAATTACAGTGCAATTGCAGTCATGAACTGAACCATCAAGGCAAATCTGGAATAAATTGTGCCATTCGAAACAGCTTTTTTACTGCGTTCATTGTGGTGTGCACAGAGAATTTAGCATTGAATTTGCATATTTTATCAAGCATGCCAAATTGAGGATGGATAATTACAATACTTTGATGCATGATATGATGTGAATCCGCTGCTAAACCACAAATGTCAATACGCGAAGATCTTTAACGGAGCTACAGCCAAAAGCAAAGGCAGCACTCATTCATGGTGTTTGTGTAAATCTATTCTGAAACACTATATTTATGAGATTTGGTTCATGCAAATGCTTTTGTCCTTAGCAGGATTCAGTAGATAGATTTTCGCCTCAGATTTGTGGGGAAATGGCAAGCAGATAGTCTTGTGGGGACCAACTCTTTCCTCCACGCACACAGACTCCCATTTCTTTACTGTTTTGGATTCTAGCAGCTCTTTAGTCTTTCATCCAGGTTAGCGAAGTCCAGTTGGATCTGTCACCATCGTCCATGGGAAGTCCAAGTATGAGCAAGTCCAAATATGACACTTGGGAAGGACAGAGCGATGGCACGGTATACTGCATGGCGAAACCTTTGTGCCATAAGACCCTGGATGTACTGCGGATCAGGCACTTCAAGAAGGCCAGTCATAACTAAATTTCACTCGGACGTTTGGCAGTCTAACTTAATAAACTCTGCCAGTGAGGGTACTGCAGTTTGAACTGACTGACTAACAGGATGTTTGGGCGGACTACAGCAAAAGCAGGAACTCCACTGACTTACTGCAACAGAGTCAGGCCTCCTTCAGAGAAACCAAATCTGTCCTGAGGCCCTGTCAGTGTCAGGGGGCCAGGTGAGCTGAAGAAGATAGCCTGACAGCTCCATCTAGTGGAAGAAACCGAGAAGAGATGAGAGGGGGATGACATCTATCACCAGATACCAGCCAAAGAAAAAAGGATGCAGATAAGACTATTATTAGAGGATGTGGACACATATGTTAAGCTAGCTTTGTAGCATACACAAACAAGCATAAAGTGCGTGTTACTCTCCACAAAAAAGTAGAATTTAGGCAGTTAATAAGCCTAACAGTGTGTTGGTTAATTAGTTATGTAGTTAAACAGTAGTTATAAATACCGAGGATGAACTGAAGAAAGTCTTTTGTCACTGGCGACCTGGCGGCCATTATCCGCCAACGTCTGCCGCTGCCCACCCTTCACACGCGAGACACGGGAGTGAATTTCCCCACGCATGCGCAGTGGCACCTGGCTTCCCCTCGGTGTCTAGGAGATTGCGAGAAGATGATGCGGCTGAGCGGACTGAATGCATAATTGGCCTATCTTAGTCATAGATTTTCACTTGCCTTGTCCAGTTTCTTGCCAAATTGCTGTTTAATGTCGAACTGTAACCGGTGCGGTGTAGAAACTCGTTAGCGGTGACGGCAGGGAGCAGGGAGGAGGAGAAGAAGAGGAGCGGGAGCGGTGACTGAGAGGAGTTGGGCATCAAATTGCACCGGATGTCATTACACGCTCTTAAATATCGAGGACGTAAGTATCGTTTTTTAACGTGCTGTGCTGCCGTGATGTAGCTTTTAGCATGCTAAAGGTATTTTATAGCGGTTACATTTTCATAAAAAACGGCTAACTCCCGGCTTTCAGGCTTATTTTAGGGCGTAATTAAGACGCCAGCGTGCCTCAGAGCCCAGCCCTTTGTCCACGACATATCAATTATATCTGCGTGGGTCGTGTGAGACACTTTTCGTGTGTGGTTTTTTTGTGTGTGTGTGTGTGTTTTTTTTTTTAAATATAGCATTCTTGCTAATCTTGTTCTCGTTCATTCGGTGTTGAGCACCTATCAGACACCCACCTGTTAGGCTAAGCCATGGGGAGACTCACACAGCTCAAATTAAACGTGCAAATTGTTTTATTGGCTCTAGGAGAGCTAAGTCCTATTTTAAACTTAGCTATCTGTAAGGTTTTTTTTTTTTGGTTTTTTTTAAATGTTGTGTTAGCCTATTATTGCAAATGACACTGTGGATTTTTTTTCCCAGAGTTTTTATGCTCCCATTTTCTTCATGATCAGGGCTTTTTTGTAGTGTGCCATAGCGCATATAGGCAGATAACCATCACGCAGGTTTGTGGGTCGTTGGGCATTTGTACTTAGGGCCTACATCTAAGCTCGTTGATCAATTGAATTTAAGCCTCTTGAGCGGTCCAAGCGAAACCTGCTGACACATGCGCCCCTGCCTTTTTGTGTGTGCGCACAAACCCGGTTAACCCTCTCTATCTCATTTCCCTCCGCGGCCCACTGCCACCAAAGTAAACCCCCTCAGTGGCTCTGATGAAGTCCTGCAGGCGTCCATTCTGCAGACCATGTGGTGCCTCACACCCATGTGCAGATATTCCTGCAAAAACACTCCCAACACTGTGCTGTCAGTGGGCACACATCGTTGGACAGCTGTCAGTCACTGTATACAGAGCAATTCATTATTTAAAGGGCAGCTGATGTGACACATCGGATTAATTATAGATTAATATAGAGACACCTGCTGCCAGGTGGATGAGAACTGTTTGTTATGTAATGCTGCTTAATTAATGTTAATGATGTGCACATGTCTGTCTGTCTTGATGTACTGTCATGCTACTATCATACTTTGACTAAAAGTAAAGATTTCATGTTAAAATATTACTTTGGTAACAGTGAAAGTCACCAATATGACTAAAACTTGAGTAAAAGTCTTTAAATATGTATCAAAAATACAAGTAAAAGCAAACTGCACATGTATTTGCATGTATGTTTATACTGTGAGCTATAGGTTGACCGATTATTGGAGCTGATATTGAGAGTTTTTCTGATTATCATCTGATTGCTGATAAAATGAATTAATTTCAAAAAGCACTACTTTAGCTTTGATGCAGCATGCAAAGTAACTAAAGTTATCAAATACAAGTAGTGGAGTGAAAAGTACAATATTTGCTTCCAAGATGTGGCGACTCTGAAGTATAAAGCAGAAGAAAATCTAACTACTCAAGTGAAGTACAAGTACCTCAAAATTGTACATAAGTACAGTACTAGATGTTTTGAAAACTCCTCAAAAACCACTTCATAAATGCTAGGACCTGGCAAGAGAATCAAATAATAACATACTTTTTGACAAAATACCTCAATATCGATATTGCTGCAAAGTTGTAGGGATGTCTTTTGGTACCACAATGAGATTTCTGATGAATAATCATCAGTACTGTCAGGAAAAGATGCAGGAGAATTGCTCAATATCCTCTATCCTATTTCCTACAATTATATCAAACTGTTGTGACCAGCAATCACATGAATCAATGGAAAGCGCATTAGCATCTTGAGGAGGATAATGTTACCATACTGTTTCAAATAGTGAATAGAGGCCTAACGTGGTCTTTTAGGGTGAATACAGCACTGCTGAAAAGAGTAAATGGATAAACTTGCAAACATGCATTTGTAATAAGCTGAATAATTCATATGACACAGTAGAATACAAACTCCCGGCCTAAAAGGCTCTCACTTCTCACATACTACACCCTGAGGAGTCAGTTGAAGAGGATGGTGGAAAGCGTTCGCTTTGGCCTGATGAATACGTGCGCATCAACAAATTCAGGCTAATCATGGCAGAGATGTGTTTAGGTAGTTTAAAAGGCTGACACATATAAAATGACGGCGTCAACCAGCTCCTCATGCTACTAGTTAGACTGATAGGATACATATGATACGTATGGCCTGTAATTTAATTTGGGTGGCTCTCGCTGACTTGAACCTTCTCTCCCTCTCTCCCTCTCTCCCCCTCTCTGTCCCTCTCTGCCACAGTATAATCGAGACCAAAGGCAGAGCCATGGAGGTTGTAACACATTTTGTGAATGACACTGTAGAATTTTACAAATGGAGCCTTACTATAGCAGGTAAGATCTTCACAATCACTTGTTTCTACATCATAGGAAAAATCATTTGTGTTTGTTACCAGCTTTACAGAAATCATTAGGTAAATCTTGGGGGGTTATGATAAGTTTTAGTCACCAGTTTAGTTTTAGAGGTAGGGGAGTGCACAGGAAAGAAAGGAAGTGCCCAGTTTGGCCATGTTATCTTTCCAGAGGTGTCAACAAAAGTCTGCTTCATATGGTCATCATGATATATTTATCATCCTCACGATATATTTATTGCATTGGAAAATGATGTAACTAGGTCAAAGGTGAACCAGGAAGCAGCCACAGCTAATCATTTGAACGTGCAGTTTTCACCTCCAAATATGTAGTTTAGACAACACGGTCAAACTGAGGACTTGGTTTTTACTCATGTAGTGACATTATGTGCACTGTCCCTGAATCTTTACAATAAGGCAGATAAGTCAATTAATAACGTGAACTGACAGAAAAAAAAGGCAAAAGTGTGTTATAAGCGCACTACATTTTACTTGTACTTGTTCTTTAAAGGGTAACTCCACCAATTTTACACATTAAAGAGTCCTTACAGGTCTTGGGGAGTAATACTGCATATGTGAAAGAAGTGGTACAAAGCCTTTTGTGGCTCCAGAAGCTGCATGTAATCTGATAAATTGCCTCCACTGATGTCACTCAGTGGATAAGCTGTGTTTGGGACATGTAGGCACCAGGTTTTGAAAAGCAGTCCACTGGTCCAGTCAATTTTGATCATTTGTTTTTAAACTGTCCATAATGAGTCCAACAGTATTATAGCAGTGCGATGCTAGAGCAGTGGACTTGCTTCACCACTATACCTGATGTTCTCCCTCCATTGAAACTAACCCTTTTTCCTCCAGACAAGAGGGTGGAGAAGTGGCCCATGATGTCATCTCCCCTCCCCACTCTGGCCATCAGCTGCCTGTACCTGCTCTTCCTGTGGGCGGGGCCAAGATACATGCAGGACCGCCAGCCCTATACGCTCAGGAAGACCCTCATAGTCTACAACTTCAGCATGGTGGTCCTCAATTTCTACATCGCCAAAGAGGTAACGACTATGTCTTGCTCGTGTGTTATAGCAGTACTCATGACAGATAACGTGAATAAAGCCCTGTTTTGTGTCAGGATGTTAAAGGGATGATGATGTGGCAAATATGTAACAAGGTCCTCATTCATTCTTCTAATTACAGGAGCTTACTTGCACCTATCACTTGTTTTCATTTTGCCAAAAAATTTGCGAGTTTCATTATACTTGTGCATGTTGTATGAGGCACATAGACAATAAGGATAGTGTAGAGACACCAGTGATGCTGCCCACTGAGACAAACCTTGCCACTTCATATAAAGAGACCAGAAAACCTCACAGTTGTACCAATTTAATATGCCATTTAAATGGTTGAACTAAGTCTAGTCTGCATAGTATCTCAATGAAGCAACTAATAAGTGGTCGTGCATCTAATTACTTCTTTTACAGCAAATAATGTTGAAATGCTTTGTGATACATCGCCCAATGAAACATAAGATGCTGCAGTTTCTGCATACGCAGAGCAGATGGGTTTTACTGTGGCAATGATCTCCAGTCCCTGAAATGTCTAATAGCCCTCAGATGTTTCTAATAATCCACTGATTTTAGAGGAAACTCAATACTTGTTGGCAAAACATCGCTTCCTAAAAAGGAGCTTGGATATTTTAGAAGAAATAACTTGTCTGCACCCTCCATTGCAGAAAGAGTGTTTCAACAGGGATCACGACAGGAAATGTCAACTGTTTTCCTCTCAGCCTCTTTCTGACTTGTGTTTGGTTTCTTTCCTCTCATCAGCTCCTACTAGGCTCTAGAGCAGCCGGGTACAGCTACCTCTGTCAACCTGTCAAGTACTCCAATGATGTCAACGAAGTCAGGGTAAGCTCCCTTCAACACCCATATCACATAACACATCTACACACTTCCAGTGTCAGTGCACAGATTAACACAGGTAGCAACCCTAGCATTTAGCTTTGTTTGGGTTGAAGAAGTAAAGAAACAGGGAGAGGTCAGAGTTAGTCGTGATACTTGTGATTTCAGGACAGTGCAGGGTGTGGCCTGCACTCAGATAGGCGGGAGTAATTGGTCTCACCACCATGACTCTCCACCCCCGTCTCCACCTTCCAGCCCCGCTCTTTCATGATGGCAGGATGCCACGCCACCGTGGCTTAGAGAGCGACCATGTGTACTCTGTGCATGTGTGTGTGTCAGGCTGGTAGGAATGAAGAGTTAAAGAGGAGAACACACACAGAGTGATTTATGGCCAGTATATGTGGGAAAATGGGACTTCTAATAAGGAATACATCTGCAATATATTTGGTTTCCAAGTCTCTGTACATGAATATATGATATATGATAATTACATTTCTCCAGAGGAATGAATTGTTATCCTATCCTGTCTGATGTGTACAGCTGCATATGTATAATGTATTCCCAATTACACTTAGAAACAGCACTACAATTAGGGGAAATGTACTATATATCATACACAATTTTCCGATTATATCTTGGTGGCCAGTTGTTTGTTTCTTATACGGTGATCCTACAATTTGACATGACTTTACTGTGTGTTTTAACCTGGATTTAGTTTTGTGTTTCAGTATTTTGTTCATTTCTGTCAGACCTCATCGATAAATAAAAACTGCTCTCTGCAGTAGAAATAGGGAATATTTCTTTACTCAACTGTCCTGCATAACTGGAATCAGGTAGAGGCTGTAAAGGGCTGATTAACAAGGACCTTGAGGGACTGTACTGAGTTTTACAAGTGTGTATGCAGATTAAATTTACAGTCTGGAGCTGTTATCTATCAAAGATGCTATCCTCACACAGTGGTGTCAGTGTCTAAGATCCACCACAGTGAGCTGCATTAATTCACTCCACCCTGTTTTGTGTCTTCAGATAGCATCTGCTCTCTGGTGGTACTACATCTCCAAAGGCGTGGAGTTCCTGGATACAGTCTTTTTCATCCTGAGGAAGAAGTTCAACCAGGTCAGCTTCCTCCACGTCTACCACCACTGCACCATGTTCATCCTCTGGTGGATTGGCATCAAATGGGTCCCCGGTGGACAGTGTGAGTGAAAAGATCTTGATTTTTAATGATATTCAGCTGTTGAATTCATCAGATTTATCTTTGTGCTTTTCACTTCTGACGCATCAAGCACTGAGTTGCATGCAAGCCGTTTATGAAAAACAGGACCACCATCTCTATCGCATATGATACTAATCTAAATTGCCCTTTTATCTTTCCACAGCATTTTTTGGTGCAACCATCAACTCTTCCATCCACGTGCTCATGTACGGATACTACGGCCTGGCAGCCCTGGGACCTCAGATGCAGAAGTACCTCTGGTGGAAGAAATACCTCACCATTATCCAGATGGTGGGTATCACTTTAGGGCTGTGTTGTTGTGTGCGTGTGTGTTCAGCGAGAATTACAGACGTGTGTATTTACAGACCAAAGTATACAGAATTAAGCAGGATTTGGTGAAATATCCTCCTTAAAATAACAGTTTTATAAAGACTGATTTGACTGTTTACTGGTTGAGTCATGACTTTGTGTTTAACTCATTCAGTCGATTGGAAGCACTAGAAAGAGAAAAATGAGATAAACTTTTGTCATAGTGTTAAAATTGATTAAAATACACTAATGTTTTATTCAGAGGCACTTAACATATGTGACAATTTGTACAGATTTTTATCTATTTATATGATAGTTCATTTCATAGTTACATAAAAGTTATTTTATTGTGCTTTTACTGTGTTTAAGGCTGTGGGGCAATATGGCCTTAAAATAATATTGTGATATTTGTAGGCTATGTCGCAAAAATATATATCTCTATATCTCTAAATACGTTAAAATTTCCCCAAATGCACTTTATATATGCTAGGACTAGGCAGTCAAATCAAATATCAAAATATAGCTCAAATATAGATATTGCGACAGTATTGTGGAGTTGACTTTTGGTACTCAAGTATTAAAGGAGACATATGCTTTTTTTTTTCTTAAGTTTTTGATTTATGTTCTTGTACATGTTAAGGTCTTGAAAGTTTAAAGTCCAAAGTCTGCGCCAACAGAAGCTCCTCTCTCCCACAGAAAACACTGCTCCTGGACTTCTCGTCAACAGTCCCGCCTTCAATTCTGTGACTTTGTGACATCACACTGCATCACCATGTCAGACAATTTATGCCTAGCAGTTCCTTAAGAATTGATTTAGTGCAGCTGCTCTGTGGTTGTTGGTGGTTTTGGGTCAGGCATGTGTGAGCTGACCAATCAGAGCAGACTGAGTATTCAGGGGAGGTCTTTGAGAGACAGGAGCTAGAATAGAGCGTTTCAGACAGAGAGGCAATACAGTGCTGCTGCATAATATGTCGCCTTTAACACAATGAGGTTTGGATTATTAATAATCAGTAATGTGATCATAACTAAGCTGCTAAAGACTTTTACTGTAATGCGGCCTTGGGCATATCATGATATAATGTCATCCAAACTCTTAAGATCATGTATTGCCTCATATCCGGTAATAATATAATATTGATATATTTTTGTTACCATTTCCAGATCCAGTTCCACGTGACCATCGGCCACGCCGGCCACTCCCTCTACACAGGCTGCCCATTCCCCGCCTGGATGCAGTGGGCTCTGATCGGCTACGCTGTCACCTTCATCATCCTCTTCGCCAACTTCTACTACCACGCGTACCGAGGCAAACCTTCCTCCTCGCACAAGGGAGGCAAGCCCGTCGCCAACGGCACCTCCGCGGTAACCAACGGTCACAGCAAAGCGGAGGAAGCGGAGGAGAACGGGAAGAGGCAAAAGAAAGGAAGAGCGAAAAGGGAGTAAAGAAGGAAGAGGGCGTGCTCGACGATTAACAGAGAGAGGACAGTTGTTTTAAAAGGTCCAGAGAAGGAGGGAGGGGAGGGAAGAGATAAACAGAGAAGTTCAAAACCAGACCGGCTTCATCCTCCCTGCAAGTAATGTAGAAGGATGTGATTTGTGACCAACTTGGAAAGGTGGAAAAGTAGCAGTGTGTGTGTTTGTGGATGTGTCTGTAAGGGTTTCTGGATTTGAGAGGAAGTGAGGGGTGTTGGTTGTCTTCCATAACAGTTTTTTTTTTTTTCTTTTTCAAATCAACAAAAGCAAAATGCTGACCACGTAGGCTCCGCGCTCGTCTGTCCAACTGTGTTCTGGACCGTAGTAGGACCAAAATATTTAAAAGGGCCTACAAACTGCTCAGCATCCATTAACTTATCAACCAAAATTCACCTCCAACTTTTATACTCTGGATTCCAGTATTGTTTTAACTGAAAGCTTGAATAGTCTTTAATATGCTAATTTATTTTCTAGTGCTCTAAAAGAGTTTTAATGAATTTAACTATTACCGACAAAAGAACATGCAGAAGTTTATACCAAAGGTTTATTTTCTTGGTTCAGGGGGGAGATTTTTGTTTACGAATACTTAGAGTTGAGCAAAGTTAGCAAACAAAAAAAAAAAAGTTACAAATCTCACGACTGCCATCTACTGTATTGAACTACTTTTTAATTATTTACACTTATCTACCACTCCAACATGTCATGGACTTTACATTTCTCTGCTGTCTCAATCTGACGTAAACTGTGCTGCACTCGCAGACGTTTTCTTTGTGTTCATTGTGAATTAAAACCCTGGTTTAAAACACTTTGGGAGGGGACTGTAGTTTTATTTTAGTCTTTATGCAAATTTGTGGGCATCTTTGTTACAATATTTCTTTTTGTGGGTCCTCATGATTTATTTCTTTTTGCTGTGCGATGTAGCCGAGGTGCAAGAATAAGAGATTGAATTTCAGCTCAGTACTGTCTCACTGCCATGTAGGACTGAAGGGAAACCTGAAAAGAGCTTCTTTTTTATTTTAAAGAAAACAAATGGTTATTTCATTGTCTTACAAATCAATAACGACACAGCTTTGGGCTGCACATATAACTGAAATAAAGACAATGTCAGCACCCCATAGTTCATGTTTGTGTGTTTTTGTGTAAGCATCGGCGTGCACAAGCCATGCACTTGCAACATTAACTTTAAATCAGCTCCTTAAAGCAGTGTGGTACATTGGATCAAAATGTCACCGGAGCTTCCCATCCCCCCCATCTTTAGATCTCTTCTCCTTGTTCCTCTCCTTCCTTATCTCTCTCTCTCTCTCCTCCATCCCAGGATCTACAGGATGGAAAAGGGCTCTTGTGTGTGAGAGGCCGAGGAAGGTTGTGTGTCTTTGGCCTGTCCAGACAGATCTGTCCTAATCTTTGGGGTTAAATTGGCTTTAGCTCCAAAAGAGCTTATTTCCACGTCACTCCATGAGTTACCCAGGAAAGCAGGTCACTGGAAGAGAAGCCTTTACTAATCTGCCATCAGGTCTCTACTCAAACTCTCAAACTAGCTGTTTATTAGCTAACAGTTAGTTTTAATATAGTGTTGATTGACAATGCATGACGTGAACTTTAATGTGAGCAAAAAAGACCTGCATGTGCTGGCGCTAAATGATGGATAATATATTTCAAACACGTAGTTGATTTTTTTGCATACTTTCCACCCATTTCTTCATCCCTTTGCTCCTTCACCACACTGTGAATTCACTAATGCAGCTATTAAATCATTCATCTGTTATCTTTATTATATCTTTATTTTTTGCAGTCCAAAGGCCTTAGATCAGACTCGTCCTGCTATTCCTGACACTTTTACATCCTCCTCCCTCCATCGTGCCGTACTTTGCAATCTTCCATCTCATCCCGTTGCACCACCACCTGTCTGTTTGCACCCATGGCATCGGGGTGGAGGTGGAAGGAGGTCTAAGGGCGTAGATGTGAATGATAGACTGGATGAGATGAGTAAGACGAGGCGTATGTCCTCCATGGGGACACAGAGGGATCTAAGCCAGGGACTAAGAGGATTGCAGAAGGGCCAAGGCTTTTCTATCAAAGGCATTTAGCGCAGGTCACTATAATAACCTGCATCCCTGCTGCTGCAGGAACGTGCATACAGCCCACATACCTGTATGCACACACATAATATGGAACTTAGGCCCATTCTGGTGTGCGAAACCAACTACAGGCCGACTGCAAGTGCACTTTGATGTAGAAGTTGATGCATTCCTGTGCAACTAACAAGTCAGTGGCTCCCAAACATGTTACCCTGCCTTTAATAATGTGCTGCAGATACACAAGCCTATCATTTCACAGGCTGGCTGACAGCCGACTGACCCACCCAGTCTTCTGTGGAACGGGGGGAAGGGTCAGTCTGCAGGGGTTAAACCTCTGCAAACCTGACCCGTCACTCACTCATCTCATTAGCAATTAAATGACTAAGGAGCTCATTCGAGCCTAACAGAGTGGAAACAGTCAGCGTTTTACTGCCTCTCAGTCTGTGTGGGACAGATTGCTTTCAGAGCTTGTGCCGGCTGGGTTTCGTGTGTGCAGAGCCCCCTCTGCTGGGCCTGGATTTAGTTACACTACATTTGTGGGTAAATTCCTGTAATGTGACTGTGAGGCTGAAGGCAACAATGAGGCTCCTTAACTATTCAGCCGTTTCTTGTATTTTACTTTTTAAGCAGTGGAAGCCTGAAGCATATTTACAGTGCTGATTAGCTCGGCCCAAATCGATGGAACAAAATAAATTAAAAAACTGAAGAATGAATAAATTGAAAACTTTAAAGTAAAAATGAGGAAAAATTCTTGAGCGGGCTATGCCCCCCGCTTTAAATTGGGGCTCCTGCAGCCTGTTCACCTGCATTACCTGACTCTTCAAGCCTTCTTCTTCTGGTTTCTCTGCAGTTGGCATCCAGTTTAATGGTGCATTACCGCCACCTCCTGCTCCGGAGTGTGAATTAGACAGTAAAGCTTACAGTCTAAAACCCACCTATACACCCACCCACCCTATTCTTATCTGATACCAATTCACTATCTCTATCTACGCCCTGTTACTATCGCGTCCCTGCTACTCCTTCACAACCTATAACAGACCTGTTTCCCTTAAAAACGCCAACAACACCCTGACCTGTGCTCTCTCACCCGGACTTAACACCCCTCTTAATGTGAGTTCCTGAACCACTAATGCCCTCAACAATTAATTTTGTCAGAGGTTTCTTTTCCACATGATGTGATTTTGTGACTCTGACAGTAGCAACTGAACATATCAAAACCATTAAAGTTTCACAGCTTCATGTTCTTTAATCACCAAACACCCTCAGCCTCCTGCCTGCTTACTCCTTTATGACTCGTGCATACATTGAAATTATAAGGGTTCTTCAATTATAGGTGAAATCCAGAGTAGATGTACTATTAGTCCTTCATTCAAGCTTAAAAAAAACTGGATCCTGCAATTCCCATAACGCAACCTAATATTGGCTTTTGTCAGTCCCTCTGCCTGATTAATGCCCAAAACTTTCAAACTCTATTACCCAACTTTGTAACAGAGACTTTCTGAAGTCAAAATCGATGTTTAAAGCAGCTGTAAGCTTTATTGTAGCTAACTTATAATCCCCTACCTCCTCTCTACGTCACCACACTTGCACTTGTTCGAGGCAGCTCTCTATATCTCACCTATACGCTAATTCTGGGCCACCATAGCAAAAAGGTCATTTTGTCAGTGTTCTTAATGTAACTTCCTGGAAAACAATAAAAGAAAAATAAGAAAATAATTGATGACTCATTCTGCACTCAGGGGTGTAGACTGATTTTGCTTCCACTAAACCTCGCCTTAAAATTTTCTGACGGTGCCATGGCTGTGTGACGTGAAGGACGCTGCCTGAGTTTCTGAGGGTCTTTTTCTGGGAGCGCCATTGGCTACTGTCAAAGCCAATCAACATCTGCGACATGTCCTTACCTTTCGCAAGCTCCCAGGAAGAGCAGCGGGCTTTGAAGCCAGTTGTCGTAACAGCCAAACTGTGTGATTACATCGTCACGTGGTGCACTGCGGCCCAAAAAGACTTTTTCCCGTAAGCTTACATTGTGAAAGAAGCGTTTTATGTGTCATAACTGGAGCCATTCGGTCCAATGAAATCCGGAAAGTCTAGAAGAGACGCATGATTAAATTATTTTATCAAGTTAGCCGTGCGCTAAACCGGAAGTTAGTTACCTGAGCTCTACGTGCCGCGCAACACGGATGATCAGGATAGTCCAGTTTTTTTGGCATCAAAACACTCTTCCAACGCTGTGTCCAGATTTAATGTAACGTCCTTGACCTCACCACCTGTTTTTACACAAAACACATAAATATACTGAAGCGAATAGCACTCCACTCACCGTCTCATAAGAATTTTGACGTCTAATCAGTCTTGAGCCTAATCCAAGATTTTATCTGGGTTATTTTAGTCTTGGGGTGAAAATGGGGGTCCCAGTTTTGCCCTGGGCCCCCCTGGGAGGTTAGTCCGGCCCTGCCTCTCCCCAGCTCTGTCATATAAAACACAGTGAAGTATTCCTGCAGTATAAATTTAAGTTTACGAAGCTTCTACAATCTTAATATTCTGCCCATTATTCTAAAGTTTTACACTGACGCTGTAAACCTTGTGCAAAATGCTTTGGCAGCAGTACTTCCATCACCATGACCCTGCCAATAAAAAGACTAATTTGAATTTGAGAGCGAGGAGGAAAGAGGTGGCTGGCTTCCGGGTTTGACGTACATCATTACGTCATATGGTCAGTGGTCCCTGCAGTGGCTGGTGGTGCCCTGATGTGTGCAGGCCTGTGCTGTCAGCGACTCTCCACAGTTACAGCTCTGCGGGGGAGAAGTCAGCCCATTACGCATTCATTTGGACTGTTTGCAGAAGTTCTGTCCGTCCGTGACTGTCTGTCCTGGAGGCTGCGGTCCATTCCTGAATGGTTCTGGACAGAAAAAAAACAAGTAGGCCTCCCCTTGTTAAAGTTGTTGCTGTGGGTCAGGAGGATGAGGGATGAGAAAAGCGGCATCTAGTGGCTCAGCGGAGGCGTCTCCAAACTTCCTCCTTGTTAAAAAACAGTCAAAACTGGACTGAGTGTTGTGTTTAAACACACTTGGATGTCATTTGCCGCTATTTCCATGTGCACTCGCGATAAACAACTGCACATTTGAGCGTTAGTTGTGGAGTTTATCTGCAGAAAATGAAGCCTGCCGCCGGCGGCGCTGCAGATCCTCCATCATCGTCAACAGCAGACAATAGCGCAGGGAGGAGGAGGAGGAGGAGGAGGCAGCAGCACCGGGCTCCCTCACCGGCCACAGTCCAGGAAGGGGCGGCCAAGCGTGCTCCGAGACACCCAGGCAGGTCCCGGTCCCCTCTTGCCGCAGGAAGGAGCAGAAACATCGGGGTGAGGGAGAGTTTGAGCTCCGCTGACGGAAGGGAGAGGGAGCCCGAGAGCCGCGTCGGGGCAGCTGTTCACCCGGATGGTGCTGAAGCTGATGTAGTCGGAGCAAACAGGGCGGATGCTGTCGGGGAAGATCCGACAGATTCATCAGCACCGGTCCGTCGCTCCGCTCTGCGCCTGCCGTGCCTCAAAGGTGACCCGTCCGCCCAGCGTTTGCTGCCCGGCCGAGCTGCGTCCTTTTCCGCGGAGGAGACAGCGCGGACAGCCGGCGGAGAGGAAGGCGGCCGCGGGGAGAGGAGCGGCGTGTCTGCGGGCTGCGGCCTCGGGTTGAGTCTGTGGAGAGGAGGATGCTTACAGGCTGAACTGATCCAGTACCATCTGCAGAGGAGACTCAAAAGAAGCGGTGCGAAGATGCAAACCAAGGCCGACAACACGGGCGCGGAGGAGGCCGCGCTGGTGGAGATGGAGCCGGCTGCAGAGGCGACAGAGGCGGGGTCCGTGACACAGCAGGACCAGGCCTTTGAGGACGAGATGGAGAGGCTGCTGGATGAAAATGAAGATCTTAAGGTTGGATGCGTGTTTATTTCTTCATGTATTCTGGTGCTTGAAGTCATTTAACATATAGTTGATCAAATATAATGTGTCACCTCACCAGACTGGTAGGCCACATCTGTTTGCATCACATCAAGACTGCAGGAAAAAAACACGTTTGGGTTTTAAAATCAGCCCATCTGCATTTCACTGCACTGGATCTGATGTTTGCACTTGTTTACTGGCTGAAAGATGATAGATAAACAACTGATTTGTCAGTTGAACATCCTCAATGTCTTCACAGATCATAAAACTGAGACCTCAGCTAAAAAAAAAACACTGGCCACAGATGACTAATTGGTTATTGATCACACTGATATTGATCTCCTGTGATCAATTTGATCTTGTGTTAAAATGAGGGGACAACCAGGGGGGTCAACAGCTGTGATTTGCATGTTTGAGTCCTTTTATTTCCAGCTGCATTGAAGAGATAAAAAATAAAACTCATTCAGATACGGGACATGAAATAAATGTGTTGTTTTTGAATCACTTGTCTGAAGTTGAGTAATTTTTGGCTCACGTCCAAAACACCCATTAATCCATCTGTGAAGTCAAAAAGTCAGACTGTGAAACCATAAACAGCAGAGATCAGCCACAGCCGTGCTTAATCTTAACCATCTCTCATAACTGAGACACATAATCTCCCCCCCCCCACCGCCAGTGTGAAATCGAGGAGATGAGGACCGAGATGGATGAGATGCGAGACACGTTCTACGAAGAGGACACTTGTCAGCTGCAGGAGATGAGGCGAGAGCTGGAGAGGGCCAATAAGAACTGCCGGATCCTGCAGTATCGTCTGAGGAAGGCGGAGAGGAAGAGGCTGCGCTACGCCCAGACGGGAGAGATCGATGAGGAGCTGCTCAGGAGTCTGGAGCAGGACCTCAAGGTACAGAGGGGAGGGGGAGGTGCTCTGTCTGGGTCCAGTAGTTGCACAGTTGTAGCTTTGAATCCTACACATATCACTGGTTTATAAATGGAGGCATTTGTTTTTGAAATGCCTAAAGAGTATAAGACATTATTAAAAGTGCAGATAAAACATTAAAATCACCAGAGTTGAAGTGAAAACACTCACACAAGAATTGGATGAAATCACTATCCAGGTAGCGAAGGACGTGTCCGTGAGGCTGCACCACGAGCTGGAGAAGGTGGAGGAGAAACGCACAAAGACGGAGGAGGAGAACGAGAAACTGAGACAGAAGCTCATCGAGGTGGAGGTGACCAAACAAGCCCTGCAGAACGAACTGGACAAAACCAAAGAGGTACGTTACCCCACGTCCGTCCACGTCACATCCGAGAGTGAGCACAAAGTAATTCAATTTTGATGTTCAGCCCGGGAATAAAAACTTTAAGTGGTTCACAGCGGCAACAATTCATTGTTTAGTCGTCAACTATTTTGATAATTGATGAATCAGTTTGAGTAATTTTTTCAATTTACTGTCCTCCAACAGTCTCAAAAGAGGAGAGGAAGCAAGGACGTCCAGAAGACGGACAGGAAACCAGCACAGACTCCTACAGAGGTGAGAGGTTTTTGAAGAGATTTTTCTTTTTTCATGCATAAATCTCACTGTCAAAAGTTATGAAGAGAATCGGCAGGATTAGAGATGCACAACAGTATAATATGATAATTCCATCACAGGAGAGACTGAATGTTTTCTGAAATTATGTGAAAATGAGAAATGAGATGCATCTTCCTCAGGAGCATCTGCTGTCACTTTCCACAGTGTGTGATCTCATCTTTTAAATAATGATCTTTCCTTCTCAGCCACCTTGTTGCATATTTGTTAGCAATCTCATCATGAACATATATTCCAGACATCTCAGAGACTTACTGAAATACACAGATACTGCAGGTTTCGCTCACATCCTCATGTGAAGCTCTCGAGTAAGATGCTTTCCTTTTTTTTCTGCCTCGGGCCGAAGCAAGCGCTCCAATCATCTGCAAGAAAGTACGTTTAAATGAAAGCTGACATTTTGCAGAGCTCCAGCAATTACTTTAGACTTAGCAGACGTCAAACATCCTCTCGGTCCAGTGATAGATAACGTTGTAGCTTAGAAGGACTGTTGGACAAAATCTTCTCTTTAATCTTAAGTACTTATGTTTCTTTATGTCTTATTGCGTAAACGAACTCGGTGAACTTCAGGATTAGGTAATAACCGTTTCTGCTGAGCATTTACAGTCTGTGCTTGTCTCCGTGCTCCAGGAGGACAACGAGGACCTTAAGTGCCAGCTAGCTTTCATCAAAGAGGAAGCAGTGCTTATGAGAAAGAAGACGGCCAAGATTGACAAAGAGAAGGATCGTCTGGAGCAGGAGCTGCAGAAGTACCGCTCCTTCTATGGTGAACTGGACAGCACCCATCCTAAAGGAGAGGCCGGGGGTCCGCCCACCACCCGCGAGTCAGAACTGAAGCTGCGGCTCCGCCTGGTGGAGGAGGAGGCCAACATCCTGGGGAGGAAAATAGTAGAGCTGGAGGTAAGAGCTGAGTATGCTACATGAGTTTATTAATGGAGTAATACCTCAGTGGGAGTTATGTGAGTATTGAGCCTTTCTGCCCTACAGGTTGAGAACCGTGGCCTGAGGGCCGAGCTCGACGACCTCCGTGGTGAAGGAGAGGGCGCCGGAAGCTCTGCGTCCGGAGGGATGGGCGGGTCGGGCTCAGGGCGAGGCCTCGGCGACGATCTGACGGAGCTCCGCCAGCAGCTGCAGCTGGTGGAGGACGAGGCAGAGCTGCTGAGGAGGAACCTGGCTGATGCCGAAGATCAGAACAAGAGAGTGACCGGCGAGCTGAACAAGCTGCGGTTCAAAGCCGGCACCCACGAGGGAGGCGCCAGGCACGGGGGAGGAGCGGGAGGCGCAGGGATGGATGGAGCAAAGGCAGAAGCAATGCAGGAGGAGTTAAAGGCAGCGAGGCTACAGATTAATGACCTCAGTGGCAAGGTATTACATGTTAATTTAAATGAGTTTGATCATTTTCTTTTTGATTATGTCATCCTCGTAGTGGTGCTAGATAAAAAGTCAGGGGATCACCAAAGTCAGTAAGAATAATCCTCTGGGGAACATGAATATCAGTCCATCCAAAGACCAATAGAGCCATGTTGCTAGTGTGACAAAAAAGTGTCCAGTCTTTTCTTATTTTAAAATTCAATCTAAAGTAAAAATCTGATGTTATGACTTTCCATCTCTCTGTGTTTCCTCAGGTGATGCAGCTGCAGTACGAGAACCGTGTGCTCCTCTCCAACATGCAGCGCTATGACCTGGCCTCCCACCTCTCCCTGCGGCCCAGCCCGCGGGACAGCGACGCAGAGAGCGACGCCGGCGGTGCGACAAGTGGTCGCCGCGAGAGCGACGAGGACTCCACCTCTTCCCGCCTCCTCCCACCGCACCGCAAACGCGAGGGCCCCGTAGGCGGGGAGAGCGACTCAGATGAGGTCAGAAACAATAACGGCAGCAGCCGTTGCCTGACGCCCACAAGGGGCCTCTACACCCCTACGGGGCCCGAGGGTGCCGCTTCCTCCGCCTTGGCCCGCTTCCTGCCGGGTGGGCGGTGCAGCCTGCGCGACAGGCAGCAAATGATTGACATCCGCGTGGAAGCGGAGAGGCTCGTTCGGACCATCGACCGGCTCATCGCTGACACGGCCACCGTCATCTCCGAGGCGAGGGTCTTCGTTTCAAACGGCGACCTGATGTTCGGGAGGGGAGGGGAGGACGGTGCAGAGGATGATGGGACCAGGATCAGGGAACACGAGCTGCTGTATCGCATCAATGCTCAGATGAAGGCCTTTCGGAAAGAACTGCAGGCCTTCATAGAAAGACTGGAAGTGCCGAGGCTGGAGGACAGGGACACGGAGGAGCCGCTGTCGGTGAGATGAAGATTAAAAAATGAAAATGAGTTTCATGGTGGCATGTGAAATATCCCAAAACGTTTAATGCTGATTCTGCTTCTTCCTCTCTTCTTACTCGATCCAACCTCTTGTTTTTCATCTTGTTATGTTGTTGTCACTCTTCCAGATGTTCCAGCCCATCATTTTGCTCATTCTCATACTCGTGTTATTCTCGTCCCTCTCCTACGCCACCATCTTCAAACTAGTCTTTCTTTTCACTCTTTTCTTCGTCCTGTGATGTACGCCTCCCTTAATTCATATCATCCCTCGTTTGTTTTTTTGCTCTTTTGATTTTTTTTTTCCTCCCCGCATCCTTTGTTGCCAAGGTAACCAAAAGCACAGGAAAAGCCCAGCACTTGCCAAGGCTGCAGTCACATTCAAGAAAAGTGTGGCTAGATTCAACACTGGAGTCCACATTTTCCATAACACATCACCGTCCACATCAGTCCCCTCAAGAAGGTGAGTTTTTAAGAATCAGTCGCGAACTAAATTCTGTAAAAAACGATATAAATGTGTCACGTCATGTGATGTTTGTAGTGCAGCATCACTTTAATCAGGAAAATATGAAGGACTACAACCCAGCAGACAGTGTAGAGACAGTTTTTCAGCTCTAGGGTCCATAAAATGTCAAAGTGATGAATTCAAATTCCTTCTTTTGTTCAACCAACAGTCCAGAACCCAAAGACTCTTCATTTAAAATCCTATATGACCAAAGAAAAAGGCACCACGTACTCAGATTTGACATTTTTGCTTGAAAAATAACTGAAACTATTATCGTATTATCAACGTAGTTGGCCAGTGGAGACTTGTTGTCCATGTTGGCTTTAAAAAGACGAGATATCTGTCTTAAAAAAATATTCTTACATTTTGGAAAAGAGCTTTGATAGAGATTGATATCACATTTAGCAGTGTATGCTAAATATGTAGGTAGCAGCTGATTAGCTTGGGTGAGCATACAGACTGACAGCTGCTAGCCTAGCTTTCGTTTTACAACTTGTTTTTTTTAAAAACTAACAAGATAAAACATGTAAATTAGTGAGCATTAGTGCTTCTAGGTGTGTTTTTTGCCTTTGAACCGAGCCAGGCTAGCGGTTTCCTCTTACTTACAGTCTTTATGCTGCACTAGCTAGCTAGCGAACTGCTTATGGCTCTAGCTTCTTATTTGGCACATGTGAGAGTATTGATCTAAAAAACGTATTTCTTTTTAAGCCAATAGGAAAGCTCATGTTGTTGATGAGGCTCATGAGATGTGGCTGAAAGCTAGCGGACCTGGCTGAGATTATGTTAGATAGCCAAGAAACACTGTAAATAGCATAGATTTCAGAAACGGAGGTCATGTAGGGTTTAGCAATGCTTACGTTGAGCTTTAAGGTCACAGGCCTGCAAGGAAGGAGGGAACATTAATCATATTTCCATGTGGCTTTATGTCCTGGTTTAACCTTGTCCCTAAATATATTTCCACGCAGGTTATGACAGCAGTCACCTCTTTTGTTTTTCAGAACCACACACTCGATGTCCAATCCGGCTGTCGTTGCCCGAAGGTAAAGTCGGGTTAACGCTTGTTTTCATCCCTCGCTCCTTCGCTCTTGAAGGATTTGTCATTAGGAAACACAACAGGTGGAGGAATATGGCCGATGATCCCGGTGGGCTTCAAGCTGGAAGGAATGCTTGATGATCATTACGAGTGCCATGTGTTAGATCATGTCCGAGGTGGTGGTGGTGGTGGGAGGGGGCCCGCATAAATTCCCAACAGGACCCCTGATTAGAGGCAGGCATTAGTAAATTGATGGTGATGAACAGTAGCAACTGTCTTCGGACGTCACGAGAACAGTCGCAGGTTCTGGTTACTTCAGGACATTGTATGACATTTCAAACATTTTACTGTTTTGCGCGATTTTAAAACACATTACCTGAATATACCTGTGATATTTATTGGTTTAGCATTTCAGAAAATATATTAATCATTAAAAAACTGAAGTTTGATGGTTAAAAACAAATTAAAGAAAACATGAATGAGATTTTGCCAAACACGCCAGGCATCCACCTTGCAGTTCCCTTTCCGTGACTACCTTCAATAAAGATATTATTGACCGTGACACATTATTACTCACTGTGTCACCCACGCCCATTTGGCACCCGTTGGAAAAAATGATTTGCAGTAGCGCGTGGTCACAAGACCAAATCTGCCCGAGCGTCCTAAAGCAGAGTAGCAACAGAGAAGCCCATTGGCCGAGAGGCTTGCAGCAGCTGAAATAGCTATGTAAACACTTTCCCTCTCTCTGTGAGCCCCAGTAATTATAGCCAGGATGCTGGTGACGACAGTTGTCCCATCGAGACTTCAAATGCTGGAATAAATTTGACATTATGATATGTGAGCCGGGCTCCAATGGCGCGCGCACGTAAACACCGGGGCGCGGTATAAAGGCCCGGGGACCCCGGCTGGAACACAAGTTGTTTACCCTTTAGCTTTTTAGCTCCGGCGCTCTACGGACTTAACCCCCCGACACCGAGGCGTGACCGGGAAGAAGGGGGGCCCCTTTAAATCCCAGTCCGCCGGGCTTTTACGTAACACAGAGGAGGAGAAGTGAGGGGGACGCGCCGCGGCAGAGCGTGTTGGAGAGCTCCAAGAGCGCACAGGGACAGCAGCAGGCAGAGGATTGTTACTGGACAAAACTTGTGTGTTGAGGAAGGTAAGGACAGCTGATTATTACTGAGGACTCAGTGGCAGCAGGAATTATGTTTTAGTGGCATATGGGACTATATAATTTGAAATTAGGATTGTTTATAGGCTAAACATATTATAATTTAGACAGAATTGTTGAGCACATTTCTCCTTATGGCGTTTTCTCTCAACTTAATAAAAAATTTCACTACTTCTAATTCAACTTTTAAACAGTTTTAAGGTCTAAAAGGCTTATTTTCTTTATATGTATATATATATACATATATATAAAATGCTTTCCTTGTCTTCCTCTCTGACATACATTCATCCCTCCGTCCCCTGTCCCATGCGCAGCCACTTTACTATGCATAGTTACAAGATGATTATTAATATCTGTACTCTTACATCACAGGTGGGAGGGATGTGGCTGGTACATTCGGGCACTTTCGACCAGGATACTTGTCATATTCAGTGATAACAACAACAACAACAAACCCTGGTGGATTTTGTTTACTTGATATGAGCTTTAGGTGATTAGTGCTCCCATAGGGACACAAGCTCATCATGCCGTGCCATCTGAGATATGACTAAGGCTGCTACTAAGGATTGTTTTCATTGTTTATTTATCTGTCGATTGCTTTCTCAACTAATGGATCAGTTGTCTGGTCTGTAAAATGGGGATAAGTGTTGATCACTGTTTCCCAAAGCCCAAGAAGATGTCCTCAGATGTCTTCTTTTGTCCACAACCTAAAGATATTCAGAGTACCGTCACATTTAAGAAGCTAGAATCAGATAATTTTCACTTCTTTACATTTATTTGTATTAATTAATCGTCACAGCTCCAGAGATGACACACGATCATTTCCAAGAAGACATTTCGCTGTCGAGCGCTGATGTTAGATCTTTCTTCCCGTGTCGCGAGGCGTTATGTACAGAGGCAGGCTGGAGGTCAAAGTGACCAACAGTCCAAACACTTGGCACAGTGCTGTAATGCCACACTCGTGTCCACACGTGCTACATAGGTAGGCTTACATGCCTGTGAATTTTGGACAAGAATGTGAAAGGAGAGTGCCGTGAATACCTGAACTTTGTGAGCGTCCAGTGTAACGAGTCACTTAAGCGACAGAGAAAAGTTAAAAGGGGATAAAAAGGTTTCACTTGCTGCAGTTAAACCTCGATCGGGTGTCATTGACAAAAGGTGCATTAGTATGTTTTGTTCGAGATCAGTAAACATTTAATTGAAAACCAGATTAGGGGTTAAATGACACAGAAACATCGATTTGTTTTGTCCTATAAAAATGTATGCCAACTCTCTTTTCCCAATGTGTTTGTCTCTATAGTGTTTCCAGGCCATCGATCCGCCCCTCCCTCGCTGGCAACCCGACAGCGACCACTGAAAGCAAAGTGAAACAGGAGAAAGGGGAAATTGCCATTTAAAAAAAGGGCCTCTGGGTATTGAGCCGCCTGCGTCATGGCAGCCATCGATCTGGAGCGTGGGCTGGAGCACGGTGGCCGGGGCTGGGGCAAAGAGAGGCCAGAGCTGATGGACAACTTCGACTCAGAGATGCAGGAGTGGGAGGACCAGCTGCAGGACATCCAGAGGAAAATCGAAGAGGTAAGGTTTCGTGTAATAGAAACAGTGGACGACAAAATGGGATTTTAAACTCTTACACACCAGCGCTAGTGTCATAAATCAACTTATTTTCCTTTTTCTTCCCTTATTGGTCTCTACAATTAAAATACTACACCCACTGATGTCAAAACGTTGAAGTTAAATGAAAGTTGCTTGTGTTTATGGTCATTTCTGTCCTCCATCTTTAACTTGACCTGTAGTTATTCAGCTATAAGAGTTTGGTTTAACAATGATCCAATTATGACACTGTTCTCACCGCAGTGTGTGAAAATGTTAATGGTTTCATTTCCAGGTTATGAAAGTGCTTCCATAATCCCCTAGAGTGTGTGTTAATTGGTGTAATACGCGTGTGTGTTGCACGTGTGTGTGTGTGTGCGCTGGTGCACCATAATAAACTGCTGGCAGCGCACTGACTGACTCAACCTCATGGCCTTGTTGGAGCAATGATACAGACAAATGTTAACAAGCTAATTAAACTGTGATGTACTGACGGACAGGCCGAACACACACACACACACACACACAACGGGAGTCTGAAAGCGGATACTAAAGGATATATTAATGGTTGCAGTGGGAAACAGATGCTCGTTGGAATAACGTGCTGAGCGTAAATTTAGGTTAGGTTGCGTAATGATTTGTGATAATTTTAAGACTTGTTTGTTGTGTAAACAGTCCCTGTTGTGTGGAATATAGTTAGTTTGTGTAATCTTTTATTGATATGTGAAGAATACACCCAATAAACAGGAAGTAAGCTGGAAGATGTTAATGTTTTCCTCCGTTTCCAATTTTCAGTTGTACAATGAAGTTCAGGCCCGCAGAGGAGCAAACGATGTTGCCGCTGACAACCAGAAAAATGGTGGCGAGCTGGAGCACCGTGGCGATGGTCTTTTCGCGCCCGGCCATCACGGCAAGAATCACTCTGGAGCTATAACCGTGCCGCATCACTATAGTAACGGCTGTAACTATAGCCCCAATGGGTACAGCTACCCAGTGAGTCATCAGAACGGCTACGGTTACTGCAACGCCAATGGAGTTTCAGAGATCGGAGACCTATTGCAGGATTATTTGGGCCAGGGCAAGCAAATGAGCCGGAAGAACAACGGAGCTCGCCACGTGGTAAGTAAAGGATTCTTACCGTTTCCCTGCCTTATGCCTCATTCTGTTGGCATCTGCACATCTGAGGAAACCAGATAGGTGGTCATGACATGAGTGAAAGCTGGGGTCCAGTCAGGAACATATTGATTACAGTGAGGTGGTTCCTTCAAGTCTGCTTACATACAGGTTACCAGATAGGAGTTAGTTTCACATACTGTCTTTCCCCAAGTCTTGCTTTTTTCCTGACAAGAAACAAGTCAAGACATGAAACTGTTTCCTTATCCACATGAAAAGCCACGTGCACTTCCATCGTTGAAGTACAGTAGATCAGAATAGTCTTAGCGGCGCTATATTGAGGGATGATCAAGGGTCAGCTGAGGTTCAGTTTTGGTAAGGTACAGTAAAGGGAAGCTTGCCAGTGATCCTGAAGTAGCTCACTCTTAATTTAAAGGTTGATGAGGATGGTTTTTAAATACATTTATCCCTGCTTCCTTTAGCGCTTCAGTGACACAATCAAAGTGAGCCCGGACGTCCCTGCATACCAGAATGAGATCAGAAGAAGTTCTGGAAATGACAGGTTTGTGACTTCACACTGGACTTACCACATTTTGTACAGTGATGTGAGGGAAACAACCGGTTAATCGCATTTTCTGTTTGCTTCTGTTTGCTTCAGGCTCGGTCAAGAGCAGTTTTTGGGCAGTTTTGAGGAGACTGAAAACAGGAAGAACCAAGTATCTCACATGAAGAGCTCCCCCTGCAGAGAGAGCTCCCCCAACAAAGAAAACACAGGTGCCAAGCCCCCTCTTGGACAAAGGGATGCTTTTGCTGTACAGCCACGCTCACAGCTCCCAATCGCAACAGCCGAATCACCTGCTCTGGACAGGAAGTCCTTCTCTCCTGGTGTCCTGGGAGATAGGAAGTGCGGCAGCCCCTCTGTTCTCAGGAAGTTTGGAGCCATGCTTCAAGAAAACGAGGGCAAAATGCTCACCGAATCAGGGGTGGTGACCCATCAGGGACTGGCCCCGGAGCCAAAATGCCCCACCCCTGGCTGTCAGCGCAGAGCTCTGGGAGCCACTGCAGTCGCCGGCAGGGCGCCCGTGCGTGTGCCTACCCAGAAATGCCAAGCAGATTGTGACGTGCTGACAGCAGAGTTAGAGCCCGGCCAAGAATGGGGGTTAGTATCAGACTCTGGTAGGCAGAACCAAAAAGATCACAGAGGAGGCTACGGCGGATCTAAAGGGTCCCAGCGGAGTCCTCAGCAATCCCACAGGAGATCACAGGTGGCGGGAAGCCCAAAGATTAGACCCAGGGCTAACAGCGGGGCTGACAGAGATGGAGCACTGGCAAGGAAGCCTGCACTCCAACATGTGGAGCCCAAAATGGACTACAGGGTCTCATCTGCTTCTTCTGGAGCTCAGAAGATCCACAGGGGAGGGTTAAGGGGACAGGAGTTGCCTGGTTGTGGCCGAGTGGGGGATGAAGGACTTATCGAGCTGCTGGACATGCTGGAGATCCAACACGAGTACAGCTCCAGTCCCAGAACGGGACACACAGCTTACAGACAGGATCCACAGCAGGTAGGTTTCTTTCTACCTCTTTATTTGATGAAGTTCAGCATCAGTTCAACGAAAGCAACCAATCAAACTGATACTGGATGAGCTGACATGTGTTTTTGTGTCCATCCAGGTAAACCAAGTCGAGTTGTCCCAAGCCACAACCAACAAGAGCTTCTCTCGTCCTGCGCGGCCAGCCAACCAGCGACCTCCCTCCAGATGGGCCAGTCGCACCCCTACTGCCAGGATCACCGCCCCATCAGGCCCGATGTACCGTTCCCCAAGTCCCCTTACTCGCCCGCCGAGCCCCATGACCAGAACCCCAAGTCCTGCCTTGAAGCACCGGCCTCTCGTTTCCTATTCTCTTCAGACTGAGACTGTCATCATGTGATACCTTTCCACTTCAATAAAGCTTGTTCCCTTCCTCTTGGAAAACCCTCTCCCTGTGTAAATAGTAAGGACTTTTCTGCTCAACACAACGCTTCACGAGAGTTGCCAAGAAAAAGGCCGAGTTTCGAGATGAAACACATCCACGACGTTCCCCAGTGTTGCTGTGGCTTTTTGCTTCTTCTGTGCTGAACCTCTGCCAACACATCGACATGTTGCTTTGTTGCAGTTCCCTTTATCCACTCTCCTTTTATTTTTTGTACCCAATTTCAGGTGTTTTCTGTATAACGAGATTCTGCATGCAGCCCCTAGTTTGAGGGTGCATGCTCCTGTGTTTAATCCTCACGGTTGCCAGGTTGAATCAAATTCAACCTGGCAACCACTTGGAGGAGATTAAGTCGCAACTGTGCTCCCAGCAGCAATCTGCTAACTGTCAACAACAGTGTGTTTTACCGTATCCAACTGTCAAAGTAATCTATTTAAGATGTTCAAATAACAGCTGTGACAAATGACTATGATATGCCTTTAATGTAATTTTTTTTTTCTTGGTAATAAATATGACAGTGCTTTGACATAAAGACTCTGGTCTCTTTCTTTCTTTTGCAGCATTGCGTTGTATTGTTCCATTAATGGCGGCTCGTAAAGCAGGGTAATGATGATTTACTGCATGTCAAGCCTATGGATATCTGATACCAGCAGCTCCCTGCATGCCAGCGCAACAGCAGCTCAAGTCGTGTCAGTCGCCGTTTGCAAACGAGCTAACTGTCCACCGACTTCAACACATCGACTGGTTAGAACATAACTAAGGAACTGCAGGAGAACGAAAACATCAATTCTTGAGGTTTATATATGACACAGTACTTTGATTGTGTGGTTTTAAATCATTTGTCACAACGAAGCGCATTAATGCTGCACAAAAGCCGCTACGTTAGCCATCGTTAGCAGGATATCCAGTGTGCAGCACAGTGATTCTGTAGCATCAGGGATCAGCTTTCCTTCTGTGTCTTTCTCGCCTCATAAGACTTCCCTGACACCTCCCGCCCTGCGGAAGATGCGGAAACACTCTCAGTTTCGCACATGCACACTTGGAAACACAACTCTAAATCATACAGAAACACACATCTTGTGTTTTCCTCCCAGAGTATACGTTTTTCTGTACACATGCTATGCCGCACATTCATGTACACACTCTCCTCTGGCAGAGGTGGCCGGAGTGTGAAATGTCATGTAAAGGCTGGGTTGGCTGTACGGAAGTCCTTTGGCCCCATGATGCCTCAGCCCTGTCACCCAACCTCTCGGTGCTATGTGGCACCTCAGACGGAAATAGCAAGCGTGACGTGTGTTTTGGTGCCAGAAATCTTAGCCCGCTGTCTTTGGGGGTATAAATAAAGAGTGGGAGGGGGGCGTTGGTTCCTCTCTCTGTCTCCCTAGCTCTCTTTCTTTCATCTCGCCCATCGCTATTTCTGCCTGCCAATGAAACATCAAGCTTGTAAAATTGATCAAATGATGACAAATTGGGGATTTCGTTTGCTCTCTTCAGGACAGAGCTTTGTCCTCTTTCCAGCTCTATTAATTAGTCAATTTCCTGCATTTTTTCAGTTAAATTATTTCATTTTATTACCTTTCTTCTTCTCTACAAAGCCTTTTTTTCCCCCTCCCCCTCTCCTTGCCTCTTCCTGTCTCACCTCTCAGTTTGCTTGTGTGTAAATGGGAGCCCATCTTACAGGTTGGCACCTACTTGGGCTGCATGAGGGTATTTTAACAAGGCGTCCTGTTGGCCACCACTCACTGTCCTCATCAGGCCCCCTGCTTAAGCCGCCTGCATGAACAGTCCAGCAGAAGATCTGCAGCATAAAGTCTACAAATGATCTTTTGTGTATTTCTTTTTCCCTGCTTCCCCGACTGAGGACACACAGCTGTGCAGACGGACACATCATGGCGGAGCTTGGCACAGCATGTTCTCCACTGGACAGGCTATTCATGAGAGATAAAACAGACAGATGACAGAGAGAGAAAGAACAGGGAACACAAGAGCAGACAGCTGAACTGTAGCCATGGCTCCCCTGACGTCAGCAGACCAAGTTATCACACCCACTCAGACACCCGGAGGAGGAAACACCCACTAAAAACTAGCTTTGCATCACAGCGCGGACGACTTCTAGGAGTATCTCTGCTGGATGATGCAACTTTTATAGTAAGATTTTATGTGCAGGCGCTCCTAATTTAAAGAAATCCTCCAAACACACATACACGTTCAAGATGTACCACCATCTGCACACACTGATGTCGTATTCGTGACATCTGAGTACAAGCCTGATCTGTTCTCATGGCTTTGATCATGGAAAGGGTGCTGATCTGCCCTTCTGAATGAGTTACTACACGAGTATATGTGTGTGTGTGTGTGTGTGTGTGTGTGTGTGTGTGTGTGTGTGTGTGTGTGTGTGTGTGACCATCCCAGACATATGAGGACACCCACGTACATTTATGTCCTCTGATGTCAGCAAGGACATGAACCAATGAACGACATTCCTCTTTCTGTGAAACAGTTGATTTGTATTTAATATGTATAAGTGCAGGTGCCAGGAGACACTTGGGGGTATCAATGTTATAAAAAGGTCTTTTCCACAGCAGATTTATTGACAGGCAGTATCAGAAAAAGCTAGCTTTCTATCTTCAAACAGTGTTCTGGGGACCTTATTTTCCTCTGAGAACAGCTTGTTTATTCACTTATGGAAAAAATAAATATTTCTGAGTTCGTATCATTACCTCATTAATATTATAAATATTAAAATTCTGAGTTTGAATTTCTTCTTCACAACCACAGTGCCCTTTTAACCACCATATCTGATCAGAATCCCTCTAACATGGCAGATATAAGGTTCACAGTCGTGGTTTCCATAGTATTGAAAGACATACTGAGTATCATTTTTCACTACTGGTGCATTAGTATCACAACAACCTCTCTATGTGATATTGGATGTGAAACATATCGGCCACAGCTGGGTTTATTTAGCTCTCACGATTCAGAGTTCACTTGACAGAGACGTGCTGTCTGCATTCAGTTGCTAGACAGACTTAAAGGCCCATATTCATGTAGACAAGCTCCATTTATCTCCTATACATGCGTGATTATGAGCGTTACAAGTGTCTGAATGAGCCCCCGGTGGCTGACATAATGTCTTCGTGGCTGTCTGAGGCACGTGTGAATCTCACGTTCCTTCCTGCCTCTTCTCGCCCACATCCACCTGTCCCCTGTCCTGTGCCCTCTGCCCCCTGCGCCGCATCTCCAGTCATGACAAGCCTCTCATTCATTGGAGCTGCTCATGGGGGTCCACACTGAAATCCTCAGCATGTGTCAGTTGCTACTGCAACACACTCAAAATAGATGGTTAACTGCCACTTGTAATGTGTGTGTGTCTCACAAAAATGCAAACCGGAGAGTGACAGGACCACCCTGTTCCAGAGGTTAAACGTAAAGGGGGACCAGACGACCCGAAACTGAGCTGTTTTACAGCTGTTTAACGGGGTTATCCAGTCCATCTCTCTGCGTTATATAGAAGGTCTTCTCTTGTAAAAAACTTAATAGTGTAAAGATGTTTGCATGTCTCGCACAGCATGCATTTCAGTGTACTTTTAAGTTCTACAGTGTTTGCATTTTTCTGCTACTGTCAAAGGAAGTTCCCTCACCGGCATCCACCTGCACCGGACATGTGAGGGCCTGGTTTCACAAGCGAGCCGGGCAGATGGACACCTGTTCTGCAGCCTTTTATGATGTTTTGGTGTTGAGCGTCCTTTCTAAGGACAAAACTACTGTACTTAAGTACAACTTTGACATACGTGTACTTGAATATTTCAATTTTGTGCTACTTTATGCTTCCACTGCACCACATCTGGAAGCAAATATACTTTTTATTCTACAACATTTATTTGACAAGTTTAGTTACTAGTTACATTGCAGATTGCTGCATCAGAGCCAAAGCACATTTTTTTATTAACTTATTTATCCTCAATCAGATAGAAAAAAAACAAAACACTGATTCTGATAATCTGCTGACTATCAGATCCGATAATTGGCCAGGCCGTAAACAGCAGTGCCAACGGCATCAACGCCAAGTCAAGTACAGTTTATACATACATGTAATCAATGTTTAATTTACTTTTACTTGTATTTTTGATACTTAAGTACATTTATTGCAAGAAAACTACTTTAAATACTTAAGTACATGTCATATCAGATGCTTGAGATCTTTAACTCAAGTATGACATTTGGCTACTCAGATACAAGAAACACCCCTTTTTTAAACAATACATGAGATTTTAAAGATATTAAATGAGATCAAAGAAAGTTGACCCTCTGTCAGATTTGCACAGCTGCAATAGTTTCTGGGCCTAGTCCTCTCGAGCACCTGTATCATGGATTTCTACGCTGTCGTCCGTCTACTGGGAGTGTTGACGGCTTAAGTTATGAATTTAAGGGTCAACCCTGTTAGACCAGAGGTGTACTTTTAAATCCCACCAGTCTACACTTCCATTTTCACCCACTTTATCAGCAAAGTACAAAACGTCCCATCTGCTGGACCGCGGCTAGTGTCACGGTCCTGCTCGCTCTATCTTCGTCCACATGTCCCAACTGTCACTGCGTCTGCGTCCGTCCATTGAAACAGCCATCTCAAATGCCGCTTGATGAGTGTAGCAGTACGAGAGGTGGGACCATCAAGGACAGCCGGGAGGACCCTAAAGGGGTTCTCGAGAATTTCAGACCCCTCCATTAAAATAGAATGGGGCCCAAATATCTCCACTTTGAAAGACAACCCGTGAGGCTCGCCTTTCAAAACAAGAGCGGGGCGCTCTCGTGGGATTAGCTGGTGTTGCCCGGCAGAGGTGACTATAGTGGTCTATTTGTCGTGTGACGAATGACCAATTTCAATTTGGTTTCAGTGAAGTGGTCTGCTGGGAGCGACTACATGGCACGACGTCTGGCCTGTGGCCCACGCAAACATGTTCACACACACACACACACACACACACTCAAAGCACAGGGAAATACAGATCATTGACGACTATAAGAGTCTACAGCCATGTGAGCAGCTCTGTGAGGCTGTGCGCACGTTAGCTAAATGCTAACATCAGTATGCTAAATAAAGCAGAAAAGTAGAAGTAAAGCCGGTTTTGAGGGGGAACACACACAACCCATCTTAGTTAAGCGTGTTAGTATGCTAACATTTGCTAATTAGCACTATTGTCCTTAATTTGACCCGATAATGATCATCACAATAAATCCTGATGTTCACGTTCATGTTCGTGCATCTGCGTTTTATACCCTTTCCTTGGCTGGACAAGAATAAAGCAGACCAGATACAAAGGATACAGGATAAAAAGTTAAATGTAAGCTGGATCCAGCAGGTTGCATTCACCGTGGCGGGCCGAGGGGAACAACAGACACAGATCTTTCTTGGGTGTCTTTGCTCTGCGGGAGCGACTGACAGGCTGGAATGAGATCCAGAGCTAATGGAGGACAGTCACGTCTTCGCCCCGTAATACACAGAAACTCGGGTGGAGCACGTGGGAGCAGTTGACAAAAATCCTGAAATACCTGGTGATGATGTGACCGACTGAGCTTTTGTTGTTTTCACCGTGGTGATTCAAGGTGACGATGAGCGTGATGATTACCCCGATAAGCGTACTTATCATAAAGGCAGTCCGCACATCCACACGTCACTCAGTTACCACTTGGCAGTTTATATGGTAAACTTGGCTAAAACTAATGCAACCTAAAACAACAGCCCTGCAATAGATCCTAACTTCATGAAGTAATGAAGGCATTACAGTTCTGCAAGCTATTTTTTATCAGTCATGTGGTGAAAGGATGATGCAATATGATTTTGTACTCTTTGACTTGAAAACTGGAGCTGCAGTATTGATATATCTAGATATATATTCTTGTTTGTCTGCATCAGCGGGAGAAAGTGTCCTTGACTCTCTCTGTCTGAAAAGAGAAAGATGAGAGCACAGAAGCCTGCAGGGGTCCTGACAACAAAATAACTCAGTCTCACTCTCATTTTAAATGCTTGTTCCTTCACTTGCTCTTTGAATTTTAAATAAACAGTTCGACATTGTTGGAAATACGCGTGTGCACTTCTTTCGAGAGTCAGATGAGAAAATCAGTACCACTCTTACAGTATGTCTGTATGCTAATAATGAGGCTGGAGCCAGCAGGAAATTAGCTTAGCTTAGCATAAAGACTGGTAAAAAGGGGAAACACTTTGCTTGTCCCTGTGGAAAGTTTGAGAAATCTAAACCTAGTCTAAAAGTCTGCGGGCACCTTTACATTTTATCCACCTTATTCCTGACCTTCAGCGCCTCCTGTCACTTAACCAGGTTGTCTTGTAGTCTTCTTGTCACAAGGTTGCCAGGCAACCAGCAGTGACACCAGGAAGTCACTTAACCTGTTAAGCCCGAACGGAGCCCAATTGGGCTATTTTTTGAGCACCTATTGTAACATATTAGTGAAATATTTGGTTTAGTACCTGAGAAATTTAAAATGGCACAAATGTTCCAAAGTGTGCCATTTCTGTACGAGTGCTCTGCGCCTGCTTCCAGTCTTTATGCTAAACTAAGCCACGCTAAAATATGCTAAATTAAGCTCAACGGTCTGGCCTTATATTTACCGTAGAAGCAGAAAAGTGTCATGAATCTTGTGGGCCTGTAAGCAGTCCATGTCAGAGAAGTGTAAGATATATTTGTCTAATTTATAGACAAATTATCTCATTGCACTTAATATAAGACACAATCAACACGATCACCCAGAAAGTGACATTTCAGGGAGATAAACGGGGCTTGACTTAAGACAATTTTCATGTTACGAGCAAGAAACACTTTGTATTCACTGTCTTTTCAACTTTTCCAGTGTAGGTAAAGGGTTTGTTCATGTACTGTAGTTTGTCATAGCATTTAATGATTTCATCCTGCCTGGCGTCAACAGTACAGCGTTGTGTTTATGTCCCACCAGGAGACACTACTTGACACATTTAGTGGAAAATCATGTTTACAGCATGAATGCACTTTGACAAGTCTGACATTAACAGGCTCTTACGTGCTGGGATTCCTGCAGAACATTTCTGTACATGCATGAATATGAATGCTTTCAACTTCCAGTGTCTGTAATAAAGTGACCTCCTTTCCCATTTTTACATCTCACCTGTTGCAGCCTTCTCTAAATAGCAGACAGGCATACAGTATGGTGCCGTATTTAGAGATGGATTATGCCCATGATATAAACTTTATGATTTCAGAAGTCATCATAGTAATGACGCGACCGCTGTTATAAATGGTTCAGTAGCGCCCGGCTTAGCGAGGCGTGTCACTTGATAGGCTCTAATGGTGTGAGGTCGATGATGGTTACAGTAGGAGTGAGGTCATTCCTGGCTCCTGCAGGGGTGAGACACCCCGTCTGTGAATCTCTGCATTATGGTTAGAAATAACGATGACATACTGCACATAAATGTACAGGCGCAACATGCACAGCATCCAAATCATTTTAAATACAGTAGCTGCTGCATCAATACCTAGACAGCATTTATAACAACATATACACCTTACAGACATGACCGGTGGACCTTGTTCAACAAAAACAAGGTCATAAATAATCCACACAACAACAATGCTCTTCGGTGGGCCTCGCCGTGGCGAAAGATGGGAGTGTGACGGGACTATTTGTGGAAGGATTATTAGACACAGTGTGTGTTTTTTCTGTAGTGTGAAGAGGAAGGCTACAGGAGGCATTTGACCAGGATATGATCACATGTATGAGGGAGTTAAAGGGCAGCTATGTGTCTGAAAACATATAGTAGTGTTGTCTCCCGTCCGTCTGTCTGTCGGTCTGTCTGTGGCCCTATCATATACTGCATGCCCAGACCAGACGCAGTCACTGACATGTTACCACGCATGCTGAGACACGCACTCTTCTTTTAACTCAGACACAATGTTCCTTTGTGAACATCATCATGTTTCGGGTCTTCCTCTTGTTGTTGTCCTTCACACATGTCTCATGTCCCTATATGTCCCCATGCTGCTCTATACATGTTCAATCTAAATACAGTCTCTGTTTCCATTATATATAAATCCCTCCCTCAGCGCTGCTGAATGTTACAGCGATGCCCCACTTAACACGCTTTTAATGTTTATGTATTCAGGACTGCTGCTGAGCGCTTTACCAGACAAATGTCACACTTTGTTAGTGTGTGTGATGTTTTGACTGCAGCACAAGTAATAATTTGAACAGTTTGTGGAAAACAGCTTTAACTTTCAAGTGATTTCCTCGTATTACTTTCATGGTTTTGGGTTTTCCCGTTCAATAATTTCCAGTTTTATTTTGGAAGTTTCACTGATGCTGTTTTACTTCCTGTCTTTGTCTTGTTTTCCCGCCTTTGTGATTGCCCTGATTAGTTTCACCTCCTGTGTATTTAGTGTGTGTTTTCCTTCTTTCAGATGTCAGTTTGTGTCAATCTGGTTGGTACTTTGTTTAGTTGCTGCCGTTTGATTGTTGTGTTGATGTGCGATCGACTGGTTTTATTATAGTTAATTCCAAAAATCATCATCATCCTCATTGTCGCCTCAGTAACGATGCACCTTCTCCATGAACTCTGGGTCTCATTCCTGCCTGTCAGTCCCTCCTGCAAAACAAAGACAGTCCTCTGTGTCTGTTGTTCCAGCAGCCTGTCACAGTGGAAACATGCACTGACTCCAGCTCACACTAAACTTTTATCTTGTGTCTCTGTATGTGGTCCGCCTCGTTCATGCAGCCAAGGAAAGAGCACAAAGTACAAAAAGATGTGTGTGTCTGGCAGTAAAGAGCCACACAGACTGATGAAAACATCATTCAAAAGGAGGTAGAAATGCTAGAAGCGATCAGGGCTCTCAACCCAGAGAAAAACAACATGATAAGATGTGTGGAAAGTTACAGGTTCAACAGCCTCTTTTGCCTTTGGGACCTGATGAAGGGCCAGATGAGTTTACGCCACTGAGTCTTAATGATATCTGCCCTGTGATTCACCAGCTACTAGTAGCATTTGATGCCCTGAAGGCTATCAGCGTGCTAACGGGGTGACATAGTGATTAAACAAGGCTGCACAGACGCCATGAAAATGTTATTTATTTTGGATCCTTATTTATAAGAGACTTAACATATGAGGGAAACAATAAGATATTACTTACACAATATGTTAAGGGAAACAAAACAAGAAGCCTGTTTGTGGCAGCTGTTAGTTAAATCCTTCTTTGGACAGAGATGTACGAGTGAGAACTGAACAGCCGTAATAGATAAATGCAAGTTTTTCAAGGGCGGGCTTAACAATCCCAAACATGAAGTCAGTTGATGGCCAAACAATGCCATGTGTGCAAGACATTGATTTAAAAGTACTAACAATGGTTGTGTTGTGGGGGGATGAGCATATTTCTTTTACACATTTCACCACCCTAGTCATTGAAGTTAGAGTACACAAGCTCTGAAAGGACACTCGCCAAACTCTGGCTCATTAAGCCATGTTTCTAATTCAAGTCACACTCCAACGGCACACACTGAGCCTGTGGTTTTCTTCTGTTGGCAATTGCTGCAGCTCAGCTGCGTTGGTGGCAATGCTCTTAGTTTTATGTCATCTGAACACAAACCTGAAATAAACCTGAACATTCAGAAGCCAAAATACTTAAATCAGCACGGTAACTGTGCGGCAGGCAGTCACAGGGCCCCGGCGCCTCCTAGCAGTATTACACAAGACCAAAACCACAAGGTGCTAAAAATAGCCACTGTTGTATGGGAGAGGATCGAGGAAAAAAAAGTGTTGCTCGTGTTGTAAGAAGATAAATAAGTTTAGTAGATGGACTGATTTATTTATAGGGAATCACAAAAACATGTCAGTTAACATTAACTGGATGATAACGAGACATTAGCCCTGAGCTTTGATTTTGGTGTTTTATGTACCAGCCGCGACTGAACAACAAAACTAACACTGTGAATAAATATTTTGCAAGAATCGAGTCACAAGTTGTTAACATAAATATTTGAGGTGTTTCCATCACCTTTAATAAGCCTGTAGGACACTTATTTTGTCAAATGGTAGGGCCACGTCACAAATAACACAATCTGTGACACATCCAGGGTCGTAGATTAGTTGTACAACACACAATTTAAAATCTAACATAGGCTTTAATCACTATTAATCATCCAAGATGAACTTCCTAACAACATCAAACTGATCAGAAATAAAGTCTTAAAGACGTAAATCAGGAAAAGTGTGAATAATCTATCATAGATGTGCTTGTGTCTAACTATTTTGGTACCTTTAAGATTGTTTTTGTTAATGTTTTGGACTTTTTTATGTTTTTTATTGCAGGTTGTTGTTTGTTTTGTTACTTTATATGAAGTACAAATAAAAAAAATTTCTGGCAGTTAAAAGATTTGGTGTTATGCACTGTGTACACAAAAATATCTCAATGGGACTGCATAACAGCCTGTGGAGCCCTCAGGGGTAAAGTGCAACAGCTCCCTCCTGTGGACTCTTAAGGTACACTGCATTCACCCTAAAATCAGGACACACATTGCCTACAGACCTAAAGTTAAGAGCCACTTCTGTTTCCACAGTCTTCTCATAATTCTGTAATGTATTCAACCGTGCATTCCTCCACGAAAGAAAAGAAACATCAGCCAAAAAATATGATTTTAAATTAGAGATAAACACCTTTAATAACTTGACGAACACCACAGGGGCTACACCACACAGACAGAGGTTTGTTTCAGGCCGTTCAGATTTTAAGACACAAACAGTGAAAAGTTGACAGTTAAAATAAAAGCTGCTGGAGCCTGAAGGGAACAAAAAAACAGAGTATGTGAGGACAGCTCGAGCTCGTCCAAGTACATGTCACTGCCAGCGCTCTGATAGTGGTCCTATCGAGAATACGATGACAAGAAATAGAAATCCAAATGTGTCTCTCTGCATACACAGCCTAATACTTTCCAGTGGTTCTGCCAGTAGCTTTTCAGCACCCAACAACACTCACAACAACACAAACACACGCCATTATTAAAGGATTTTTACACTGAAATAGAGGGAATACAGTCTTCCTCCCACTCACACACTTAGACATACACATACACACACAAACTCCAGTTTAAATAGTAATTAATTACGTCCTGATTAAAACTTATTAACTTCAAAAAACCTCATCAGCAAAGCAGGAAAAAGCAACCAGTTTAACCCCTCTGGAACTGGTACATAAGGTGCTACATTTAAACTTGATTTTTAGACCATCAGTCCAAAATTGAGGGGAAAAAAAACATACAAAAATATCAGCCATGTTAACCATGAGCTAAAAGTTCAGAACAAATAAGATTTCAAAGAGGTTGTATTGCTATGTCATAAAGAGATGTAAAGGCAGCGACAGATGGTAGTTTATGGACAACACGTACCATGAAGTCGACTTCTTATGCTTCACTACATAGCTTGTTGCTCAGAGCAAAGCAAAACTACCCTTGCATGAACTATAATGCTGGCTGAGACTAGCTTTTATTATAAAAAACTGTTTAAATGTAGATTAGGATGATATTTGGCACATGATCGATGGGGGAAACACAGGTAGTGGAACAAGTAACAACACATATAAGGTATTTTTTGTTTTGTGGGAAAGATGCATACAGGTTTTTAAACTTTTTTTGCTAACCGATAAAAGCTGAAGAATTGTCATCAGTAGATCAGAACCACTGTCCAGTGTCGTCACACTTCTGTCACAGTGCACTGTCCATCAGGACTACGAGAGCGGAGACTGAGTGTGGAGCTGGAGGGCCCGCCCCTCGGAGGCATTCTGGTTGGCTGGCTCTCTCTTAGCGGTCCATGCCTTTGTCTTCTGCGTGGCATTGCTTCTGCTCTCTCACGCTCCTGTTCTTCCTCACTCTCACTGCTGCCGGATGCATAGTCATACGTTTGCAGCTCGTCGTCTCCTTCCACCTCTTCACCCAGTGGCTGGCTGATTAGGAGCTGGGAGAGAGACTCCTCCAGGGTCGAGGGTGAGGGCGAAAGGGGACTGGGAAGATGCCGCCCCAGGAGTGTTGGAGGTCTAACAGGGGGAAGAGACGCCAAAATCCCAAAAGTTGAAGGCTGCGTTTGACCTGCATTGTCCGATCCATCAGCTGAGCTGACGCGTTCTGTTGCAGCTGGAGTGACAGCCGGTAAAGCAGGAATGGGGACAGGCTCAGGATCTATCCTCAATCCTGCAACTCCCTTCTTGGGGATATCAACAACATCACGCTTTATCTTGCGTCTGCGGCCGTGCTCATTCCGTCGATACTGCACCATGTTCTCCAGGTCAGCCACATAAAGGAACCCTGCAATCAGCATCTCTGTGCTCTTCCTGCCTTTGGAGAAAGCCTCCTCCAGCTCCCGGGTGGTCCTCTCATCATACTGCCACCAGCCGTTGCGCCCCTCATAGTACCAGGCAAAGTCTCCACGGGAAACGCCCCCGGCCCCTATACTCCGGCTCACTCCTGCAGCTGCTGCTTTCAGTTCTTCAGGTGAGAGGAGAACCGGCCGCTCCAGGAAGTCCTCCGGGATTTCTTGCCGGCAGAGAGCACAGCGCTTGCTGTGCCAGGAGGCACCTTTCACACACAGGAAACAGAAGACGTGGCAGCATGGCAGGCGCACGGGGTGGATGCAGCTCTGCAGGCAGATGGCACACTCGGGGGTGCTGGTGGAGCTGGAGGTGTCTGCAGCACAGGTGTCTCCCACTTCCTCTATCAGCTTGGAGGGAGCCGGTGCATTCAGTGAACAGTCCAGTTCTCCAGAGCCTGCCATACTGCAGAGAGACACACAGCTCTGTCACAACACACACCTGACACGACTTGTTTACAGTATTACAAAGCTGTAGCTTGTACACATTAATATAATATAACAGACATGCAGTTTGGTGGTGCTGCAACTTGACATGCGCTGCTCTGTTGATAGTTTTGGAAACGCCCTCGTGTAAACACAGACTTGTGGTCTCGGCCCAAAACTATACACGTAAAATGACGCTTCCGAATAATGCTCGTTTATGAAGCTAAATTAAGATACATAAAGAGCTGGACATGACCTCATACGCACGACTTTGCTTCATCAAGGGCTTCTTAACTTGCTGTTTTGCAGAGCTAACGTTAGCTACCCTCCCCACCTAGCTAACAGCTACGCTAACGTGAGCTAACTCGCTAATATTCAAATGACGCTAAATGAAAATAAACTTACATTTCTAACAGTGATGCTATTAGTTCGTCCGTTTAACGTGAAGCAACACTAACGCGATGACAAGTTCATGTCAAGCTAACGTCGACCTAGGGTTTGCTAACGCTAGGCCAACGGCTAACTTGACAGCTGCTGTAGCATATGCAGTTAGCATGTTAGCTGTCAGTGCGCTCGTTGGCTCTTTAACGTTTGTATTCATGTAACGTTGCTCACCTGAACATTAGGATAGCTCAAGTAGCGTCCTCAGCAGAAGCGCAGGTGGAGATATTTATAAAATAGCATTTATATTTGGTTATGAAGTTGTGTACGTCAGGTAACGACTGCGTTATTGTCGGGACATTGTTCCGGCCAAGCCCCGCTGACTGCAGAGCGTCTGGATCGGCCTAACGTCGTCACCGGAGTCGACGTCCATGTTGTGTAGATCTAGTGGAGCTACGCACTGTACGTAACGTGCGCTCATCTCTACGCACTGTACGTAACGTGCGCTCATCTCTACGCACCTATGGCTCCTGATATGAACAATGAGCAGAAAAGACAAGTTGCACCCATTTATTATATTATTTATATTTAAGGTCTTATCCTTTTTCCTTAGCAGACATTTCTGTTTTTATGTGTTTATCATATCATAGCTTTAATGTTGGGCCTTTCAGACAGAGCACCATTTGTGCCTGAGTTCAGGCCTGCACTCAAAGTTCAACCAGGCTGAAGCAGGAAGTGGTCTTGGCACGGCCAGCAGAGGTGACTGCTCATCTTCCTCAATGGATCTGATCTTTATTGTTGTTCTATTTCTCCTTTGAGACTTTAAACTATTAATCTAATGTGCTTTGGTTTGGACTCTTTTGTGACTGTAATTTTGAGCAACTCTGGCACAAGAATTTCCTTCAGGATCAGTAAAGGTCAAAGGTCCACACATTGTTTCCTCCAGTAGAAGTTCAGATACTTGTGTAAAAACAGACTCTGGTAAAAGTACAAATACTGGTTCAACTTCTTTACTCCAGTAAAAGTAATAGAGTACAGGCTCTGAAATGTACTCAGAGTATCAAAGTCTCCCTCTGAAGGACATTTGTGGTCAAAGCTAACTGAAGCTCATGTCATATTAATAGAATTCAAAGACTATTAAAGTTAAAGGTCGAATCAGTAGGATTTGTCCCAGCTGTTCCTGAACGCACCACAAAGATAGTTGAGTGTCATTCCCAGGATGTCAAATAGACACATTTTGGGTTGGTAAAGCATCCCGAGCAGCAACAAAGTGAGAAAATAAGAAAATCTCTGCAGATACGAGACACTAACACGCCTGTTCTCCCCATTCCAGTCTCCCTCTCTGTCTGTTTACGTCTTTGTTTTGTCTCGCTGCGTCTGCCGTGCGTAATGTGCACTGATAGGTCGACATTGGTTTTGTGATGTTGGAAAGGCGGCGTGCGATGACACCAAATAAAAATAATCCATAATTCACCTCAAATGCATCTCAGATATTTGTGTTCAGGAGGACCCAAACACAGAAACACAAGGGAGGCATCAGCCTCCAAGATTCGGGATAAAGTGAAAATGAACAACAGTTGTGTCACTCAACAGTGAGCAGGTGAGACACAAAGAAAAACAGAAACACAGACTTTACACTAGTTCACACTAGTTTAACCTCTGTACACTTTAAATGACTGTAGATTTACACAACGGATGAACAATATTGGATTTTTGCCTTTTAGGCGACGCCGATATATGCACATATTTTTCCCACCTAACTGCAGAGAACATCAAGTCTCTCTTAACAAGTAATTAACTCATTACTTTGTCTGCTCCTAACGTGACGGCTCCTTGGCAGATGCAGCACAGCAGTCCAGATACACTGATGACACTGTCACATGCAGAGGAACACAGGGATGATGCTGGACTGGACAGTGGAGCTGATCTCAGAGCAGTTTACACTGCAGCACTGACAGTCATCTCCACGTGTTGTGATTGGTCTGTCAGTCACTGCTGGATGAAGCTCTCCTCTCCGCCCAGTCAGAGCCTCTACACCCACCAGCTGGTGGTGCTGCTTCAACCTTTCTGGATCATCAGGACACAGCTGATCCTCTCAACACTTCCACCTTTCTCACCACTCACTCTGACAGAGATCACCTCCTGATGAGAGAAGCAGAGAGACAGCAGAAGTGATAAATGAGTGTTTACAGAGACTCCCTCCATCAGCTGTCAGTCATTGATATAAAGACCAGCAGGACTTCAGTCCTGTTCAGACCACAAGTGGAGCGGCTGTGTGGCGTAGCCAGCTTCCTTTCAGCTCTCATGTTAACGTGTTGGAGTGAAGCTCACAGACCTGCAGACACATCAAGTGTGTTTACTCTGCAGGTTTACTGAAGTACACTGTGAAGTAAACTGCTCAGAGTCCCTGAACGCATCATTACTGCAGAAACACTTTAATGATGATTGACTGCTGTTAAAGAGTCTCAGTCACACCTGAATATTTCATCTACTTTAAATATTACAAATATGTAAATATGGAGTCTGTTCTAAAAATACCTGATAAAACAAAAGACAGATGGACAGATAAATATTTGATGTTAAAGCTCCTACATGTTCATACAAAGACTGAACAGTCAACATCAGCTGTGGTTACTGGACTTCAGCAGAGGTTCTGGTCTGTGAGAAGACCACATGGTTACTAAATGTAACCATGGTTCTCTGAAATAAGAGTCAGTGATTTGCAGGCTTCAGTCAAACCGATCTGTACGGTGGCCCTGAAGGTCAAAACACAACGACACTTCAGATTATGGAAAAGGTGGGACGGCGTTCTTGTTTGTTATTGGACAGAACCCAAGTCTCTGGTGACAGTTTGATGTTTGTGGAATGTTGTTGTGTTTTGACCTTCAGGGCCACCGTACACCTGAGAGCTGTGACAAAGATGGACTGATCAGTTCTTTAGTGTTGAAATGAGAGAACAAAGATTTGATGCTACAACAGTTTGATGGATGAGGACCGCTGTCTCTAGAAATCCTGTGATGCTATCAGCTGTGATCCAGCTTTACTTCCTGTAGACATGAACACAACAACAACAGTCGTCTTCACTTCAGGTCAAACGAACGATCACAACAAGCTTCTGGCTCATCTGATTGGCTGACTGTTCCCCCTCTATCTCTTTCTGTCCAATCCTGAAGCCTATCACCGTTCTCCTCTCACAACTTCACTGAGGAAAGCAGGAAATGCTGGATCTTTACTTTGATACTGACTGTGTTTATCACAATACTGCTGACTTGAACTCTCTACTGACCTCAGAGTCTCCAGTCGACAGTTTGGACTCCCCTTCAGATCAGACAGCAGCTTCACGTCTGAATCCTGCAGCTTGTTGTAACTCAGGTCCAGCTCTCTCAGATGGGAGGGGTTGGACCTCAGAGCTGAGGCCAGAGAAGCACAGCTGATCTCTGACAAACTGCACCACCTCAATCTGAATAAAGAATAAATGATGAAACTTCACAATTTAAATATTCAGTCAGTATAAACGTCACAAAGCTTCATTAAAATGTTTTAAAAAGACAATTCTGAACATATTTGTTATTGTCTGATAGTTAAAATAGAGATTATTTAACTTTTCATTGCAGTATGTATTTTTCTCATCACTTTAAAAAACATGATTTGGAATCTAAGAATAAAATCAATAGTTGAGGATGAAGGTTTTAAATGTGCAGCTCAACATTGCTCTGCCACAGTCAGTGGACTAAACCACAGAAGAAGAATAAAGACTTTAGCATTAAGATACTCAGTGTGGATCAGTATAATATCAGCCTGATGTCTGCAGTTTAGTGGCAACACAACTTTCACATCATGTTAATCTGAGCACAGAAGTAAAGAATGGTGTCTGACCTCAGAGTCTCCAGTCGACAGTTTGGACTCTCCAGTCCAGCAGAGAGAAGCTTCACTCCTGAATCCTGCAGCTTGTTGTTACTCAGCTGCAGCTCTCTCAGATGGGAGGGGTTGGACTTCAGAGCTGAGGCCAGAGAAGCACAGCTGATCTCTGACAAACTGCAGCTCCACAATCTGAATAAAGAAAAAATGATGTAACTTTAAAAGACAATGTTCCTGCTTGAAATCATTCAGTGTTTAATAATCTGTTCAGAGCTGAAGAAGGTTTAGAACATAGACGTTTAGAAAATGAAACTCCAAACTCCAACAGGATGCAGGTTCAACACTGTCAAATACACAAAGTGAAACAGAGCTCTCATTAATATTAATGACAACGTGCTGCTGCTTCAATAAAGATTTAGTGAAGTCACCTCTTAAACTCTGCAGCTCCACCAGAGGCTCCATCTATAAAAACTCATGTTGTGCAGCCAAATAAAAACCCACAGAAACTGATTTAACATTTGATTCTACTACTTAAAGCTCCTGTTATTAAGATAGTTGAACTTTGAGTCTCGTTCCCAACTCGTCAAATACTGACGCTTTGGAATTGTAGGTCGGGTCGGCCGCCATCCCAAAGCGTCAGTATTTGACGGGTCGGGAACAAGACTCAAAAATCAACTCTCTCACCAACAGGAGCTTTAAGATAAAAGTCATCCTGAGTTGAAGTTTTTCAGTCAGTAGAGACGAACAAACTGTTGTCTGACAAAGAAGAAAACACAACATTTGAGATTTGATTTTCAGAAGCAAGAAGCAAAAGCGCAAATCAATGATGAAGAGGTTGATGGAGAATAAAACTGTGTTGAATTTTTGATGTTATGTTTTTTTCCCCCAAAATTTCTTTATTCAATATCTGCAGACAGTACAGAAAAGTACAACAGTTTTACATTATGTCCAAGTGTCTGCATTGGAGTGAAAAAAAAAAAACCCAACATGAATCCACTATCCCTCCCAACAACCCATGTCAGATGTAGTCATGTAGTCAATAAACAACTAAGGGCCGGATCTACTAAGATCCCAAATTGCTTGTACTAATCTGCGTGCGAAATCTAGAAATTTGCGTGTGGGGTTGAACTGCGGTTTGTGGGCGATTTACTAAGAGTGATTACGTGAATGACAACAGGTGCAAACGTGTTGGAGACACGCCTATTTAAATGAGGGTTTAGCGTGTTTCATGGTTTTCAGCATGGCAAGTTTGAGAGAGCAAAAGCGCAAAGTGAAATTTGACCCTTTGGAATTAGAAGTGTTGGTAGAGGAAGCGAATAGACATTTCAATGAGCTGCAGCAAAGGAATCTGACGGTCACGCAAAGGAACGCCGTGTGGGAGAAAATCGGTGAAAAAGTTAATGCTGTTGGAAAAAACAGGCGAACAGTGGATGAAGTGAAAAGGAGATACCAAGACATCAGAGGAAGAACAAAAGAAAAATTGGTGAATAATAAAAGGTCTTTCTTGCAACAATAACCGCAGCCATGTGTGCGCAATTACGCATACAAACCGTTTGCACCTCCCTTTGAGACGTGTTAAATATAGACGCAGTTTCTATGAGCAAAATTTACGAAATTTAAGATCAGGTTTAAATAAGTACATAAATAAATAAGATGGGGAGGGGTGTCCTCTCTCTTTCCAACTTTTAAGAAGTGTCCTCGGCATCATCAGGAATAACAGTAAGACTATCGCTAATACAAGCCAGCAGTGGGTCCCAAGTTTTATGGAATACTGTCAAAGATCCCTTCTGTGAAAACCATAACTTCTCCAACTGTAGACATTGTAAAATTTCACGTATCCAGCTGTCGTGAGTTCGGGGAGAAACATGTTTCCATTTGAGGAGAATGGTACGCCTGGCAAGCAGGGTGGTAAAGGCCATGACACGTTGTAGTAATGGGCAAATTTTTAGTTGGAGGGAGACCAAAAAGAGCAGTCAGGGGGTTTGGTTCTAAATTTGTGTAAAGCCTGTTTGAGGGTTTGGAATATATCGGACCAAAAGTTGGTCAGCCTCGGGCACGTCCAGAACACGTGTGCATGGTCGGCTGGGGACTGTTAACAGCGGTAACAAGCATCACTGTGACTGGGATATATCTTTGCCAATTTAGCGTTAGTGAAATGGGCTCTATAAAGGACCTTCCACTGCAATAGAACGTGCCTGGCACATATAGACAAAGAATGGATCGGTTTTAAAATGTCCCTCCACTGGACCTCGGTAAAATGTCTACCCCCAAATCTTTTTCCTATGCATTTTTAGGTGATACAGTGGGGAGTGGACTCAGAAGTACAATCTTATTGTAAATTGCAGATATCGGTCATTTTTGTTGCAAGTTGAAAGACAGGAATTGGTCCATTTCAGCAGGGGGCCGGTTTGGGAAATGTAGGAACTGCCTTTGGATAAAGTGTCTCATTTGAAGGTACCGAAAAAAGTGGCTATTGGAGAAGCTGTATTTCTCTGATAGAGATGCAAAGGACATGAAAACACCTTCTTCATATAGGTCATTTAAGTGTTCTGAGGCCCTTATCTGACCATACGCGAAAAGTGGGGTCAGAGCAGGAAGGGAGAAATGCATGATTATTTAAAACTGGAGCAAGAATCGAAGCCCTATGTAAGCCATGCTGCTTCCTGAACTGGATCCAAACTTTAATTGCATTGGTGACGACTGGATTAGGTGAGACCTTATGGGCACTTATGGGGAGCTGTGGGCAAATCATAGAATGCAGAGAAGAGGAAGAAGATGATTCCTCAGTATGAGCCCACGGTGGACAGGCGTCTGTACTTTCAGCGTGGAGCCAGTATAGAAGTTTATTAATGTTGCAGGCCCAGAAGTAGTGATGAAAATTTGGCAATGCCAGCCCCCCTTCAGGTTTAGAAAGTACAGGCTGGTTTATTATGCCAAAGAAAGCATTAAGTTGTTGATCGTGATTAACAAAAAAGGATTTATTAAGACAAATTGGGATGTGTTGAAAAAGATACAGAAATTTTGGAAGAATAACCATCTTAATAAGATTAACTCGGCCTGCAAGGGACAGGGGGAGGGCAGCCCATCTGTCTCGCTGCCTGCAGCCTTTCTCAAGTAAAGCTAGTTTCCTTGTTGTGATAAACAACCACACGTGTGTGTTGTGTGTAGAGAATGTGTGGTCGAGCAAAAGAGAGAGAGCAAAAATGTAAATGAATTACATTTTATAGATACACAGAAACACATGAACTGACCTCAGAGTCTCCAGTCGACAGTTTGGACTCTCTAGTCCAGCAGAGAGAAGCTTCACTCCTGAATCCTGCAGCTCGTTCTGACTCAGCTCCAGCTCTCTCAGATGGGAGGGGTTGGACTTCAGAGCTGAGGCCAGAGAAGCACAGCTGATCTCTGACAAACTGCAGCTCATCAATCTGAATAAAGACTAAATGATGAAACTTCACACTTTAAATATTCAGTCAGTATAAACGTCACAAAGCTCCATTAAAATGTTGTAAAAAGACAATTCTGGATATATGTGTTATTGTCTGATAGTTAAAATAGAGATTATTTAACTTTTCATTGTAGTATGTATTTTTCTCATCACTTTAAAAAACATTTTAAAAAACATGATTTGGAATCTAAGATGAAAATCAATAGTTGAGGATCTTCAGAGTGAATTATTCATATTGTTATATGAAGGTTTTAAATGTGCAGCTCAACATTGCTCTGCCACAGTCAATGGACTAAACCACAGAAGAAGAAAACAGACTTTAGCATTAAGATACTCAGTGTGGATCAGTATAATATCAGCCTGATGTCTGCAGTTTAGTGTCAACACAACTTTCACATCATATTAATCTGAGTACAGAAGTAAAAAATGGTGTCTGACCTCAGAGTCTCCAGTCGACAGTTTGGACTCTCCAGTCCAGCAGAGAGAAGCTTCACTCCTGAATCCTGCAGCTTGTTGTTACTCAGCTGCAGCTCTCTCAGATGGGAGGGGTTGGACTTCAGAGCTGAGGCCAGAGAAGCACAGCTGATCTCTGACAAACTGCAGTTCTCCAATCTGAATAAGAAATAAATGATGTATGTGTGGTACACTCAAAATGTGTAATTTTTTTGTAATATTGTTTATTGATATTAATATTATTTTAAGTCTTTACTTTCACTTTTTATAAAAACAAAACACAATGGCCCTCATTTATCAATCTTGTGTGAAAACAGGTGCAGATCTGAGCGCAGAATTGGTCTTACGACAGGACACACATGTGATTTATGAAACATTCGTATCTGACCAATCCCAGCGTACGAATGATCGGGTCTTGATAAATGGGGCGGCTGAATTCGATCGTCATTAACATGCTACGCCCTTAAATATTCCTGGTTCGGAGGCCTCGCCCACTTAGATAAAACATGGAGAGAAGAAACACTGGCAAGAAGAGAAACTTTTCCGAGATGGAGAGACAATGGGCATTGGCTCATCTGGCTGCGCCGGCACATCAAAAGGCACTCCATTCACTAATGCAATGTTGTGCAAAACTGAACAGAATAATATCGCACACTTTCTCTGGGGTGCACAGCAGCGTTCCCCCTGCTGGTCTGAGACAGAGCCACCTGCCCTTCAGCAACCCGAAGCAGCGCTCCACTGTGACCCGTGTGCGTGTGTGCGCACTATTGAATCCTCCTTCCTGCTCTGTAGCAGGGTTTGCCAGTGGGGTTATTAGGTATTCCGTTAGAGGATAACCCTTGTCACCTAGAAGAACCATACCAAAATGTTTATCATCTGATACCTTGTTTAGTTTAATGTAATTTATCTAGGGTAGCCACTTACAGAGGAGATGACTTTGGCTCTGCAGTGCGCCCTCCTGCAGCCAACACAGCTGTTTTGAAATATAAAAGAATCGTGTGTCCCCCCCGGCCACCACCTTTAAAAGTGATAGCTTGGCATCACAAATCACCTGTACATTTATCGAGTGGTAGTTTTTGCGATTGATGATGCGTAATCATTCATGGATGGTGCTTTCAGACGCACATGAGTGCAATAAATTGCTCCAACCACATTCGGAAACCCAGCAATCTCATAAAATTGCCTTTTTGTATTATTATTTCAAATTTTAATGTGCAATAATTAGTTGTCATGTTAGGCTATTTAGCCTATCATATTGTTTTATTTTACAAAAAAGTGGTATCAGTAAAAACGTGGGCTTTTTTAAAAATTAATATTTTTTTTATTTTGTTTTATTCATTTTAAGAATCCGTTTTGATCTGTTCTAAATATGTGGCTGCTTATGCTTAATGACAGCTGGGGTTTGTTTAATAATTATTTTCAGACTACGCTCAGGTTTCTTACTGCGAGGGTATCCGCCCCCTCCCCAGAGGAAATTTGGGAAGAGAAAGAACCGGTTCGCGTCTTCATTCCTCTGAACTTTCACCTGTGTTTTTCAGGTTAGTATGAGTGAAAACCACCAATAATAACTCCTACAGTGAAACTAAATGTAGCGCAAGTGTATTGAGGTTGGTTGCATAGAGGTTGAACTCCCTTTTAACATGATTGTGTACATGGCTAACCATTTTATATGAAGCTGGGTCCCTGAACATTTGGCATATATGTTGATATCTGTGACTAGGATTTTTCTAAGATTTGTGAAGAAGTTAATATAGAAAAGCGCTAAATTGTAATTAAAGGTTCAAACTGTGAATTTTGTGGACTTAAGCCAAACTGTTTCCCTGTGTGACATGGTTGATGTTTTTGCTCTAAGCACAGTTTCATACTGCAATTAGTGGGTTTAAAGGGCCACTATGTAATTTTATACTGCATTGTCAGGTTATATACATTTCAGAGTTTAACTCTTGGCTGAATTATTAGCACTAAGTGGAAGTAGCCATTGATACAGTATTGATGCTGATAAAAGGCACTTGGATAAAAGGGTAATGTCCATCTAAGAGTGTGGTGAAACTGACACTGACCAAAAGGAGACGAACCATACTATTGAACCTTATTTAACCAAGGTATGAACAGTGGATTAAATGATGGGCAAATATACAAAAACAAAAAACAGTCATTCACCAGGAATAGTTACATATATGTGTGTTATGTTTCTGAGATTCTGAAATAAAGAGGAAATTTGGGAAGAGAAAGCATTGGTTGGTGTCTTCATTCCTCTGAACTTTCACCTGTGTTTTTCAGGCACCTGAACGGCACCGAACCAAAAATCATTTGCTACTGTGGTACTTAACCTGTTGAGCCCCGTAACATAACTTTAAAAGACAATGTTCCTGCTTGAAATCATTCAGTGTTTAATAATCTGTTCAGAGCTGAAGAAGGTTAAGAATGTAGACGTTTAGAAAATGAAACTCCAAACACCTGAACCCAACAGGATGCAGGTTCAACACTGTCAAATACACAAAGTGAAACAGAGCTCTCATTAATATTAATGACAACGTGCTGCTGCTTCAATAAAGACGTAGTGATGTCACCTCTTAAACTCTGCCAGCTCCACCAGAGGCTCCATCTATACAAACTCATGTTGTGCAGCCAAATAAAAACCCACAGAAACTGATTTAATATTTGATTCTACTATTTAAAGCTCCTGTTATTAAGATAGTTGAACTTTGAGTCTCGTTCCCAACTCTTCAAATACTGACGCTTTGGGATTGTAGGTCGGGTCGACTGCGTTCCCGACAATTTTTCCTCTTCCACAATTCGCCACAGTCTGCTATAACCCACCTGCCACCCCTTCAGCTCCGAGGAGTGAAACTGAGACTGCTGTTTGGACTCGGTGACTGTTTGTGAGAGTGAGAGCAGCTGGAGGTGCACTACTGGGACTCTTGTGACTTGAGCTCTACTACGGTGAGTACTTAACTGTTGTTTCTGCACGGTCAACGTGAACCGGCTTCAACTGTATTTGGCCGCAACGCTCCCCAGCTTCGACCAGGCCTGCAACGTGACGTTTGTCTTATTTCTCTTTGTTGTGTTCCCTGGTTGCCAGCTTGTTTGTGTGTGTGTGTGGGCCCACAAAATAATTAAGTATCACTTAAAGCTTCTATAAGAGTTCTTTTGCTGTGTTTAATATTAATGAAGGTCTTTTGTGGATAAGTTCATTAGCAGTGATCAATAGCAGAGCAAGGTTAAAAGAACATTTTTGTGTTTGAACAAAAGTAAATTGACAGTGAATAGTAACAAAACAAGGTTAAAGGAACATTGCACTGAATTCATTGGTTTGACTTGTTTAAATTTCATTCTGAACAAGGTCAGTAGAAAACCACATTTTGGGTTTACTGTGATTTACTGTGGATGGTTACATTTATTTTTTATGGCTATTAGAACAGCTATGAAGACTTTTAGCTTCACTGATGCACACTGATCCCACGCTAAAAGGTGGAGTTAACACACTGCAGACCACTGATTGGTCAGTCGGAACAGCCAGAGTCGTCTCGTCCTCCACGCTCTGAAAAAACATTTCACTTTCTACCTTTTCAGCAGTCTTCTGTCTCGCTGCCTGCAGCCTTCCTCAAGTAAAGCTAGTTTCCTTGTTGTGATAAACAACCACTCGTGTGCTGTGTAGAGAATGTGTGGTCGAGCAAGAGAGAGAGAGAAAAAACTTAAATGAATTAAATGTTATAGATACAGAGAAACACATGAACTGACCTCAGAGTCTCCAGTCGACAGTTTGGACTCTCCAGTACAGCAGAGAGAAGCTTCACTCCTGAATCCTGCAGCTCGTTTTCACTCAGCTCCAGCTCTCTCAGATGGGAGGGGTTGGACTTCAGAGCTGAGGCCAGAGAAGCACAGCTGATCTCTGACAAACTGCAGCTCATCAATCTGAATAAAAATTAAATATGTAACTTTAAAAGACAATGTTCCTGCTTGAAATCATTCAGTGTTTAATAATCTGTTCAGAGCTGAAGAAGGTTAAGAATGTAGACGTTTAGAAAATGAAACTCCAAACACCTGAACCCAACAGGTTGCAGGTTCAACACTGTCAAATACACAAAGTGAAACAGAGCTCTCATTAATATTAATGACAACGTGCTGCTGCTTCAATAAAGACGTAGTGATGTCACCTCTTAAACTCTGCCAGCTCCACCAGAGGCTCCATCTATACACACTTATGTTGTGCAGCCAAATAAAAACCCACAGAAACTGATTTAACATTTGATTCTACTATTTAAAGCTCCTGTTATTAAGATAGTTGATTTTTGAGTCTCGTTCCCAACTCATCAAATACTGACGCTTTGGGATAGTAGGTCGGGTCGGCCGCCATCCCAAAGCATCAGTATTTGACGGGTTGGAAACGAGACTCAAAAATCAACTCTTACTGTCGCCCTGGGTAATTTAATTTACCCCAAAATATTAAAATTACAAGTTTTTCTTGAATATTAAGAGGTTCATGTAAGTTTTGTTCTGAATAAATGTGCTTTGATGTTATTCACATGGTTAATTTAATATGAACTTTATACTTCCACTTTAAGTAGGTTGTTTGCAGTGTACCTGGCTAACATGTGGCATAAACAGAGTACAACCTATGTTGTTTAACTTCATTGTATGTGATTCGTTGTGTATGAGTCATGACACTTTTCCTGTTTGGTGATTGGCTGTGGGGCGGAAGCTAGCAGAGCAGAGTGAACTGTGTGAAAAAGAAACGGAGAGAAGTCGGCGGCAGCAGTAGTGAAGAGAAGCAGAGCAGAGAGACTTTGTTGTGTTCCCTGGTTGCCAGCTTGTTTGGGTGTGTGTGTGGGCCCACAAATTAATTAATTATCACTTAAAGCATCTATAAGAGTTCTTTTGGTGTGTTTAATATTAATGAAGGTCTTTTGTGGTGAAGTTCATTAGCAGCGATCAATAGCAGAGCAAGGTTAAAAGAACATTTTTGTGTGTGAACAAAGTAAATTGACAGTGAATAGTAACAAAACAAGGTTAAAGGAACATTGCACTGAATTCATTGGTTTGACTTGTTAAAATTTCATCCTGAACAAGGTCAGTAGAAAACCACATTTTGGTTTTACTGTGGATGGTCATGTTTATTTTTTATGGCTATTAGAATTTTTATTTTTCTGTTAATTTAAGTTAATTTATTGGGACATAGTTGTCATGTGATTCATTTTAAGTGCACGTAACTACAGTAAGAATACATTAAGAAGGTATGTAATAATCCTTTAATATTGAAATAAAAAGAGACACTTATCCAATTAAGAGCACATAAATACATGAAACGAGTTGTGTCTATTGTCCAACGTGACTTAAACATCATCCAACCTCCTTTTTTCAAAGATTCAACACTTTCTTTTCAGAGATTTAAATCTCTGCGGGGGGCCACACCTTTCTGATGTCAGATTAGGGGGTCTGTGTCCAACAATTTCTGTCACTTTACAAAACTGACAAACAAACATTAACACCTTCCTCACTCTGTGATTGGTGAGCTGAGTGGAGGTGAGATAGAGCCCAGGTTTGAACTTCTCTCTCAGCTCTTTCTTCATTTGTTACACAACTATTTCTGTCACTTTGAAATATGAACTGAGTGAAACACTACCAATGTCTTCCAGGAGAGAACATGTGAGTAGTTACCTCCATATTTAAACCATTGTTGAGCCTCCAGCAGCTCTTCGCTCCACCTTTGGCTGTCTGAAACAGCTATGAACACTTTTAACTTCACTGATGCACACTGATCCCATGCTAAAAGGTGGAGTTAACACACTGCAGACCACTGATTGGTCAGTCGGAACAGCCAGAGTCGTCTCGTCCTCCACGCTCTGAAGTAACATTTCACTTTCTACCTTTTCAGCAGTCTTCTGTCTCGCTGCCTGCAGCCTTTCTCAAGTAAAGCTAGTTTCCTTGTTGTGATAAACAACCACACGTGTGCTGTGTGTAGAGAATGTGTGGTCGAGCAAGAGAGAGAGCAAAACACTTAAAATAATGAAATGTTATAGATAGACAGAAACACATGAACTGACCTCAGAGTCTCCAGTCGACAGTTTGGACTCTCCAGTACAGCAGAGAGAAGCTTCACTCCTGAATCCTGCAGCTTGTTGTGACTCAGCTGCAGCTCTCTCAGATGGGAGGGGTTGGACTTCAGAGCTGAGGCCAGAGAAGCACAGCTGATCTCTGACAAACTGCATCTCTCCAATCTGAATAAAGAATAAATTATGTAACTTTAACAGACAATGTTCCTGCTTGAAATCATTCAGTGTTTAATAATCTGTTCAGAGCTGAAGAAGGTTAAGAATGTAGACGTTTAGAAAATGAAACTCCAAACACCTGAACCCAACAGGATGCAGGTTCAACACTGTCAAATACACAAAGTGAAACAGAGCTCTCATTAATATTAATGACAACGTGCTGCTGCTTCAATAAAGACGTAGTGATGTCACCTCTTAAACTCTGCCAGCTCCACCAGAGGCTCCATCTATACAAACTCACATTGTGCAGCCAAATAAAAACCCACAGAAACTGATTTAACATTTGATTCTACTATTTAAAGCTCCTGTTATTAAGATAATTGAATTCTGAGTCTTGTTCCCAACTCGTCAAATACTGACGCTTTGGGATAGTAGGTCGGGTCGGCTGCCATCCCAAAGCATCAGTATTTGACAGGTCGGGAACAAGACTCAAAAATCAACTCTTACTGTCGCCCTGGGTAATTTAATTTACCCCAAAATATTTAAATTACAGGTTTTTCTTGAATATTAAGAGGTTCATGTAAGTTTTGTTCTGAATAAATGTGTTTTGATGTTATTAACATGGTTAATTTAATATGAACTTTATACTGCCATTTTAAGTAGGTTGTTTGCAGTGTACCTGGCTAACATGTGGCATAAACAGAGTACAACCTATGTTGTTTAACTTCATTGTATGTGATTCGTTGTGTATGAGTCATGACACTTTTCCTGTTTGTTGATTGGCTGTGGGGCGGAAGCTAGCAGGGCAGAGTGAACTGTGTGAAAAAGAAACGGAGAGAAGTCGGCGGCAGCAGTAGTGAAGAGAAGCAGAACAGAGAGACTTTGTTGTGTTCCCTGGTTGCCAGCTTGTTTGTGTGTGTGCGTGGGCCCACAAAATAATTAAGTATCACTTAAAGCTTCTATTAGAGTTCTTTTGGTGTGTTTAATATTAATGAAGGTCTTTTGTGGTAAAGTTCATTAGCAGTGATCAATAGCAGAGCAAGGTTAAAAGAACATTTTTGTGTTTGAACAAAAGTAAATTGACAGTGAATAGTAACAAAACAAGGTTAAAGGAACATTGCATTGAATTCATTGGTTTGACTTGTTAAAATTTCATTCTGAACAAGGTCAGTAGAAAACCACATTTTGGGTTTACTGTGATTTACTGTGGATGGTTACATTTATTTTTTATGGCTGTTAGAATTTTTATTTTTCTGTTAATAAATTTAAGTTAATTTATTGGGACATAGTTGTCATGTGATTCATTTTAAGTGCACTTAACTACAGCAAGAATACATTAAGAAGGTACGTAATAATCCTTTAATACTGAAATAAAAAAGAGACACTGTAATCCAATTAAGAGCAAATAAATACACGACAAGAGGTGTGTCTTTTGTCCAACCTGACTTAAACATCATCCAACCTCTTTTTTTCAAAGATTCAACACTTTCTTTTCAGAGATTTAAATCTCTGTGTATGTTGTACGTCAGGCAGTAATATACAATAATGTAGTTCTCTCTCTCTCTCTCTCTCTCTCTCTCTCTCTCTCTCTCTCTCTGTGTGTGTGTGATATAAATATATAATTTGGAGTTAAACTTTGACAGACTGTCAAACTTTAAACTGAGTTGTTGTGATTTGAGCTCAGACAAACCCAGAAAACAAGTGAACTGAAGGAAATTTAAAACATCTGTTATGGATTTAAATGTTATAGATGTACACAGAAACACATGAACTGACCTCAGAGTCTCCAGTCGACAGTTTGGACTCTCCAGGCCAGCAGAGAGAAGCTTCACTCCTGAATCCTGCAGGTCGTTGTGTCTCAGGTCCAGCTCTGTCAGATGGGAGGGGTTGGACTTGAGAGCTGAGGCCACGACTTCACAGTGACTCTCTGAGAGTCCACATTTAAAAAATCTGTGATTACAGTTAAAAGAACCTTAAAACAATAAAATGTGAGACTTTATTGTGAAAACAGATTCCTACATTTTGCATCACAAAGCACAGGTGGTCAGTTGGTCAGCCTGAGCTGGTCAGTCAGTGATCACAAGGTTTGTAGTTTGAAACTTGAGCTCCTTCTGTCCAGGAGGCCCCAGACTTTCCCTGCCTGAGGAGATCAGAGGGGCTGAATCGGTGCCCCATTTTATATCACCCCCCAAAACACACTTGGATAAAGCTGCTTTTAACCCCTGATGTGGATGTTTTAATCTTGATGTTTGATTTTGGTTTGTTTTATTCATTCTGTTGTCTTTATATTTATATTTGTAATTGTCAGGGTAAAACTTGCTTTTTCTTGTGACTCTTTCATTGTATTGCTGTTTAATGTGTGTACAGCAATTTGTAACTGCTTTTTAAAGTGTTATATCAAGAAAATAAATAAATAAATGAACCTCCCCGAGTGTCCTTGAGCAACATGAACCGCAAACACAAAAGCGTCCAAATGACTGTAATGTAAACAAGTCAGATTAGAGTTGATTTATATTCATTAAGCTTTATGTAAATTTACTGTAGGTTGTAACTGCACTTGTATGTGTTTACCTCAGTCATGTCTTTGTGTGGATTTTGTTCTTTGATGCATTTTATTCTGTCGCTCCGTCTGCTTTTCACCTCCCATCAAATTAATTCAACGTCTTCTACTGCATCAATAGTATAATACGTACTAAAGATTGAGTTATTATCATTTGATGGGTAATCATTTGTCTCAAGTGGAGTCCACCTGGCTGAAGTAAATGTTTTGGAAAGTTGACGACTACATGTCATTTCATCTCTGAGCTTGGTGATGATAATTGATGCAATAAGCAGGTTTCATACTTGTTCAGGAAAACATGTATCGTGTTGAGGTTTTATATAATGCATGTGTGTAGAGTGTTTGTCTTTAATACTGAAGGCTTCAGCTTTACCATGATTTTTAATGTTAATCACATCTGGACTTACCGAGCCTTTCTACAGTTCCTCACAGCTGGAATCAGTCTCCGTTTTCCATCAAATGATGTGTTGTATTTCTGTGTGTCCAACTCATCCAGAACCTCCTCTGACATCTGCAGCATGTAGGCCAGAGCTGAGCAGTGGATCTCAGAGAGTTTCTTCTCTGATCTGTTCTCTGACTTCAGGAACTCTTGGATCTTCTGATGGACTGAGTGGTCGTTCATCTCTGTCAGACAGTGGAAGATGTTGATGCTTCTGTCAGGAGAGATATTATCACTGTTCATCTTCTTCAGTTTGTTGATGGCTCTCTGCATGATTTTTGGCCTGTTGTCTGTCTGACCCAGCAGGCCTGCTAAGAGTCTCTGGTTGGACGTCAGAGAGAGGCCATGAATGAAGCGAACAAACAGGTCCAGGTGACCATTCTTACTTTTGAGGGATTTCTCCATGGCGCTATTCAGGAAGTCATTCAGGGTTGAATCAACATATTCGTCCCCAAAGAAGTCCTTCAGTGCCTCTGTGTTGCTGTTGGTGTAACAGTGGAACATGTAGACTGCAGCCAGAAACTCCTGAACGCTCAGATGAACAAAGCAGTAGACTGTTTTCTGGAAGATCACACTCTCTCTTCTGAAGATCTCTGTACAAACTCCTGAGTACACCGAGGCCTCTGTGACATTAAGACCACACTGCTCCAGGTCCTCTTGGTAGAACATGATGTTTCCTGACTCCAGATGTTCAAACGCCAGCCTCCCCAGCTTCAGAAGAACTTTCCTGTCAGCCTCCGTCAGCTCCTGTGGACACGTCTCACGTCCCTCATCGTACTTCTGCTTCTTCCTCTTTGTCTGAACCAGCAGGAAGTGTGAGTACATGTCAGTCAGGGTCTTGGGCAGCTCTCCTCTCTGGTCTGTAGTCAACATGTGGTCCAGAACTGTAGCAGTGATCCAGCAGAAGACTGGGATCAGACACATAATGTGGAGGCTCCTGGAGGTCTTGATGTGTGAGATGACTCTGCTGGACAGATCTTCATCACTGAACCTCCTCCTGAAGTACTCCTCCTTCTGGGCGTCAGTGAAGCCTCGTACTTCTGTTACCCTGTCGACACGTGAAGGAGGGATCTGATTGGCTGCTGCAGGTCGGGAAGTTATCCAGACGAGAGCCGAGGGAAGCAGCTTCCCCTCGATGAGGTTTGTCAGCAGCACGCTGACTGATGACTCCTGTGTGACATCAGACACGACCTCATTGTTCTTGAAATCCAGTGAAAGTCTGCTTTCATCCAGGCCGTCAAAGATGAACAGAAGTTTACAGACAGCGAGCTTCTCTGCTGTCACCTTCTGTAATGTTGGATGGAAATCATGGAGCAGCCTGAGAAGACTGTACTGCTCGTCTCTGATCAGGTTCAGCTCCCTGAACGAAAGCACAACCACCAGACTGACATCTTGGTTTTCGGAGCCCTCTGCCCAGTCCAGAGTGAACTTCAGCACTGAGAAGGTTTTTCCAACTCCAGCGACGCCGTTCGTCAGAGCCACCCTGACGTGTCTCTGTTGGTCAGGTGAGGCTTTAAAGATGTCGCAGCACTTGATTGGAGTTTCACTGAAGGTCTTTTTCTTGGAAACTGTCTCAAGCTGCCTCACCTCATGTTGGGTATTAACCTCTTCACTCTGTCCCTCTGTGATGTAGAGCTCAGTGTAGATCTTCTTAAGGAGGGTTCCACTTCCTGTTTCATCACTTCCTTCAGTCACATGTTCATATCTCCTCCTCAGACTGATCTTATGTTCATGGAAAACCTCCTGCAGACCAACATTCACTGAAAAAAGTAGGAGACAAAAAATACAATGTGACAATCAGCAGTCAATGGTCTTTTCATTACAAGTTAAAGAACCATCAGTATAAGAATATGTTTGTTGTTTTCTTTTTCTTTCTTTCCACCTTGACATCGTGGAGAGGTTTGTGTGTCCCTGTGATCCTCGGAGCTCTGTTGTCGGGGTCATTAGCCCCTGGCAGGGTCTCGCAAAGCTAATTAGCCCCAGAGGAGGGGCCAGACTGAGAGTGATTCAAAGAACCTATATGACTCAGCCACAAAGGTGCTGCAGCACCTGAACCAGGAAAGAGAAATCAGGGCACCTTTCTGGAGCTAAACCTGGGAGTGGAGGTCACTGGTGAATATCTGGTGGCTGGCTTTTGACTACATGGAGACGCCACCCTGTGGGCTGACTACCAGCAGGGATGGGCATTGGGGTCGGGTGTGTGCCAGTTTCATGGAAAAGAAGGTAGGTGTACTGATTCCTGGCATCCCAGACTGGTCCTCAGGACAGGGAATGTCACCTCTCATGGGTGAAGGAACAGGTGCTGGTGCTGGTGTGGGGCAGTACCAACTACATTTAGTTGGGCTCACCTCTATGCACAGCACTGTTTCTTGAACTGAACTCCTTTGCTTGAGGGACAACATCTCAGGTTAGCCCCTGTAAATGACCACCACCTGCACCTCAGCCCATCCACTACACTCTGCTACTGCTAACTGCTTGTTATTCCCTCACTACAAGGGGGGACCAGCTACTGCTCAACTAAATCCAGACTGTTTGATGTCCTGGATCCACAATAGTGACACAAACTCCCCAATGACATCAGAACAGAAGAAACTCGACACAACTTCAGACTGAAAACTCTCCTGTTCAGACTGAAAACTCTCCTGTTCAGACGGCACCTTGGCCCATAAAAACAATCTCTCTCTCGATCTCTTATTGCTTCTAATTGTAGCACTTGAACCATTTTAGCATAATTGATGAATTTGATCTACTCATGTTGTATCCACATGGTTCAATCAGTTATTTTCAGTCACTTTGGATAAAAACATCAGCCAAATGAACGTATTGTAATAAAGCAGGTTACATTTTAAGCTGTTTAATGTGCTGAAACTGAGCAGCTAATTAGCTATCTGCTGTAGCCTGAAAATAGATGTTAGCAGTGCACTTTTCCTCACTGGATGTTTGTTTGGTCACTTGTTCAACAAGTGGATCTGCAGGACGAGGTGTGTGTTTGTAAGTTAGAGGAGGAGGAGATGTTAGCAGGAAAGCTAATGTGGACTGTTGTTTAAAGTGATGTTTTGTTTCAAGCTGCTGTCTGACACTTCTCCATCTCCATCTATGCATACAGAGAACAAACAGCTTTCTGATTGGTTAATGTGTGACATAACAAATGTATTAAAACAACAAGTAGTGTCTTCAGACATGAAGACATCAGCAGACAGATATATAGTCTTACTTTGTACAGTGCTGGTCAGACTGGCTGTCTGCAGTCCAGCTCTTGTTCTGGATCTTTCTCCACACTGGGGACAGGAGGAGTGTCCTGGTGAAGCAGACTGGTCCCAATATGATGTGATGCACTGTCTGCAGAACAACTGTCCACAGTCTGATGGTCCAGGTTCATTACTGAAGAATGGAGGATAATCTTTGGACCGGTCACTCTTCATAGACACACAGCTGGATACTGGAGACACTGCTCTCTGTCTGTTGGACTGAACTCTGCAAATAGCAACATGTTTGTGTTTATCTCATGAATCCTTGAAAAAAAAGTCTAATTACAAATTCATTGAGGGAGCAAAGTCCTCCTGTCCATAAATTAGAAGTTTAACAATTTCTATTTGTCTTCTTTGATTAGATTACAGCTTTTTACGTGACTGACAGCACTAAGGGGAAGATGGGACGAATGATCTCTCTGTCATGAGTCCCAAAAGGTTTGTTAAAGTTACTGTAGTCATTGTTGTTGAAATATACAAACACAACATAAACAAAACATGTCATTGTGAGAGGGAACTGAAAAAAGTCAAACAAATGAGTTAGTATCAGGTGTCTTACTTTGAGTCTGATGGTCCAGGTTCATTACTGAAGGCTGGAGGTTCATCTTTGGACCAGTCACTCTTCATAGACAGACAGCTGGATACTGGAGACTCTGCTCTCTGTCTGTTGGACTGAACTCTAAAAACACCAACATGTTTGTATTTATATTTCATGAATCTTTGAGAAATTCTCTGATGACAAAGTAATTTAGGAAGCTTTAAATACAGAAAATACTGCTACTGTTGATAAAAAGGAGCTTTCAAAGTTTCTATTTGTCCTCTAAGATCAGATTACAGCTTTTTAGGAGACTGACAGCTGCCACAGATAGTAAGAGGAACATGAGCCGTGAAAAATCTGTTAGATTTAAGTAGAAAATACATTTTAGATTAATTTTGAATATAAAAATACAAAATTAACAAAACAAAGCATGGCAGTGAGACAGGGAACAGAAAAAAAAAGTCACATAAATGAGTTAGTATCAGGTGTCGTACTTTGAGTCTGATGGTCCAGGTTCATTACTGAAGGCTGGAGGTTCATCTTTGGACCAGTCACTCTTCATAGACAGACAGCTGGACACTGGAGACTCTGCTCTCTGTCTGTTGGACTGAACTCTAAAAACACCAACATGTTTGTATTTATATTTCATGAATCTTTGAGAAATTCTCTGATGACAAAGTAATTTAGGAAGCTCTAAATACACAAACTACTGCTACTGTTGATAAAAAAGGAGCTTTCAAAGTTTCTATTTGTCCTCTTAGATCAGATTACATCTTTTTAGGAGACTGACAGCTGCCACAGATAGTAAGAGGAACATGAGCCGTGAAAAGTCTGTTAGATTTAGGTAGAAAATACATTTTAGATTAATTTTGAATATAAAAATACAAAATTAACAAAACAAAGCATGGCAGTGAGACAGGGAACAGAAAAAAAATCACATAAATGAGTTAGTATAGGGTGGCTTACTTTGAGTCTGATGGTCCAGGTTCATTACTGAAGGCTGGAGGTTCATCTTTGGACCAGTCACTCTTCATAGACACACAGCTGGACACTGGAGACTCTGCTCTGTCCTCCTCCTCCTCCACACAAACACTCATCTTCTGCTCTGAAGTCAGTCTGAGAGGTGAAACAGTAGCTGTGAGCTCAGGACACAAGAATCAGGAAACAAGTTTGTTCAAGAGTCACACAAGACCGAGAGAGCAGGAAGTAACACACTCTCTCTCTCCCCTTCACACACACATTATACAGTATAATAAAAGCAGCCAGAAGTCCACCTGGTCACTTTTCTTCACACCTGTGCTTGTTTTCTTGGGTTACTGTAGGTTTAAAGAGGATTATTCAGCCAATCAGGACTTTGTGTCCACAGATGAATCAAACTGTTGAGTTCACTCCAACCTTTCTTTCCTCCACAGTCCACAGGGAGAAAACTGACTCACAGTAAGTCAAGTCACAGTAAATAATCAAAATGTGTTTTTAACACTCACCCTGCCTCAGACTTCAGCTGTTCTCCTTCTGCTCTTCATCTTATAATGAAGTCTGACTGAACACTTTCACTGTTAGGTCCCTCCCTGTGTCTGTGTGTATGTGTGTGTATAATAACGTCCTTGGCGCCTCCCTGTTCTTCTTCTGATTTTATGGCGGGTTGCAACCATGGCTTTTAAGGTGCATACCACCACCTATTGTACCGGAGTATGTAGCATGGAGGTGGATGAAAATACTTTACACCTGCCTTTCTCAAACTATGGTACTATGGACTCCCTCTAGTGGTACGGAAATAGAAATAAATAGGAAATAGCCTGCTCTTAAAAACAATGAAATAACATTAATTATACAACACGTAGATCCGACCGAGCAATCACTCCGCCTGTATTTTAAACTACGCAGAGCAGCTAGCAAGAAACACAGCTAGCTAACGATAGAGCTAAAACGGCTGTATTGACCTGACACAAAATAAATGATTTTGCTGTTAATTTTGATCTATATGGCGGACTTAGTTTTGAGGAAGCCTACGCAGAATAAGCAGAAGAAATACATGTTTAGATGTAAGAGAATGGATCATAAACTATCAAGTTGCTGGTTAATGAAAGCAGTATAACTGTAAATCATTCCCAGCAAACATTTTGACGTCTATTTGACGTCTAATCAACGTCGGTCAGGCAGGTCGATTCGACGTCTAGCAGAGGTGCTGAAATAAAAGTTTTTCTGACGTAGGTCTTATGACCGACCACATTTCGACCGTTATTAGACCGCATCAATTCACGTCGTTTCAACGACATATCAACGTCTCACAGAGCAGGCTACTTCAATCAATGTCATTATTACGTCGTATAGACGACTTTTCAACGTCTCTACGTGACGTCTATCTGACGTCTAATCAACGTCGGTCAGGAAGGTCGATTCGACGTCTTGCAGAGGTGCTGAAATGAAAGTTTTTCTGACGTCGGTCATTTTGACGGCATCAATTCACGTCGTTTCGACGACATAAAAACGGCTCACAGAGCAGGCTACTTCAATTATTACGTCGTATAGACGACTTTTCAACGTCTCTACGTGGCGTCTTTTTGACGTCTAATCAACGTCGGTCAGGCAGGTCGATTCGACGTCTACCAGAGGTGCTGAAATGAAAGTTTTTCTGACGTCGTTTTCATGACCGACGTCATTTCGACGGCTCTTAGACGGCATCAATTCACGTCGTTTCAACGGCATATCAACCTTTGTCAAAATACACATGTAATGTATTGCATTTAAAAATATGTTTACCTAAATCGAGTTTCAACTAGTGCCTACATAACTGGCATTACCACATCCATACATTCTATTACAAGCACAGCTCTTGTGCTGTAGCCTATAGTCTACATGTGCAATTCTCAATGCTCTAATCTGCAACTATTTAAATTAACTTATCAATTTCAGCAAAAAAATCCTTAAAATGCAAAGAGGTCAAAAAGTCCAATAGACAACACCAGCAAATTTCACATTTGCCAACTTAAAATATCACAGGAATGGTGAACCTGGTTAAAACTTTCATAGTAAATAAACTCAGCTGTGATAAAGTTAAAAATACTCGAATAATGTTCACCCATACTGTAAAATACAAGTAGTACATGGACAAATCTCAGGTAAAGAAAAAAAAGACAGCATTCAGGACCAGATATATGTAACGAGTTATCTATATATTGAATAATTGAATAAAAAACGAACATGTTTATGGGAACAAATGTTTTCTTGACTTTCTTTTTATTGCAGTCCTTTGGGGGTCTGCCCCTTGCCCCCGCTTCTTGGTGGGGCATGTTTAACTTGGTTCTGAATCACACTCTCTATTTCTGCATCTGTGGCCTTTGGACTCCATCTCTTCACAGCAGCTGGAGAGAGGGCATAAGAAAAAAATAAACATTTTTACAGAGCGCCTATTCAGATGTTAAATGCACTTTATAGATGGCAAGAACAAATTGTTTTGGGAGTTGAAAGAGTAATGAAAGAACCACTTCTTAGAGCCACTCAGTAGCCTGAATCTGATGGTTCCTAATAAAGCCAGTAGGCATTAACAGTCTGTGCTATGGTAGCTCAGCTTAGCCCAGGATAGCCACATGCACATGACGCCCATTCAGTAATTTCAATTATATCAATCTTAGTTTTCTTACACTTGATGACATGGAACATCTTTGTGGCTTTAAAAGGCACAACACAGAGATGCAACACTAAGCATAACTTCTCTTTCATGCAGGTGCCTGGCTGTACACACAGGGAGCACAATAGCACATTAGAGGTTTTCTTTTAAAGGACAATTCCATTTCATTTCAAACATGTGCTACAGTTTCGGAATACATTTACTCTAAAAGAATGAATTTGAAGATATTCCTCACTGTTGCTGCTGTTATGCATTAGCACCTCTGTCCAAGCATCATCACAACAGCATAAAACAGTGGCGGACGGCTCTGAGGCTGTATCCAAATATTCATATTCATTCAAGCCCCCCCATTCAAGTGTGTGTGTGTGTGTGTATCTCACCTGGTGTGCGTCTCACAATAAACCTGTGAAGTGAGGTAAATTGGACAAATAGTTATCAAAACAGGCCTATGCGAGGGACAGAGACACACAAATAGATTACTTTTATATGTAGAGAGATAGTGACATTGATTAACCTCTGAAGTCAATAAAAATGTAAAAATTTTAGTACGCCTAAAATAAAAAAAACTGTTTAAGGATCAATAACTGCTTGTGGCTTCATCTGAGCATGTCAATGGCATTATGGGGCTGTAGCCACACTATCAGTGAACACTTGTTTCAAATTTAAAGAAGATGGCACAAAGTAACCAGCCACAGTGTCAGTCACGTCTCTACAATAAGCTGGCGCCCTCTGCCGTTGCGGTCGTGTAGCGACACCAGACAACTATCAGCAACAAGCGACACCTATAGGCCTGGCATATGAACTACAGCGTTTTCGGTGGATCCGTCTAGATGCAAATATTCTTGAAACAATGCTGAGGAAGACGGAGAAAAAATAACGTTTTCGCCCGTCTGGACGGCCCCTTAAAGTGTTTTGGTTCTGTAACGATGCTAAACCGAGAGTTGCACAGATGTTCGGCTCGGTTTAGCATCGAGCACCTCACGTAGCCTGTGAGCTAACTCAGGGCTAGTTTCACACGGCAGCTAACTTGGCTGCTAGCCGCCGCACGGTTACGAATAAAAGCAAAAAAAAAAACATTTATCTGTAACGATACACGATGCAGCAACAAAATCAAAACTCTAACATGCAACTGATAAACGTATAATGTCTTACCAAACACCGTTTCATTTTAAATTACAGTACTTTTAGTAACTCACCTTTTACAGGTGTCTGTGTCTCCTCCTCGTCAACTGACACTGCAAAGTTCTTCTTGCGCATGCGTAGGAAATCGCTAGGTGCGCTAACTACGCGAGGAAAAATAGTTCCTAGATGGATGCTAGAATCACAAACATTTCAGCCCACATTGCCAATATGATACTACATTATTTTCTTAAATTCACGAACATATTTCCATTATTTCGAATAGTTTTTAACATTCGTGCATTGATATGTCGTTGAAACAACGTCTAAATGACGTTGGTCATTTCAGCCCTTCAGATAGACGTCAAATCAACCTGCCTGCCCGACGTTAATCAGACGTCCCGACATGATTGGATATCTGCATCTTGACACAGCAGTAGATAGAGAAAATCATTCTTGACAGTGTTTTTTCAGTTAAATATGTTTTCTTTGAGATCGTATTCCCCCTTATGTTATCATGTCGGAAAAAAGTCGAATTAAAGTCACGTCGTGACGCGACGTCGATTGGACGTCTTCATCTAGACGCAGGTCGAGAAAACATTTTCTGGCAGTGTTTATTCAGTTAAACCGCTCTAAAATGCATATTTATTAGATCATATTTGCCATGATATTATTTTATGATGTTGAAAAACAGTCGAATTAAAGTCACGACGTGACGCGACGTTGATTGGATGTCTTCATCTAGACGCAGGTCGAGAAAATGTTTGCTGGGTATTACGCAGGAGAAATAAAGGAGAAACAGGGTTGACGACAACAAGGTAGCTGAGCTGACATGATGATAACACTGGCCATTCATGACAAAATGTAGGTGAAATGAGCGAGTTTCGCGGCAGATAATTCGTACGTAGAAGCTCCATTGCCGTGGCCCCCATGCGCTGCGGTCATGATCGGCTGGATCTAAATAACGTCCGAAGGACTCCGAGCTGCACTACAATTGTCTGTGTGAGTATACGAGCATAATTACACCTATAAATAAGGTCCAGGTGTCAAATAACCGGAGTTCCCCTTTAATTATACAACACGTAGATCCGACCGAGCAATCTGATTGGTCAATCAGACATTATAGACTGTGCTCAGATGAGCAGCATAGCTCGCCGTGCTCAAATTAAAAATGCCTCATCACTGAAAAAATCACTCCGCCTGTATTTTAAACTACGCAGAGCAACTAGCGTACACAGCTAGCTAACGATGGAGCTAAAATGGCTGAATTGACCTGACACAAAATTGATCATTTAGCTGTTAATTTTGAAGCCTACGCAGAATAAGCAGAAGTAATAAATGTTTAGATGTAAGAGACGATGTAGTAAATGTCGCCTAAAAATGGATCATATAAACTATCAAGTTGCTGATTAATGAAAGCAGTATAACTGTTAATCATTGTAGATTGCTGATGAGTCGTTGACACGACACCTGCTACCGTAACGTTACTAGCTTAAAATGACTGTAAAGTCGGCAGACGTAATAACTATACCAGTCCATGACAAAAATATTTTTTTACAGCGGATATCTTAGTTACAACACGATTGAGCTAGCAAAGCAGTTGTGTGTTGCTATGTGTGGTATTTATTCAGTTTTGGGGAAATTGCGATGTCTTGAAAGCATAAGCTGAAGTTGGCTGCAGCTGACAGGGACTAGTTAACGCCAGACGTCATGTATATCCATTGAAACGGGGACAAACACCAGCAAAACACTTGAGAGCGTATTGTTCCACATTATAGATACATTTTTCTAATTTATTTTCTTTTTATTGGTGGTTGTTGTATAATCGCATTATTACACGGGAGGGTGTGCATTAACGTCATTATTGTCGGTAAAGCACACCCTCTTGTGTAATAATGCTTAATTTGAACATGTATATTACCAAAATACTATGACACATGAAATTAAAACACCGTAACCGTGAGATAAATGAAAACGGGTTTAAAATAAGTTTAGACTTAACTGTATTTTATTTGTTGATCCGCAGGTCAGCCTGCTGCAGTTGGGTTGTGGCGCGCGCGTCAAGCCGTTACAAGGTGACGACAAAGATCGTAAGATGAGGAAGATGAAAAGAGTTCAGTCCGGCTCCAAACACCATGTTGGTTACACCTCTTTAACTATAAATGCAGTCTGCAAAGGCAAAACCCAAAGCTGAAACTGAGAGCAGACAATCAGCGCTATTTATTGTTTGAATAATCAATGTGATGAGACACACCTGGGTCTAAGTTTTCCTAAATCTTTTAATTTTGAATCTTGCTGTGAGCGTCTCCTTCACATTTTTTAGTGCATCTTCATCACTGGCAGCAATGATTAGATCATCAACCCATATTATTATGATCACCTTCTCATTTTCTGTTTCCCTTGTGTAAACACAATGATCAGCAGGGTTTTGTCCTAAATGGTTCTCACTTAGATAATCATGTAGCGTAACCCATACAGTGACTTTTCTAGCTTATACACCAACTTTCCGTCTGTGCTAGATGCCACTTCATATCCTATCCCAAGCAGTTCTGACATCCATCTGATACTAAATCAGGTTTTCCTGTGCTGCTTTTTGCATTAACACTTAACACTATACCCTTTAGCCACCTTGACAGACAACATATTTACTAATGTTACAGACAACAATGCAATAAGTGGATTACTGATCAATGATATCAGTGAGCAGCTACCAGTGTTTACAGTGTGTGACAGTGTCTACAAGAAGGAAAAGCAGGACATTAAACTGGAGTACAGACGAGTCAGGACAGAGGAGTCAATGAATGCTTTAAAAACATGAATTACTGAACCAAAACTGGGAAATATCATATAAAGAAGATAACCTTGACAAAGCATATGAAATATTCTAAAGAGTATTCAAATTGTTATCTGATGAAAAAAAACTGTCCAATAAAACAAATCAATAAAAAACAGAAATATTCAGACATGGATCACTGAGGGATGACAAAATGTCTGCAGAAAGAAAAATACACTATATAGAGAATTTATAAAATATAGAACCAAAGAGGCAGAAAATAAATATAAACAATATAAAGTTTACTAATATTGTGAGAATTAGTAGGAAGGAATATTATAGCAATCTATAGTGGCCCCTGCACTCCTGAAGACCACCCGAGTCTCCTCAGCAGGTCCAGTCTGATCATTATTCCAGCGTGAGTTTTTGGTAATTCATACAACACTGTTCAAAACAGTCCTTTTGTTACAATCAGCAGAGAGTCTTTCTATAGTTACAGCACAGACACCTTGCGCAGGTGTAAGTGACAGAAGTTCAGGTGTATTTTTTGATATCTTGTCCTGTGTTTGCCTTCAGGGGGATAACAAGCTGTTACTAAGGGCTGCACACTTCATCAAAATACTATTAAAATCACAATATGACCAAGTATCCAAATCACAGAGGCTGTAGTGTTTCCATAAAGGTCAAATGTGTGACAAACATCATTATAATGAAGTACTGTAGTGCTGCAGAGATGTCCTGACCTACAGATCTTGTTCTCCACATGTAGAAAACAAAAACATGTTGGTTTGGTACAGAGCCAACAAAGTCACATCATCAGGATTTCAAAAGGTTTTTCCTCAGTGAAAATAAATTCTGATGCAGCAGTGATCATTTCCACAAATCATGAATCACATCACAATCACAACATGGGTCCAGATAATCACAGTAGTGTTGATTTGATGACGTCACAGCCCTAATATTACTGTACTGCTGCCACAAATGAAGAACAACACAAGGTTGACAAAATTCTGCTCAGCTGCTGTAAGGAACAAATCAGGAGCCGACCAATAATTAAAGAAATGTGACACGTCCTGCTCTGCTTCCTTGAATTAAGTCTTATTTTTATCATGTGTATAAATATGTGGATGTGTATTAGCTGTTATTGTGCCTCTCCATTTAAAGAGGCAGCTGTTAGACACAAGTCACCTCTCATCTTATTGTTTGAACATAATTTGGCGCTGTTGCCTCATCTATCCTGCTGATTTCCCTCGTTCCTGAAACCTGAATCAGCTGCTTTTAACACCTCACACTTTCTCTTAGTAAATTGTATTTATACCAATGAAATATTTAACGACCACCTTCTAACTGTGCATATAATGAGATCATTTGAACATCGTCACTGTCCAGTGAACACCACTTATTTCTGACTTGGAGGATTTTTATGTTTACGTGTGATTTGACGGATTATTTGCTTCTAAACATGTGGAAAAATTTCTTCTATTTCTTGAGATCAGAAAGTCCTTTAAAAAAATGTAGTAGTCTCCAGCCTGACAACACGTGTTTTTCTTTCATAACGTGAAATAATGTGTTTCAGAGCACAGCGGTGCCATTGACCCGTTCTGTCTGAAAGGCCCGTTACACTTGAATATTTGATCCACCACATTTATGTCAGAGAGACTTAGTGTCACAGTTTGAGAAAAGGTGAGGACACAAACACAGAAACACAAGGGAGGCAGGGAGGATAAGGAACAAAAGCAAGCTTTACTAAACGAAAGCTGAACAATCCAAAAAACACAGAAACCCAAAAAAAAACAAGAAGAGGAAACAAGAAAGAAAGACACAAAGAAAAACAGAGAGAAACACAGACTTTACACTAGTTCACACTAGTTTAACCTGTGTATATTTTAAATGACTGTAGATTTACACAACGGATGAACAATATTGGATTTTTGCCTTTGAGGCGATGCTGATATATGCACATATTTTTCCCACCTAACTGCAGAGAACATCAAGTCTCTCTTAATGAGTAATTAACTCATTATTTTGTCTGCTCCTAACGTGACGGCTCCTTGGCAGATGCAGCACAGCAGTCCAGATACACTGATGACTCTGTCACATCCAGAGGAACACAGGGATGATGCTGGACTGGACAGAGCAGATCTCAGAGCAGTTCACACTGCAGCACTGACAGTCATCTCCACGTGTTGTGCTTGGTCTGTCAGTCACTGCTGGATGAAGCTCTCCTCTCCGCCCAGTCAGAGCCTCTCCACCCACCAGCTGGTGATGCTGCTTCAACCTCTCTGGATCATCAGGACACAGCTGATCCTCTCAACACCTCCACCTTTCTCACCACTCACTCTGACAGAGATCATCACAAGCTGATGAGAGAAGCAGAGAGACAGCAGAAGTGATAAATTAGTGTTTACAGAGACTCCCTCCATCAGCTGTCAGTCAGTGATATAAAGACCAGCAGGACTTCAGTTCTGTTCAGACAAGTGGAGCGGCTGTGTAGCGTAGCCAGCTTCCTTTTAGCTCTCATGTTGACGTGTTGGAGTGAAGCTCACAGAGTCCCTAAACGCATCATTACTGCAGAAACACTTTAATGATGATTGACTGCTGTTAAAAACCAGAGTCTCAGTCACACCTGAATATTTCATCTACTTTAAATATTACAATTATGTAAATATGGAGTCTGTTCTAAAAATATCTGGATAAAACAAAAGACAGACGGACACAGACGTCGGAACTAGGGGTGCGGGGGGTGCGGCCCCCCCGCACCCCATCAGCCTCCCTCCCTAGCTGAGAGCCGTGACAAAGATGGACTGATCAGTTCTTTAGTGTTGAAATGAGAGAACAAAGATTTGATGCTACAACAGTTTGATGGATGAGGACCGCTGTCTCTACACATGCTGGCTGTGTCTCAATTCAGGGGCTGCAGCCCACGAAGTGTGCATTTGAAGGCCAATTACGTCACAACACCACGCGAAGGCTGTCCCAATTCGAAGGCTCCTTCAAATGCAGCCTGCCCTTCCCTCTTTTCAGAGGACGCATCGCAACTATCCTTTGCGGCCTCCCATATCCCAAGATCCTTTGTGCATCGCTGGTCAGTCCCGAAACAGAAGAGGACGCAATAGAAAATGGACGACATCAAGTGGCGCAGACATGACATTCAAAATTAAGTAATGGGTTTCTACTCGGTTTTTAGTCTTTTGAACATCCAACGCCAGATATATTAAACTTCAAGGGACTATAAAACCTCCAAATTTTAACTTTCAGTTAAAATACGTGACGCTGGTAATGCTATGGTAAATATAGTTGTTATTCAGCAATGGGTTAATGTTTATTTTGTAATGTTGATAATTCAATTTAGATTTTGTCGTTAATTTTTGTACACACACAAATAAATGTACACGTTTGATAGATTTGAACCAAAATAGACTTTAACTCATCTCTTCATTCATAATCGTGACGTAAGGGGAAGGGCAGGAACATCTGGTGGCCAACCAGGAAAAACTCCGATGGCTAGACCGTCCCATTTAACAACGGTGGACGAGGCCTTCAAGGTCTCTCTGAAGGATCCGGCCTTCGTGGGCCGCAAAGGCTGCAGCCCCTGAATTCAGACACAGCCACTGTGATGCTGTCAGCTGTGATCCAGCTTTACTTCCTGTAGACATGAACACAACAACAACAACAACAACTACAACAGTCGTCTTCTCTTTAACTCAAACACACGATCACAACAAGCCTCTGGCTCATCTGACTGTTCCCCCTCTATCTCTTTCTGTCCAATCCTGAAGCCTGTCACCGTTCTCCTCTCACAGCTTCACTGAGGAAAGCAGGAAGTGCTGGATTTTTACTTTGATACCGACTGTGTTTATTACAATACTGCTGAAACCAGCATGGACTGACTCCAACTCTCTACTGACCTCAGAGTCTCCAGTCTACAGTTTGGACTCTCCTTCAGATCAGACAGCAGCTTCACGTCTGAACCCTGCAGCTTGTTGTCTCTCAGGTCCAACTCTCTCAGATGGGAGGGGTTGGACTTCAGAGCTGAGGCCAGAGAAGCACAGCTGATCTCTGACAAACTGCAGCTCTTCAATCTGAATAAAGAATAAATGATGAAACTTCACAACTTAAATATTCAGTCAGTATAAACGTCACAAAGCTTCATTAAAATGTTGTAAAAAGACAATTCTGAACATATTTGTTATTGTCTGATAGTTAAAATAGAGATTATTTAACTTTTCATTGTAGTATGTATTTTTCTCATCACTTTAAAAAACAGGATTTGGAATCTAAGATGAAAATCAATAGTTGAGGATGTTCAGAGTGAATTATTCATATTGTTATATGAAGGTTTTAAATGTGCAGCTCAACATTGCTTTGCCACAGTCAATGGACTAAACCACAGAAGAAGAAAACAGACTAGCATTAAGATACTCATTGTGGATCAGTATAATATCAGCCTGATGTCTGCAGTTTAGTGTCAGCGCAACTTTCACATATTAATCTGAGCACAGAAGTAAAAAATGGTGTCTGACCTCAGAGCCTCCAGTCGACAGTTTGGACTCTCCAGTCCTGCAGAGAGAAGCTTCACTCCTGAATCCTGCAGCTTGTTTTCACTCAGGTCCAGCTCTCTCAGATGGGAGGGGCTGGACTTCAGAGCTGAGGCCAGAGAAGCACAGCTGATCTCTGACAAACTGCAGCTCATCAATCTGAATAAAGAATAAATGATGTAACTTTAAAAGACGACTTTTAGACTAACTTTAACAATGTTCCTGCTTGAAATCATTCAGTGTTTAATAATCTGTTCAATGTCTGTCAGTGAACTGGCATCCCCCACCTCGGCTTCAGATTCATCAACAGCCAGCGTTACTACCCCCAAGAGTGGTGAGCAAAGTATTACAAGTTTTTTCCATGCCCCGCTGGCTAACAGCTCCACTCGTTCATCAACAATAACTGACACTACAGCGTTCTTTATTTGTAAAGATATCCAGCCTTACATAGTTCTTACTGTCGGGACTGTTATGATGACAGTGAGGCTGATGTTTGTTTACAGCAGCATGTGACCGCTGATACTAGTTTATTTTTTATGTGTAAGCTGTTACAGAAGACCTCTTTGTGAAAGGTTCATTTATTGTTATTGTTCATAATATAAAAATTGGTTTGTGCTACTCACTGGTGAGTTAGCCTACAGGTGGCTTTAAAAAGTGCTAAGCATAGTTTTTCATATTGCACTTTACTGGTCTTGATAATCTTAAGATTCTTAATCACAGAATTAATCCTTAATTCAGTGAGCCAGGTATATTCAAAGTGCACTGTACTGTAAACTTGAAACAGAGAACACTTTACAGGATTTGTGAAAAAAGGCCAGTTTGTGAAAGACCTTAATTTTAGTCGATTAATAAATAATCAAACTCATTGAATTGCGTAGCATCATTCCTTTGCATTGTCCAATGCAAATGTAAATTACTGAAATTTTATAGATACACAGAAACACATGAACTGACCTCAGTGTCTCCAGTCGACAGTTTGGACTCTCCAGTACAGCAGAGAGAAGCTTCACTCCTGAATCCTGCAGCTTGTTGTAACTCAGCTGCAGCTCTCTCAGATGGGAGGGGTTGGACTTCAGAGCTGAGGCCAGAGAATCGCAGCTGATCTCTGACAAACTGCAGTTCCACAATCTGAATAAGAATAAATGATGTAACTTTAAGACAGTGTTCTTGCTTGAAATCATTCAGTGTTTAATAATCTCTTCAGAGCTGAAGAAGCTCCATCCATACAAACTCATGTTGTGCAGCCAAATAAAAAGCCACAGAAACTGATTTAACATTTGATTCTACTAGGGCCGGGACTCGATTAAAAAAATTAATCTAATTAATTAGAGGCTTTGTAATTAATTAATCAAAATTAATCGCATTTTTAATCGCATATAAATATTTGACCTGAGAACAGTGAGAAGCAATTTTTTTCATATAGGTTTTAGTATACCATTGAATAGTGACTGAATAAAAAAGAAAGAAAGAAAAAAAAAAGTTCCTTTGTAATTACATTTTTGGGGATACTGAATTTTAGGTCTTCACTGAATGTTAGCCATAATTATTACTATTAAAATAAACTGAATAAATAAAGACATGGGATGTTTCATTCGGTGTGTAATGGACATATATACAGTACAGACCAAAAGTTTGGACACACCTTCTCATTCAATGAGTTTCCTTTCTTTTCATGACTATTGACATTGTAGATTCACACTGAAGGCATCAAAACTATGAATTAACACATGTGGAAATATGTACTTAACAAAAAAGTGTAAAACAACTGAAAATACGCCTTATATTCTAGTTTCTTCAAAGTAGCCACCTTTTGCTCTGATTACTGCTTTGCACACACTCTGCATTCTCTTGATGAGCTTCAAGAGGTAGTCACCTGAAATGGTTTTCACTTCACAGGTGTGCCCTGTCAGGTTTAATAAGTGGGATTTCTTGCCTTATAAATGGGGTTGGGACCATCAGTTGTGTTGTGCAGAAGTCAGGTGGATACACAGCTGATAGTCCTACTGAATAGACTGTTAGAATTTGTATTATGGCAAGAAAAAAGCAGCTAAGTAAAGAAAAACGAGTGGCCATCATTACTTTAAGAAATGAAGGTCAGTCAGTCCGAAAAATTGGGAAAACTTTGAAAGTGTCCCCAAGTGCAGTCGCAAAAACCATCAAGCACTACAAAGAAACTGGCTCACATGAGGACCGCTCCAGGAAAGGAAGACCAAGAGTCACCTCTGCTGCGGAGGATAAGTTCATTCGAGTCACCAGCCTCAGAAATCGCAGGTTAACAGCAGCTCAGATTAGAGACCAGGTCAATGCCCCACAGAGTTCTAGCTGCAGACACATCTCTAGAACAACTGTTAAGAGGAGACTGTGTGAATCAGGCCTTCATGGTAGAATAGCTGCTAGGAAACCACTGCTAAGGACAGGCAACAAGCAGAAGAGACTTGTTTGGGCTAAAGAACACAAGGAATGGACATTAGACCAGTGGAAATCTGTGCTTTGGTCTGATGAGTCCAAATTTGAGATCTTTGGTTCCAACCACCGTGTCTTTGTGCGACGCAGAAAAGGTGAACGGATGGACTCTACATGCCTGGTTCCCACCGTGAAGCATGGAGGAGGAGGTGTGATGGTGTGGGGGTGCTTTGCTGGTGACACTGTTGGGGATTTATTCAAAATTGAAGGCATACTGAACCAGCATGGCTACCACAGCATCTTGCAGCGGCATGCTATTCCATCCGGTTTGCGTTTAGTTGGACCATCATTTATTTTTCAACAGGACAATGACCCCAAACACACCTCCAGGCTGTGTAAGGGCTATTTGACCAAGAAGGAGAGTGATGGGGTGCTGCGCCAGATGACCTGGCCTCCACAGTCACCGGACCTGAACCCAATCGAGATGGTTTGGGGTGAGCTGGACTGCAGAGTGAAGGCAAAAGGGCCAACAAGTGCTAAGCATCTCTGGGAACTCCTTCAAGACTGTTGGAAGACCATTTCAAGTGACTACCTCTTGAAGCTCATCAAGAGAATGCCAAGAGTGTGCGAAGCAGTAATCAAAGCAAAAGGTGGCTACTTTGAAGAACCTAGAATATAAGACATATTTTCAGTTGTTTCACACTTTCTTGTTAAGTATATAATTCCACATGTGTTAATTCATAGTTTTGATGCCTTCAGTGTGAATCTACAATTTTAATAGTCATGAAAATAAAGAAAACTCTTTGAATGAGAAGGTGTGTCCAAACTTTTGGCCTGTACTGTATATAATGTATTAGTTTCACTTTTTGAATTGAATTAGTGACATAGGCCTTAATAAACTCTCCCATGACATTCTAATGCACCTGTACATCAGAAACAATAGGAGTGATAGGTACAGTAGGATATGCAATAATTAACTACTGCATACATCTTGACAGCTCTACTTTACACTGTTGATTTGTATAATCCCAACAGACATGTCCAGTGATTTTCAGCTTTCTGTGTTTACATGTGTCTGTTTTGATGATACAAGTCAGCGGTCCTGAAATGTGTGTTTCTCTTCTATAAAACACATTCTACATCGCGGAGGCAACGTCTTTCCACTTAGGGCTTCCTTCACCTTTGAAACGGGGCAGAGCTCCGTGGGAAACACCTGCCTGACACAGCAACGTAGGGAACCGTGCACGTCCGCGGCGCACAGCTCCACGGACATGCACGGGGGAAAAAACGGCGTCGCCGTCGCACCGAATGCACGCGGCTACGCGCCGCTTCGGGTTGTGAGCGCGCATGTCGCGCGTCTACATTGGAAGCTAATAGGTAGGCTATTATCAGTATAATCAGAGGCAACCATGAATGAGTTCGCCTCAGTTTCACGTGATTGTCACTGTCAGCCTGTTAATTTTACTGACCCGAGCTGAGACGCACCCCAAGTGTCGGCGGCTTTTTAACTCGTTAAATAATTGTGCTCCAGTATAATCGGTACGCCTGAAACTCATCCAGTGAGAAACGTTCAGCGGTGCAAATATAAGTGCGATGAAAATGCGTTAATTTTTTTAACGTGTTAATTGTTGTGTAATGAATTAATCTTAATTAACGCGTTAAAGTCCCGGCCCTAGATTCTACTATTTAAAGCTCCTGTTATCAAGATAGTTGAATTTTGAGTCTCGTTCCCAACTCGTCAAATACTGACGCTTTGGGATTGTAGGTCGGGTTGGCCGCCATCCCAAAGCGTCAGTATTTGACGAGTCGGTAACGAGACTCAAGAATCAACTCTCTCACCAACAGGAGCTTTAAGATAAAAGTCATCCTGAGTTTTTCAGTCAGTACAGACGTCACATATCATCATAAAGGTTTGGAACAAACAGACGTTTGTTGTTGTCTGACAGAGAAGAAAACACAACGTTTGTGTTTTGATTTTCAGAAGCAAGAAGGAAAAGTGCAAATCAATGATGAAGAGGTTGATAGAGAATAAAACTGTTGAATTTTTTATGTTACAACAGCATGTGTGAAATAACTGTGTGACACTTATAATTCATCAGCAGTGTAATATTTTCATTGTTATTAAAGTTTGTCTTCAGAGTTTCACACATTCAACACGTGCAGTGTGTTGAATCAGAGATTACATTTTGTCCAACGTGACTTAAACATCATCCAACCTCCTTTTTTCAAAGATTCAACACTGTCTTTTCAGAGATTTAAATCTCTGCGGGGGGCCACACCTTTCTGATGTCAGATTAGGGGGTCTGTGTCCAACAATTTCTGTCACTTTACAAAACTGACAAACACCTTCCTCACTCTGTGATTGGTGAGCTGAGTGGAGGTGAGATAGAGCCCAGGTTTGAACTTCTCTCTCAGCTCTTTTTTCATTTGTTACACAACTGTTTCTGTCACTTTGAAATATGAACTGAGTGAAACACTACGAATGTCTTCCAGGAGAGAACATGTGAGAAGTTACCTCCATATTTAAACCATTGTTGAGCCTCCAGTAGCTCTTCGCTTCACCTTCGGCTGTCTGAAACAGCTATGAACACTTTTAGCTTCACTGATGCACACTGATCCCATGCTAAAAGGTGGAGTTAACACACTGCAGATCACTGATTGGTCAGTCGGAACAGCCAGAGTCGTCTCGTCCTCCACGCTCTGAAGTAACATTTCACTTTCTACCTTTTCAGCAGTCTTCTGTCTCGCTGCCTGCAGCCTTTCTCAAGTAAATCTAGTTTCCTTGTTGTGATAAACAACCACACGTGTGCTGTGTGTAGAGAATGTGTGGTCGAGCAAGAGAGAGAGAACAAAAAATGTAAATTATTTAAATGTTATAGATACACAGCAACACATGAACTGACCTCAGAGTCTCCAGTTGACAGTTTGGACTCTCCAGTCCAGCAGAGAGAAGCTTCACTCCTGAATCCTGCAGCTTGTTGTGACTCAGCTGCAGCTCTCTCAGATGGGAGGGGGTGGACTTCAGAGCTGAGGCCAGAGAAGCACAGCTGATCTCTGACAAACTGCAGCTCATCAATCTGAATAAAGAATAAATGATGTAACTTTAAAAGACAATGTTCCTGCTTGAAATCATTCAGTGTTTAATAATCTGTTCAGAGCTGAAGAAGGTTAAGAATGTAGACGTTTAGAAAATGAAACTCCAAACACCTGAACCCAACAGGATGCAGGTTCAACACTGTCAAATACACAAAGTGAAACAGAGCTCTCATTAATATTAATGACAACGTGCTGCTGCTTCAATAAAGACGTAGTGATGTTACCTCTTAAACTCTGCCAGCTCCACCAGAGGCTCCATCGATACAAACTCATGTTGTGCAGCCAAATAAAAACCCACAGAAACTGATTTAACATTTGATTCTACTATTTAAAGCTCCTGTTATTAAGATAGTTGATTTTTGAGTTTCGTTCCCAACTCGTCAAATACTGACGCTTTGGGGTTGTAGGTCGGGTCGGCCGCCATCCCAAAGCGTCAGTATTTGACGGGTTGGGAACGAGACTCAAAAATCAACTCTCTCACCAACAGGAGCTTTAAGATAAAAGTCATCCTGAGTAGAAGTTTTTCAGTCAGTACAGACGCCACATATCATCATAAAGGTTTGGAACAAACACACGTTTGTTGTTGTCCGACAGAGAAGAAAACAACGTTTGAGTTTTGATTTTCAGAAGCAAGAAGCAAAAGTGCAAATCAATGATGAAGAGGTTGATAGAGAATAAAACAGTGTTGAATTTTTGATGTTATTTTAGACATGTTTTAAATATGAAGCAGAACAAGATGCTCAGTGTGAATCAGGACAGAATCTATGTGGTCAGATCCCTTCAGAACTGATGACATGAAAACTAAGATTTAAACAGTTTGGAATAATATTTTTAAAGTATTAACCACGGTTTAAAATAAATATTAAAAGGGATTCAAACTTGAGAACAACAACGGCATGTGTGAAATAACTGTGTGACACTTATAATTCATCAGCAGTGTAATATTTTCATTGTTATTAAAGTTTGTCTTCAGAGTTTCACACATTCAACACGTGCAGTGTGTTGAATCAGAGATTACATTACACTCATGTGTCTTTTGTCCAACGTGACTTAAACATCATCCAACCTCCTTTTTTCAAAGATTCAACACTTTCTTTTCAGAGATTTAAATCTCTGCGGGGGGCCACACCTTTCTGATGTCAGATTAGGGGGTCTGTGTCCAACAATTTCTGTCACTTTACAAAACTGACAAACAAACATTAACACCTTCCTCACTCTGTGATTGGTGAGCTGAGTGGAGGTCAGATACAGTCCAGGTTTGAACTTCTCTCTCAGCTCGTTTTTTCATTTGTTACACAACTATTTCTGTCACTTTGAAATATGAACTGAGTGAAACACTACGAATGTCTTCCAGGAGAGAACATGTGAGAAGTTACCTCCATATTTAAACCATTGTTGAGCCTCCAGCAGCTCTTCGCTCCACCTTTGGCTGTCTGAAACAGCTATGAACACTTTTAGCTTCACTGATGCACACTGATCCCATGCTAAAAGGTGGAGTTAACACACTGCAGACCACTGATTGGTCAGTCGGAACAGCCAGAGTCGTCTCGTCCTCCACGCTCTGAAGTAACATTTCACTTTCTACTTTTTCAGCAGTCTTCTGTCTCGCTGCCTGCAGCCTTTCTCAAGTAAACATAGTTTCCTTGCTGTGATAAACAACCACACGTGTGCTGTGTGTAGAGAATGTGTGGTCGAGCAAGAGAGAGAGAACAAAAAATGTAAATTACCTGAATGTTATAGATACACAGAAACACATGAACTGACCTCAGTGTCTCCAGTCGACAGTTTGGACTCTCCAGTACAGCAGAGAGAAGCTTCACTCCTGAATCCTGCAGCTTGTTCTGACTCAGCTCCAGCTCTCTCAGATGGGAGGGGTTGGACTTCAGAGCTGAGGCCAGAGAAGCACAGCTCATCTCTGACAAACTGCAGCTCATCAATCTGAATAAAGAATAAATGATGTAACTTTAAAAGACAATGTTCCTGCTTGAAATCATTCAGTGTTTAATAATCTGTTCAGAGCTGAAGAAGGTTAAGAATGTAGACGTTTAGAAAATGAAACTCCAAACACCTGAACCCAACAGGATGCAGGTTCAACACTGTCAAATACACAAAGTGAAACAGAGCTCTCATTAATATTAATGACAACGTGCTGCTGCTTCAATAAAGACGTAGTGATGTTACCTCTTAAACTCTGCCAGCTCCACCAGAGGCTCCATCTATACAAACTCATGTTGTGCAGCCAAATAAAAACCCACAGAAACTGATTTAACATTTGATTCTACTATTTAAAGCTCTTGTTATTAAGATAGTTGAATTTTGAGTCTCGTTCCCAACTCGTCAAATACTGACGCTTTGGGATTGTAGGTCTCGTTCTTGTTGAGTCTCGTTCCCGTCAATTTTTCCTCTTCCGCAATTCGCCACAGTCGGCTATAACCCACCTGCCACCCCTTCAGCTCCGAGGAGTGAAATTGAGACTGCTGTTTGGACTCGGTGACTGTTTGTGAGAGTGAGAGCAGCTGCTAGCTGAGCTCTGAGACCACCGAGTGAGAAAGAAGATGTCCGCCGCCGAGGGTCCTCCACAGTCAGCTTGCCATCAGCCCGCCGCGTATCCTCTTCGGCTTGGAGATGCACTACTGGGACTCTTGTGACTTGAGCTCTACTACGGTGAGTACTTAACTGTTGTTTCTGCACGGTCAACGTGAACTGACTTCAACTGTATTTGGCCGCCACGCTCCCCAGCTTCGACCAGGCCTGCAACGTGACGTTTGTCTTATTTCTCTTTTTTGTGTTCCCTGGTTGCCAGCTTGTTTGGGTGTGTGTGTGGGCCCACAAAATAATTAAGTATCACTTAAAGCTTCTATAAAAGTTCTTTTGGTGTGTTTAATGTTAATGAAGGTCTTTTGTGGTGAAGTTCATTAGCAGTGATCAATAGCAGAGCAAGGTTAAAAGACCATTTTAGTGTGTGAACAAAAGTAAATTGACAGTGAATAGTAACAAAACAAGGTTAAAGGAACATTGCACTGAATTCATTGGTTTGACTTGTTAAAATTTCATTCTGAACAAGGTCAGTAGAAAACCACATTTTGGGTTTACTGTGATTTACTGTGGATGGTTACATTTATTTTTTATGGCTATTTGCATTTTTATTTTTCTGTTTAAGTTAATTTATTGGGACATAGTTGTCATGTGATTCATGTTAAGTGCACTTAACAGTAAGAATACATTAAGAAGGTACGTAATAATCCTTTAATATTGAAACAAAAAGAGACACTGTTATCCAATTAAGAGCACATAAATACATGAAAGGAGGTGTGTCTTTTGTCCAACGTGACTTAAACATCATCCAACCTCCTTTTTTCAAAGATTCAACACTTTCTTTTCAGAGATTTAAATCTCTGCGGGGGGCCACACCTTTCTGATGTCAGATTAGGGGGTCTGTGTCCAACAATTTCTGCCACTTTACAAAACTGACAAACAAACATTAACACCTTCCTCACTCTGTGATTGGTGAGCTGAGTGGAGGTGAGATAGAGCCCAGGTTTGAACTTCTCTCTCAGCTCTTTTTTCATTTGTTACACAACTATTTCTGCCACTTTGAAATATGAACTGAGTGAAACACTACGACTGTCTTCCAGGAGAGAACACGTGAGAAGTTACCTCCATATTTAAACCATTGTTGAGCCTCCAGCAGCTTTTTGCTCCACCTTTGGCTGTCTGAAACAGCTATGAAGACTTTTAGCTTCACTGATGCACACTGATCCCATGATAAAAGGTGGAGTTAACACACTGCAGACCACTGATTGGTCAGTCGGAACAGCCAGAGTCGTCTCGTCCTCCACGCTCTGAAGTAACATTTTACTTTCTACCTTTTCAGCAGTCTTCTGTCTCGCTGCCTGCAGCCTTTCTCAAGTAAAGCTAGTTTCCTTGCTGTGATAAACAACCACACGTGTGTGCCAGGGATGGAAATTAACTTTTTTGTCCACCTGCCACTGCGTCTGGTAAGTTCTAAAATCTACCAGCCACTCAACATTTTTACCAGCCACTTTTTAAGCCACTATTTAAGAGTTGATGTGTACAGTACAATGCCTAGAAACATATTTTTCTTGTACAAGACATGCACATAGTATTTCCCAATCAGTACTTGTTACCAGAGTTGATTATTCAGTAATTATGTGATACCAATGAATCATTACAGGGGTAAAACTATCCAAGGGTCATCTACTAGGTCGTGAAATAACAGAAAATGAAGTCTGAATAGACAAAGTGGTTCAAAATGAAGGTTAGATGGTTAGAAATCTACATCAATATCTCCCTACAACTACAGGAATTTACAGTAAGCCTACTTCAACTTATTTCATATGTTCAACTGCACTGGACCCACACAAAGGAAGTGGAAATTGCATCATTAGGTGATTAGAAGGTTAGTAATATATAGCAATATAAGTGCATATGAAAAACAATACAAAAGGATCTACCATGTTAAATCAGGTTCATTTAACATTTAATTTCTTTTCATTAAATGTATATATTAGGAATTGAGGAAAATATCAACACTTATAGAAAAAATACAACACTTATAACAAAAAGCAGAGAGATCAAAAAGCCATCATGTGGCGGAAAGTAGGTAATTTGGGGCAAAAATGATCAAAGTACCCAATTGGACATGCAAACAACAACAGAACTGATTGACAATGTGCTTGACAACTGTTCGATTTTTGAGTGTCTGATGCATGTTGACGACAAACCGAGCAGTACATCAGTTTACTTTCGTCCTTGTGCACAAGCCAATGCAGGTGTTGTATCGAGCTCTGTTTCCTCATCGAGATTTGTTTCCCCTCGTCCCGCCCCCATCCGAAATGGCCCAAAGGGCGAAGGAAGCGCGTGTTCACAAAAAGCTCGCCCCCGAGCTGTTGTGCTCGTACCACAGAGGCACTGTGGAGAGAGCTAAGGTTCAAAACTGACTTTTTTTCGCGAGTTTTATCTGAAGATGTTGTATTGTAGAAGTGAAATCCAAATTTCATGACTGTCTAGTTATATTTTTAAACTGGGACAACAGCACATATGTTTGTGTTTTTATGTCTTTATTAACACAACCAACTACTGTTATTTCTATCAATAAAAAATATTATATTTGTGAGAGACTTCATTTTGAACATTATGGACTTTTGGAAGAAAGTGTGCTGGTTCATTTATAGGCTAAATATAAATTGCTATTTTATCATATTTGTCTTAAATCCAGCTCCATTATACAGTAGCAGGTAAAGCACATCCTGACAGCTTGGAGTATTACTGTCAGATACTGTTCAGAGGGGGAACAGTATCTGACAGTAATACTCCAAGCTGTCAGGATGCGTTCCCCCCAGTTTAAATGGTCAAATTTAATGATATCAGCCTGAAAATCACAGGACTTGTCTGTTGTGGGGAAGAAGTCAGCAGTATGAATTTGAAAGATGTGTGAGCCTCCTTTCATATTGAACAAAGGGGGAACAATATCTGACAGTAATACTCAAAGCTGTCAGGATGTGCTTTACCTGCTATAATGGAGCTGGATTTAGGACAATTATGATAAAATACCGATTTAAATTTAGCCTATAAATGAACGAGCACACTTTCTTCCAAAAGTCCATAATATTCAAAGTGAAGTCTCTCACAAATATAATATTTTTTATTGATAGAAATAACAGAAGTTAATTGTGTTAATGAAGACATAAAAACACAAACATATGTGCTGTTGTCCCAGTTTAAAAATATAACTAGACAGTCATGAAATTTGGATTTCACTTCTACAATACAACATCTTCAGATAAAACTTGCGAAAAAAAGTCAGTTTTGAACCTTAGCTCTCTCCACAGTGCCTCTGTGGTACGAGCACAACAGCTCAGGGGCGAGCTGTTTGTGAATGCGCGTTTCCTTCGCACTTTGGGCCATTTCAGACAGGGGTGTGACTGGGGGAAACAAATCTCGACGAAGAAACAAAGTCTGTGTTCCCCATTTTCCATTAAAACATCTCTTCTTGGCCTTTACCTCGCTTGGCTCCCCTTTCTCGTTCACACTTTCCTCAGTGGTTCTTTTAACTCCTGCGATGTAACGCCACATTTTAATTTACTTCAGTTCTTGTAAACTCCGACAAAAAAGTAGCTCCCGCTTACCTTGATTCGGGCGCCACAATAAATAGTTCCAACTTAAAGTTGATGGTTGCCAAGCAAAGGGGTAGCCGGCTCCATAGACATATGTAGGGCCGGCTCGGCTGACCAGGGCGCGGAGTAATAATTAGTAGCAGTGAAGAGTCCAAGTGAAGGCTTGCAAGTGAAGTCCAAAGGACACTTTAGTCCAATCAGAAACATTTAATTTGACCGGATCTAACTCTAGGGTTGTGGAAAGCGCACTGTTATGCCTTAACCAAGATATCGATCATTAAGATTAACTGGATCAGATCTGACTGGAATGAACCCGCCACAGTGGCTGGTAAACTGATTGAATTCACCCGCCAGCACACAAATTCACCCACATTTGGCGGGTGGCGGGTGCTAATTTCCATCCCTGGCATGTGCTGTGTGTAGAGGATGTGTGGTCGAGCAAGAGAGAGAGCAAAAATTTTTTCATTAATTAAATGTTATAGATACACAGAAACACATGAACTGACCTCAGTGTCTCCAGTCGACAGTTTGGACTCTCCAGTACAGCAGAGAGAAGCTTCACTCCTGAATCCTGCAGCTTGTTGTGACTCAGCTCCAGCTCTCTCAGATGGGAGGGGGTGGACTTCAGAGCTGAGGCCAGAGAAGCACAGCTGATCTCTGACAAACTGCAGCCCATCAATCTGAATAAAGAATAAATGATGTAACTTTAAAAGACAATGTTCCTGCTTGAAATCATTCAGTGTTTAATAATCTGTTCAGAGCTGAAGAAGGTTCAGAATGTAGACATTTAGAAAATGAAACTCCAAACACCTGAACCCAACAGGATGCAGGTTCAACACCGTCACATACACAAAGTGAAACAGAGCTCTCATTAATATTAATGACAATGTGCTGCTGCTTCAATAAAGACGTAGTGATGTCACCTCTTAAACTCTGCCAGCTCCACCAGAGGCTCCATCGCTACAAACTCATGTTGTGCAGCCAAATAAAAACCCACAGAAACTGATTTAACATTTGATTCTACTATTTAAAGCTCCTGTTATTAAGATAGTTGAATTTTGAGTCTCGTTTCCCAACTCGTCAGATACTGACGCTTTGGGATTGTAGGTCGGATCAACCGCCATCTCAAAGCGTCAGTATTTGACAGGTTGGGAACGAGACTCAAAAATCAACTCTCTCACCAACAGGAGCTTTAAGATAAAAGTCATCCTGAGTAGAAGTGTTTCAGTCAGTAGAGACGTCACATATCATCATAAAGGTTTGGAACAAACACACGTTTGTTGTTGTCTGACAAAAAAGAAAACACAACGTTTGAGTTTTGATTTTCAAGAGCAAGAAGCAAAAGTGCAAATCAATGATGAAGAGGTTGATAGAGAATAAAACAGTGTTGAATTTTTGATGTTATATTAGACATGTTTTAAATATGAAGCAGAACAAGATGCTCAGTGTGAATCAGGACAGAATCTATGTGGTCAAATCCCTTCAGAACTGATGACAGGAAAACTAAGATTTAAACAGTTTGGAATAATGTTTTTAAAGTATTAACCACGGTTTAAAATAAATATTAAATGGATTTAAACATGTGAGAACAACAACAGTATGTGTGAAATAACTGTGTGACACTTATAATTCATCAGCAGTGTAATATTTTCATTGTTATTAAAGTTTGTCTTCAGAGTTTCACACATTCAACACGTGCAGTGTGTTGAATCAGAGATTACATTACACTCATGTGTCTTTTGTCCAACGTGACTTAAACATCATCCAACCTCCTTTTTTCAAAGATTCAACACTTTCTTTTCAGAGATTTAAATCTCTGCGGGGGGCCACACCTTTCTGATGTCAGATTAGGCGGTCTGTGTCCAACAATTTCTGTCACTTTACAAAACTGACAAACAAACATTAACACCTTCCTCACTCTGTGATTGGTGAGCTGAGTGGAGGTGAGATAGAGCCCAGGTTTGAACTTCTCTCTCAGCTCTTTTTTCATTTGTTACACAACTATTTCTGTCACTTTGAAATATGAACTGAGTGAAACACTACGAATGTCTTCCAGGAGAGAACATGTGAGAAGTTACCTCCATATTTAAACCATTGTTGAGCCTCCAGCAGCTCTTCGCTCCACCTTTGGCTGTCTGAAACAGCTATGAACACTTTCATTTTCACTGATGCACACTGATCCCATGCTAAAAGGTGGAGTTAACACACTGCAGATCACTGATTGGTCAGTCAGAACAGCCATAGTCGTCTCGTCCTCCACGCTCTGAAGTAACATTTCACTTTCTACCTTTTCAGCAGTCTTCTGTCTCGCTGCCTGCAGCCTTTCTCAGGTAAAGCTAGTTTCCTTGTTGTGATAAACAACCACACGTGTGTGCTGTGTGTAGAGAATGTGTGGTCGAGCAAAAAATGTTTTAATTAATTAAATGTTATAGATACACAGAAACACATGAACTGACCTCAGAGTCTCCAGTCGACAGTCTGGACTCTCCAGTCCAGCAGAGAGAAGCTTCACTCCTGAATCCTGCAGCTTGTTGTGACTCAGCTGCAGCTCTCTCAGATGGGAGGGGTTGGACTTCAGAGCTGAGGCCAGAGAATCGCAGCTGATCTCTGACAAACTGCAGTCCATCAATCTGAAAAAAGAATAAATGATGTAACTTTAAAAGACAATGTTCCTGCTTGAAATCATTCAGTGTTTAATAATCTGTTCAGAGCTGAAGAAGGTTAAGAATGTAGACGTTTAGAAAATGAAACTCCAAACACCTGAACCCAACAGGATGCAGGTTCAACACTGTCAAATACACAAAGTGAAACAGAGCTCTCATTAATATTAATGACAACGTGCTGCTGCTTCAATAAAGACGTAGTGATATCACCTCTTAAACTCTGCAGCTCCACCAGAGGCTCCCTCTACACAAACTCATGTTGTGCAGCCAAATAAAAACCCACAGAAACTGATTTAATATTTGATTCTACTATTTAAAGCTCCTGTTATTAAGATAGTTGAATTCTGAGTCTTGTTCCCAACTCTTCAAATACTGACGCTTTGGGATTGTACGTCTCGTTCTCGTTGAGTCTCGTTCCGGACAATTTTTCCTCTTCCACCATTCGCCACAGTCGGCTATAACCCACCCGCCACCCCTTCAGCTCCGAGGAGTGAAACTGAGACTGCCGTTTGGACTCGGTGACTGTTTGTGAGAGTGAGAGCAGCTGCTAGCTGAGCTCTGAGACCACCGAGTGAGAAAGAAGATGTCCGTCGCCGAGGGTCCTCCACAGTCAGCTTGCCATCAGCCCGCCGCGTATCCTCTTCAGCTTGGAGGTGCACTACTGGGACTCTTGTGACTTGAGCTCTACTACGGTGAGTACTTACCTGTTGTTTCTGCACGGTCAACGTGAACCGGCTTCAACTGTATTTGGCCGCCACGCTCCCCAGCTTCGACTAGGCCTGCAACGTGACGTTTGTCTTATTTCTCTTTTTTGTGTTCCCTGGTTGGCAGCTTGTTTGGGTGTGTGTGTGGGCCCACAAAATAATTAAGTATCACTTAAAGCTTCTATAAGAGTTCTTTTGGTGTGTTTAATGTTAATGAAGGTCTTTTGTGGTGAAGTTCATTAGCAGTGATCAATAGCAGAGCAAGGTTAAAAGAACATTTTTGTGTGTGAACAAAGTAAATTGACAGTGAATAGTAACAAAACAAGGTTAAAGGAACATTACACTGAATTCATTGGTTTGACTTGTTAAAATGTCATTCTGAACAAGGTCAGTAGAAAACCATATTTTGGGTTTACTGTGATTTACTGTGGATGGTTACATTTATTTTTTATGGCTATTAGAATTTTTATTTTTCTGTAAATAAATTTAAGTTAATTAATTGGGACATAGTTGTCATGTGATTAATTTTAAGTGCACTTAACAGTAAGAATACATTAAGAAGGTACGTAATAATCCTTTAATATTGAAATAAAAAGAGACACTTTTTCCCAATTAAGAGCACATAAATACATGAAAGGAGGTGTGTCTTTTGTCCAACGTGACTTAAACATCATCCAACCTCCTTTTTTCAAAGATTCAACACTTTCTTTTCAGAGATTTAAATCTCTGTGTATCTGTGTATGCTGTACGTCAGGCAGTAATATACAATAATGTAGTGTCACCTGTCGCTGTGTGTGTGTGTGTGTGATATAAATATATAATTTGGAGACAAACTGTTCAGACTGTCAAACTTTAAACTGAGTTGTTGTGATTTGAGCTCAGACAAACCCAGAAAACAAGTAAACTGAAGGAAATTTAAAACATCTGTTATGGATTTAAATGTTATAGATCTACACAGAAACACATGAACTGACCTCAGAGTCTCCAGTCGACAGTTTGGACTCTCCAGTCCAGCAGAGAGAAGCTTCACTCCTGAATCCTGCAGCTTGTTGTCACTCAGGTCCAGCTCTGTCAGATGGGAGGGGTTGGACTTCAGAGCTGAGGCCACGACTTCACAGTGACTCTCTGAGAGTCCACGTTTAATAAATCTGTGATTGCAGATAAAAGAACATTAAAACAATAAAATGTGAGACTTTATTCTGAAAACAGATGCATACATTTTGCATCACAAAGCACAGGTGGTCAGTTGGTCAGCCCGAGCTGGTCAGTCAGTGATCACAAGGTTTGTAGTTTGAAACTTGAGCTCCTTCTGTCCATGAGGCCCCAGACTTTCCCTGCCTGAGGAGATCAGAGGGGCTGAATCGGTGACCCATTTTATATCACCCCCCAAAACACACTTGAATAAAGCCGCTTTTAACCCCTGATGTGGATGTTTTTATCTTGATGTTTGATTTTGGTTTGTTTTATTCATTCTGTTGTCTTTATATTTATGTTTGTAATTGTCGGGGTAAAACTTGCTTTTTCTTGTGACTCCTTCATTGTTTTGCTGTTTAATGTGTGTACAGCACTTTGTAGCTGCTTTTAAAAGTGTTATATCAAGAAAATAAATAAATAAATGAACCTCCCCGAGTGTCCTTGAGCAACATGAACTGCAAACTGATGTTTAGGACACAAGTGTCCAAATGACTGTAATGTAAACGAGTCAGATTTGAGTTGATTTATATTCATTAAGCTTTATGTAAATTCACTGTAGGTTGTAACTGCACTCGTATGTGTTGACCTCAGTCATGTGTTTGTGTGGATTTTGTTCTTTGATGCATTTTATTCTGTCGCTCCGTCTGCTTTTCACCTCCCATTAAATTAATTCAACGTCTTCTACTGCATCAATAGTATAATACGTACTAAAGATTGAGTTATCATCATCTGATGGGTAATCATTTGTCTCAAGTGGAGTTCACCTGGCTGAAGTAAATGTTTTGGAAAGTAGACGACTACATGTCATTTCATCTCTGAGCTTGGTGATGATAATTGATTCAATAAGCAGGTTTCATACTTGTTCAGGAAAACATGTATCGTGTTGAGGTTTTATATAATGCATGTGTGTAAAGTGTTTGTCTTTAATACTGAAGGCTTCAGCTTTACCATGACTTTTAATGTTAATCACATCTGGACTTACCGAGCCTTTCTACAGTTCCTCACAGCTGGAATCAGTCTCTGTTTTCCCAAATTGGATGTGTTGTATTTCTGTGTGTCCAACTCATCCAGAACCTCCTCTGACATCTGCAGCATGTAGGCCAGAGCTGAGCAGTGGATCTCAGAGAGTTTCTTCTCTGATCTGTTCTCTGACTTCAGGAACTCTTGGATCTCCTGATGGACTGAGTGGTCGTTCGTCTCCGTCAGACAGTGGAAGATGTTGATGCTTCTGTCAGGAGAGATCTTATCACTGCTCATCTTCTTCAGGTTGTTGATGGCTCTCTGCATGATTTTTGGCCTGTTGTCCGTCTGACCCAGCAGGCCTGCTAAGAGTCTCTGGTTGGACGTCAGAGAGAGGCCATGAAGGAAGCGAACAAACAGGTCCAGGTGACCATTCTTACTTTTGAGGGATTTCTGCATGGCGCTCTTCAGGAAGTCATTCAGGGTTGAATCAACATATTCATCCCCAAAGAAGTCCTTCAGTACCTCTGTGTTCCTGTTGGTGTAACAGTGGAACATGTAGACTGCAGCCAGAAACTCCTGAACGCTCAGATGAACAAAGCAGTAGACTGTTTTCTGGAAGATCACACTCTCTCTTCTGAAGATCTCTGTACAAACTCCTGAGTACACCGAGGCCTCTGTGACATTAAGACCAACCCGCTCCAGGTCTTCTTGGTAGAACATGATGTTTCCTTCCTCCAGATGTTCAAACGCCAGCCTCCCCAGCTTCAGAAGAACTTCCCTGTCAGCCTCCGTCAGCTCCTGTGGACTCGTCTCACGTCCCTCATCGTATTTCTGCTTCTTCCTCTTTGTCTGAACCAGCAGGAAGTGTGAGTACATGTCAGTCAGGGTCTTGGGCAGCTCTCCTCTCTGGTCTGTAGTCAACATGTGATCCAGAACTGTAGCAGTGATCCAGCAGAAGACTGGGATCAGACACATGATGTGGAGGCTCCTGGAGGTCTTGATGTGTGAGATGACTCTGCTGGACAGATCTTCATCACTGAACCTCCTCCTGAAGTACTCCTCCTTCTGGGCGTCAGTGAAGCCTCGTACTTCTGTTACCCTGTCGACACGTGAAGGAGGGATCTGATTGGCTGCTGCAGGTCGGGAAGTTATCCAGACGAGAGCCGAGGGAAGCAGCTTCCCCTCGATGAGGTTTGTCAGCAGCACGCTGACTGATGACTTCTGTGTGACATCAGACACGACCTCATTGTTCTTGAAATCCAGTGAAAGTCTGCTTTCATCCAGGCCGTCAAAGATGAACAGAAGTTTACAGACAGCGAGCTTCTCTGCTGTCACCTTCTGTAATGTTGGATGGAAAACATGGAGCAGCCTGAGAAGACTGTACTGCTCATCTCTGATCAGGTTCAGCTCCCTGAACGAAAGCACAACCACCAGACTGACATCTTGGTTTTCGGAGCCCTCTGCCCAGTCCAGAGTGAACTTCAGCACTGAGAAGGTTTTTCCAACACCAGCGACGCCATTCGTCAGAACCACTCTGACGTGTCTCTGTTGGTCAGGTGAGGCTTTAAAGATGTCGCAGCACTTGATTGGAGTTTCACTGAAGGTCTTCTTCTTGTAAACTGTCTCGAGCTGCCTCACCTCATGTTGGGTATTAACCTCTTCACTCTGTCCCTCTATGATGTAGAGCTCAGTGTAGATCTTGTTAAGGAGGGTTCCACTTCCTGTTTCATCACTTCCTTCAGTCACACGTTCACATCTCCTCTTCAGACTGATCTTATGTTCATGGAAAACCTCCTGCAGACCAACATTCACTGAAAAAAGAGAAAAAAGTGGGAGACAAAAAATACAATGTGACAATCAGCAGTCAATCGTCTTTTCATTACAAATTAAAAAAACATCAGTATGAGAATATGTTTGTTGTTTTCTTTTTCTTTCTTTCCACCTTAACGTCGTGGAGAGGTTTGTGTGTCCCTGTGATCCTCGGAGCTCTGTTGTCGGGGGCATTAGCCCCTGGCAGGGTCTCGCAAAGCTAATTGGCCCCAGAGGAGGGGCCAGACTGAGAGTGGTTCAAAGAACCTCAGGTTGGCCCCTGTAAATGACCACCACCTGCACCTCAGCCCATCCACTACACTCTGCTACTGCTAACTGCTTGTTATTCCCTCACTACAAGGGGGGACCAGCTACTGCTCAACTAAATCCAGACTGTTTGATGTCCTGGATCCACAATAGTGACACAAACTCCCCAGTGACATCAGAACAGAAGAAACTCGACACAACTTCAGACTGAAAACTCTCCTGTGTGAAATCTTGGCCCATAAAAACAATCTCTCTCTCGATCTCTTACTGCTTCAAATTGTAGCTCTTGAACCATTTTAGCATAATTGATTAATTTGATCTACTCATGTTGTATCCACATGGTTCAATCAGTTATTTTCAGTCACTTCTGGATAAAAACATCAGCTACATGAACGTATTGTAATGAAGCAGGTTACATTTTTAAGCTGTTTAATGTGCTGAAACTGAGCAGCTAATTAGCTATCTGCTGTAGCCTGAAAATAGATGTTAGCAGTGCACTTTTCCTCACTGGATGTTTGTTTGGTCGCTTGTTCAACAAGTGGATCTGCAGGACGAGGTGTGTGTTTGTAAGTTAGAGGAGGAGGAGATGTTAGCAGGAAAACTAATGTGGAATGTTGTTTAAAGTGATGTTTTGTCTCAAGCTGCTGTCTGACACTTCTCCATCTCAATCTATGCATACAGAGAACAAACAGCTTTCTGATTGGTTAATGTGTGACATAACAAATGTATTAAAACAACAAGTAGTGTCTTCAGACATGAAGACATCAGCAGACAGATATATAGTCTTACTTTGTACAGTGCTGGTCAGACTGGCTGTCTGCAGTCCAGCTCTTGTTCTGGATCTTTCTCCACACTGGGGACAGGAGGAGTGTCCTGGTGAAGCAGACTGGTCCCAGTATGATGTGATGCACTGTCTGCAGAACCAGTGTCCACAGCTGGCAGAGACTGGATCCTTCAGGACGTCCTGGCAGGAAACACAGTAGGACGGCTGCTCCTCCACAGAAACATGCCTCCTCTTCTCCTCTCTGTGAAGACATTTCTTTAGAACTAGAAACCATTTGTTGATTGTTTCTAAAAATATCAAGATTTGGTCGACACTGTTGAGAAGCTCAGATCAGCTGACAGAGGACAGTAAAACTGTCTTTACTTTTCTGACTGAATTCAGCATTCAGTCTGGAATAAAAATGGCTATTTGTGTTATTTCAACTCTTCTGCTTAGTCAGTTTGAACCTGGAGATAAAGATGTTCTCAATAACTGTGGTCGACCACTTTGACATGACTCTTTAACTATGAGATGACTTTAAACTATGAAATTACTTTTAACTATGAGATGACTTTTAACTTTGACATGACTTTTAATGACATGACTTTTTTAAACTATAAAATCATTTTTAATTATGAAATGAAGCTTACATGTATTTAAAAACTTATTTAAAAAAATACACCGGCAGGGCTGGACCCAAATAGTCGACTTTTCTCATATTGGTTCATCTGGTAGTAATTTGGTTTACAAATTCATGATTAATTTTTTTGTTGCTGTTTTCTTCATAAATATAGACTATCAATAATGTTGATCCACAAACTAGCTCATCAATATGCACAACAGGTGCACACCAATAAGGTTTCCCATAAGTTCATGTATTTGTTGCAGACCGACGAATCAAAAGGCTGCCACCCTCTCACTCACGTACACATGACGTAGTGTTTCCCACACAGACTTTACTTGGGCGGGCCAACAAGGTATATTAACGGCCACTAACGTTTATCTGATGACCCATTTTAGCATTTTGTAAGTGTGAGAGAACAACAGCATTCGTAATGGTTTAACAAGTGGACAATCTCCCCTCGCTTTATCCCTCCTGTACCTCTACCTGCTCTGCACAGAAAAGAGAGAGAGACTTCTCCAGAAATACCGTCAGAAGTTTGTGGCTATTAAACCCAGATAAAGATCATCTCAGTTTGAAACAGTATCTGCAGGAATAGTTCTTTAAGAGAACATTTTGTCTTCATCCTCAAAGCATCATCTTCATCAGGTCAGTTTACAGTAAGAACAGTTTCTTACTTCGAGTCTGATGGTCCAGGTTCATTACTGAAGAGTGGAGGAAAATCTTTGGAGCGGTCACTCTTCATAGACAGACAGCTGGATACTGGAGACTCTGCTCTCTGTCTGCTGGACTGAACTCTGCAAACACCAACATGTTTGTATTTATATCTCATGAATCCTTGAAAAAAAGTCTAATTACAAATTCATAGAGGGAGCAAACTCCTCCTGTCCATAAATAAGAAGTTTAACAATTTCTATTTGTCTTCTTTGATTAGATTACAGCATTTTACATGACTGACAGCACTAATAGGAAGATGGGACGAATGATCTCTGTCATCATGAGTCCCAAAAGGTTTGTTAAAGTTAGTTAGCAAATACACTGTTGTTGAAATATACAAACACAACATAAACAAAACATGTCATTGTGAGAGGGAACTGGAAAAAGTCACATAAATGAGTTAGTATCAGGTGTCTTACTTTGAGTCTGATGGTCCAGGTTCATTACTGAAGAGTGGAGGAAAATCTTTGGAGCGGTCACTCTTCATAGACAGACAGCTGGATACTGGAGACTCTGCTCTCTGTCTGATGGACTGAACACTGCAAACACCAACATGTTTGTATTTATATCTCATGAATCCTTGAAAAAAAGTCTAATTACAAATTCATAGAGGGAGCAAACTCCTCCAGTTCATAAATAAGAAGTTTAACAATTTCTATTTGTCTTCTTTGATTAGATTACAGCTTTTTACATGACTGACAGCACTAAGAGGAAGATGGGACGAATGATCTCTCTGTCATGAGTCCCAAAAGGTTTGTTAAAGTTAGTTAGCAAATACACTGTTGTTGAAATATACAAACACAACATAAACAAAACATGTCATTGTGAGACAGGGAACAGAAAAAAGTCACATAAATGAGTTAGTATCAGGTGTCTTACTTTGAGTCTGATGGTCCAGGTTCATTACTGAAGAGTGGAGGAAAATCTTTTGACCGGTCACTCTTCATAGACAGACAGCTGGATACTAGAGACTCTGCTCTGTCCTCCTCCTCCTCCTCCTCCTCCTTCACACAAACACTCATCTTCTGCTCTGAAGTCAGTCTGAGAGGTGAAACAGTAGCTGTGAGCTCAGGACACAAGAATCAGGAAACAAGTTTGTTCAAGAGTCACACAAGGCCGCGAGAGCAGGAAGTAACACACACTCTCTCTCCCCTTCACACACACATTATACAGTATAATAAAAGCATCCAGAAGTCCACCTGGTCACTTTTCTTCACACCTGTGCTTGTTTTCTTGGGTTACTGTAGGTTTAAAGAGGATTATTCAGCCAATCAGGACTTTGTGTCCACAGATGAATCAAACTGTTGAGTTCACTCCAACATTTCTTTCCTCCACAGTCCACAGGGAGAAAACTGACTCACAGTAAGTGAAGTCACAGTAAATATTCAAAAAGTGTTTTTAACACTCACCCTGCCTCAGACTTCTGCTGTTCTTCTGCCCCGTCCTCTTAAAATGGAGTCTGACTGAACACTTTCACTTTCAGGGTTACTCCCTGTGTGTGTGTGTGTGTGTGTGTGTGTGTGTGTGTGTGTGTGTGTGTGTGTGTGTTATGACGTCCTTGGCGCCTCCCTGGTCTCATGTTCTTCTTCTGATTTTATGGCGGGTTGTTGCAACCATAGACATATATACATAGACGCCTCATTGAGCGCTGGACCGTACGTCGACGTCGCCGCCATATTGGAGGAGGCAGATCTGCCCCGTGAACTAATACAAGTGAATGTGTCTATGGTTGCAACCATGACTTTAAAGGTGCATACCACCACCTATTGTACCGGAGTACGTAGCATGGAGGTGGATGAAAATACAACTGCCTTTCTCAAACTATGGTACTATGGACTCCCTCTAGTGGTACGCGGAGGAATCTCAGAAATAGCCTGCTTTTAAAAAAATAAACAACATTAATTATACAACACGTAGATCCGACCGAGCAATCTGATTGGTCAATCAGACATTATAGACTGTGCTCAAATGAAAAATGCCTCATCACTATAAATATTACTCCGCCTGTATTTTAAACTACGCAGGAACAGCTAGCAAGAAACACAGCTAGCTAACGGTGGAGCTCAAACGGCTGAATTGATCTGACACAAAATGGATCATTTTGCTGTTAATTTTGAAGCCTACGCAGAATAAGCAAAAGTAATAAATGTTTAGATGTAAGGGACGATGTAGTAAATGTCGCCTAAGAATGAATCATATAAACTATCAAGTTGCTGATTAATGAAAGATAATGAAAAATAACCGTTAATCGTTGTAGATAAAGATCAGCTGTGCTGATGAGTCGTTGACACGGCACCTGCTACCGTAACGTTACTAGCTTAAAATGACTGTAAAGTCGGCAGACGCAATAACTGTATCAGTCCATGAAAAAAATATTTTTTCCAGCGGATATCTTAGTTACAACACGATTGAGCTAGCAAAGCAGTTGTGTGTTGCTATGTGTGGTATTAATTCAGTTTTGGGAAATTGCGATGTCTTGAAAGCATAAGCTGAAGTTGGCTGCAGCTGACAGGGACTAGTTAACGCCAGACGTCATGTATTTCCATTGAAACCGGGACAAACACCAGCAAAACACTTATACTTTGCGAGCGTATTGTTCCACATTAAGGATAAATTTTTCTAATATATTTTATTTTAATTGGTGGTTGTTGTATAATCACATTATTACACGAGAGGGTGTGCTTTACCGTCATTATCGTCATGACAGTGATGCGGTCAGCGCCTCTTTCCGTTAGCATCACTGAAGTGAAGTAAAGCACACACTCTCGTGTAATAATGCTTAATTTGAAAACGTATAATACTATCAAAATACTGTGACAAATGAAATGAAAACACCGTAACCGTGAGATAAATGAAAATGGGTTTAAAATAAGTTCAGACTTAACCGTATTTTATTTGTTCATCCGCAGGTCAGCCTGCTGCGTAGTCGGGTTGTGGCGCGCGCGTCAAGCCGTTACAAGGTGACGACAAAGATCGTAAGTGGAGGAAGATGAAAAGAGTTAAAAATGCAGTCCGGCTCCAAACAGGATCTCTTCATGTTTGCTGTTTATTTTCAGTCCTCAGAGTTTGTTCTCTTGATAACAATAATAATAGTAATACAATTATATTACTAATAATTTGTTTACAATACACTTTTGCTCTCTAATGATTTTTATATATGAATTGTGGCTTTTTACAGCAGAAATCTTGACTTTTTACAGTCTGAAAGGCACAGGTGTTATCAATAACATTATGGATCTCTTCCATCATGTGTCCTGTTAAGCCATGACTGTGTAACAGTGAATCAGCACGCACAACATCAGGGCCCTGAGACTAATGCAGCTAAAAGGGAATCCAGCCATCCATTTACAACTGTGTTTTTCCTCGTTTCATACATCAATAATGTCTTCTGTGGTAAAAGGATGGAGTAAGTGTTGGCTGTACAGCATGTAGCTGTTTTTCTTTTCCAGTTTTCAGATGAAAGGCTAATGACAAAAACATGTTTTTCTCAGCTATTTTTATTACAAATAAGAAGACAACACTCAGTTTGTAAAACAAGCATCAATTTTGCACATGACTGACATTCAGCTTCAGATTCAGCCAAAGTCCAGATGAGGCCAATCCATTTCTTTTATCTATTCCTGTTAGACTGCAGAGAAAAATAGAGGAATATAACTACAGTTTGACACGTGGCAGGTCTTTCAATTAGCAGCCACTGACGAATGTGCAACAACAAGTCGAATATCTCTGTAATATAAACAGATAGTTTACAATGGGCTCCCTTTCAACATATTACAACCTATTTGGACTCTTTGGTCTCTTCTTGATGACACACTTCCTGATCTCTGACACATGTGGACAGGGGTCCCCGCTGACACTTGGGGACTGTAGAACCCGTCGGGTACGCGTCTCCTCTCCCCTCCTGTAGGCCCGCACGCTCCTTCTCCGAACACACGGACCCCAATCTGTCCATTCCCCGACCTCACAGTGCACTGAGGAGGGAGACAGCGAGAGAAGATATGCTCAGGTAGCAAGCTGGGAAAATGCAAATGAGACTTGAGACTTGTGATAACAAGGAAGGGAATGTCTCTCACCTTGGGGGAGGCATTGCATAAGCTGCACATCAGGCTCAAACCCCCTCGGGCAGGTGAGATGGCACAGGCCGTGGAGATGGTACAGGTCTGCTCTGCACCTCACACACATGTTCCTCCTCACACACACCTCACAGCCTGTGGAGCACTCTGAAATAGACCTCATTTCAGTATTACATGCACAAAAACACATACTGTGCACAAGGGTGCTGTGTAGCGTCTCACCTGTGCATTCTCTCAGTGCTGCGTTCGCTGTCAGCCCGTTCGGACAGCTGATTTCACACTTTCCCCGGAACAGGAAGTGACCCGGATGACAATGTGTGCAGAAATTTTCACTGAAACAGGAAGCGCAGTCCTCCTTGCACCCTGCAGACCAATGGAAATGACATTAATATATATTCTTGTTCACTTTATTCTCTCGACACTGTCTGGCTTTAAAGGAAAGGCTCACCCAAATATGAAAATGTAGTCATTATCTGCTCGCTCCGGGTGAAGTTTCGTAGTCCACTAAACATTTCTGGAGCTTCACAGCAAAACAACATTGCAGCATTCATTTTAATTTTTGGGTGAACTTTTCCTTTAGATCAGTTTGTATGTATTCTAAGCCTTACCCAGGGCTCCAAACCACAAAAAAAGAGATATTTAATATAAATGTTCAGCCATCTGCCACTGTAAGATCTCTTCCACAGAATCAGACAATCTTTGGTACCTACTGGTGCAGGTGCTGATGTGCAGGGAGCGCGTGCCGTAGTGGCCCCGGGGGCAGGAGGACAGACAGGTGCCCCTCTGACGCATCCCGTCCAGCTCCAAGTGGAAGAAGAGGCGAGGTTTACAGGACAGACAGCCATTGAGGGCCGAGCATGTCGCACAACCTGCTGGGCACAGTCTGCTCACAGAGGAGCTACCTGTGGATACAGGGATACAAGGTGTGTGTGTCTGCCTCATTTACAGTATGCAATTTTAAGGTTGTTTTGATGAGATCAGAGCTTTCAAATTCAGTGTGAAAGTGGGTAAAACCAGTGTGAATCTATGACCAAATTCTTCCCTGAAAGCTGAAAGAACACACTTATTGTCTCCATATGTTTTGTCTGTCTGCTGTTGGGGAGAGATAATGCACATTTCACATCAGCTATGTCTAACAAGAGTGTGGGAGAGGTGGAAATGACAAGTCACGCCTGAACACTTACGTCTGTATCGCAGAATCTTTGTGTTGTCCAGGCCTTTTGTAAGACTCACAAGGTGCAGAACCCAAATTAAAAAAGGTATCCGCATTTTTCTTCACCTCCAGTGCAGCACTGATCCAGCCGTGCCATCACATCCCAAAACCCATGACATGCGTTTTAAAATGTAAACGTGCCTGCGAATTCCTCCACAAAGTTCATTCAAACGATCCCATGTAGAGACCTCAGTCTGGTGTAAGAGAGCGGTCGAGTGCAGGGTTGAGCCAAAAGTTTTCTTGAAGGAAAATCCCATGTGCATTCCATGAGATCACTGAAGCCGTCAGAATGCCATGAAGAATGCAAACAGAAGAAAAACCATCATGATAGTCGCAACGTTGATCTAATGTAAGTTGTGGTGAGCTGCTGCTGCTGTGGGCTTGTCTCTGTTTCCCACACACTCCCAGCCTCCTCTCCTGTGTTGCCCGTCCTTCACAGCCCTCCTCCTGATCCGTTATCACATCTAACAGCGTCTCCTCACAGAATTGGAAAAGTTCTGGCATTAACATGATTCTTTGACTTCATCTGTCACAGTCTCTACATCTGTTAGTCGACTAAAGCTTACAATAGTTTGTCTGTTAAAGCCCCCCTGCACTCAAAAATGTGTTGTGCGTGTTGTTACTTCACTTGGATGTTTGACCTTCACTCCGCAGAGGCTGTTTTCACATTCATCTCCTGAATCTGGAAAGTTTCTGTGCTCACTTTCAATCTCAGTTTAAGACTTGTAGGTACGTCTGTGCAAGCAGGACAACTGGGAGCCAATAGAGTCTGGTGCTGATACACTGATGATGGACTTTCCAGTGAACCAGGAGACAGTTCATGTTAAATTTTAAAATGAATATTTGTATATTAATAAATTCTCAATTTTTCAAGGAGTTTCAATTAATTTTTAATGAGGTAAGTAATTGTTTTGTGAGAACAATAGAGCCTAACCGATATATCAGTTGGCTGATATTATGATAGTATCACAGTATAAGAAAGAAAAAATGCTCAGCGCAATATTATATTATTAAATCCTGATTTAAATTAACCATTTACTGTTACTTTATTGTTAGATTTAAACTTAATTTTAAAACTTTACAATATCCTCCACAAGTGTTTGATAACCACATTTTAGGGATCAGTCCATAAAAATTGTCTATCAGCTGATATATTGATATAGGAACTTTTTTACTACTTAACATCGATATCAGCATCTGCCCCCATTATTATAAGTTAGTTATGGTCATAGTTATAATTAGTATCGGTCAGGATCTAAACAAAAACATCTATTCAAAACAGATTTTCGTTTGTATCTTAAAACATGTCTGGAGGGGATCTTAAAATATTTTTCGCAATACAACATAATTGACTGTAGCCCCCTGATTCTCATCATCAGGCTTATAAAACTTATTATCAATAATTATTTAGATATTTATTAGATCAGTCTGCAGATATTTTGATTAACAATTAATCAGTTTGATTAAATTTTAAGACAAAAAGTCAAAATTTCCTAATTCCAGCTTCTTAAAAGGGGCAATATGTAAGTTTTTGACATGATGACATCTATGTGTTGTGTTGCAGAGAGATTTACTGAAGTTACCGTGGACCGCTAGCTGCACAGCTGACTGGGCTAACTAGCTAATGGCAGCTACATTTAGCAGCAGTTAGCAGTTGCTCGAGTGATATTCTGCCCCATATTTGTTTTTATTGTGAATTCAAAAGGTGGCCAATTCTTGCATATCACAAAGGTGGACAAAGGAAGAGATGAAATAACCAATCAATGAATCAAGAAAATGATGAACAGATTAATCAACATTGAAAATAATTATTAGTTGCAGCACTAGTGCCACACACAATGTGCCAAAGCATTGACATTAACCACAGTAGGTTGATAACGGCGCTCGTCTCGAGGCGACTGTAGCAGATCAAATACACAAACCCGTCTTGTACCTCAGTGTGTGTCCATGGCAACAAAATATCTCCTCATTTGGTTCCATTTAAATCAGTCAGGCATGACTTTGCTCTTTGGAGCATGTCATCACAGCATCAGCAGCAGCTTTTTAAGGGCTTCTCACAACTGCAGGATGAAGCCAAAATAATGGAATACAGTAAAAAATTTATACATAAACTGCAATTACCATGTTACCCACACTGTTTAGATTTAATTGAACTTAAGCCGTAGAGCACTTAATGTCTCCCATGAAGACTGGACTGAGGAAATTAAAACCCAAAATACAGAGAGATTTAACTACCTCCCAATTACAAAACAGAAATAGGGATGGAGTTGTCACAGAAGAGCTTTGATTCCCACAAACAGGCTGGAAGGTGATGAAAGTTCTCCAGAGGATCTGTTGTCTGGCATCCTGGTACGTATTATCGCCTGTTTTGGGAACTCTGTGGTTCTTCAAAAACAGATTTGAACTCTCTGGTGTTCCCCTTCCTGGAATCGGTTTCTCTCTGCAAATCATGTTTCTTTTTGCTCGCTCCATAATCCTTTCAGAGCCTGTCAAATGATATAAGATCAGAAAGTCCCAGATTTGCTAATAAGCCAAATTTGGCGACGTTGCTTTTGCTCATTTCTCAATGTCATATTGTGTGAGACCAAAATAATGCTACTCCTCCAAAGAGCAAAGGCAAGAACAGAAAATGTCACTCTTGAAGCCATGTGCTCCTGATTAAGAAAAGGCACAGCAAGTTATCAAAACAGCATCTCTGCCAGAAAGGACTGCCGTGCTTTCCTCGCTTGTCTGGAAAGATGTCAAGAGGAATCAGCAGGAGCTTTACAGTGATATTTTACACTGGAGCAGATTTATCTGAGAGCAACGCCGCTAAAAGTTACACGCAGTCAGCCAGACGGCGGACAGACAGAGGAGCTGGACAGGGCTTAAATTGTCAGCAGGTGCTCAGACACTGACACACACCGGACAAGCGAGGTGCGGCTACTTCTTTATTTTGACAGAAGAAGAGGAGTGTGTTTGTCAAATCCCTCAAGAACAAGAGCAAATATAGAGGAGGACGATAAAATAACACCTCAGAGGAGCCTCAGCCAGCTGCTGCCGAGCAACATCAACCATCCATCTGCATGCAGGAGATTTATAGATTAGATTGTGGAAGACTGTGGAGAACGTAGAGTGAAATGTATGCATAAGGGCTCTGTAACGAGGACATAAGAATGAGAGAGAGGTGCCAGGGGTTTAAGGTCAGAAGGGTGGAGCTCCACAAACCCTGTAACACCTCCTCAACCTGACTGGGAACATAAACATGATGCGGCTGTGCTCACTGGGGTGCCAGATCAGATTCTTGAGGAAAATAACGGTTGGAGGCCAAGGAATGTCTTCAGCTGCCAAAAAGAAAGACAGGGAAAAAAAGGAACACGATAAAGACAGAGGACACCATGAATAATAAAGTTTGTGATAAATTTAAACCACATGGGCACATACCTGTGATCATGTTCACATTAAGCCAAAATTCAAATGCAATTTGTATGAAATCACTTGGTCTTCAGTTTCATGCTGGCCAAGACTATAAAGATCCTCTGTAATACAAACCAGAAACAGCTCTCAGGTCACCACCTGCTATCGAGGTTCTGGAGAACATGCGTTGGAACGTAACATATTTTTCAATAATATATTAGAAGAGTATGTGTTTGTATTAGTACACAAACTCTGACTTGACTACTCACATACATACAAAAATGTCTCGGGAACCCTGCAGTGATAAGGAACAAGCAGCGGAGCATCTCAGCACGCGGATAATCTACGTAGCGTGAAGAAGTGAGGAATTTGGGAGGAGGCTGAGCCCGAGCTCAGTGAAGAGGCTGTGAAGCACGCAGCTTAAAACATCGACCGTGACGGATGGTAGGAGAGCGAGACGGGGGCTGAGGAGATCTGGAAGTACTAACTTACTCCGGGCTGTCCAAAGCCTAATACACTCCACATCTCTGTAAACAAGTCTGCTATTACAGATAGTATGTATCATGTTTAGCATCTGAAGACTGAAGTCTAAAACATAAGCCAGTACACGAGTCATTTGTTCAGTATAAGAATTTAACAAACAAACAAAAAACTTACATGACAGGATAATAGACATTTACAAGGACAAAGGACAGCATAAAAGAAACAAAAGCCTTAATTACAGAAAACAAAAATCAAAATAAAGTTAGTAAAAAAGCAAGAAAAGGGTGCATTCATAATAATGCTGATGAAATGATGATGAGGCACTTTACTGTCTTCATCCTCTCGCTTTTTTCAGCACTTTCTACGAAGAAAGAAGAAAATATCTGTAAGTCTATCAAATATTCATGGTAAGAAGCACTCAACATCTCATCATTAACTCTCAACATCAATTACAGATATAAAAAAAAATACGTAATTGTTTGTCTTTAATGTTTGACTAAATCCAATTAAATTTAAACAAATACACTCCATGTTATGCCATTTCATGTTGAAGTCTAATTAAGAAATGTGTACAAGTGATATTAAAAACACTGTTGAGTGTCTGAGTCGATTCCAGCACTTGGTGTGTTTTAAACGGCCGCACAGTCTTTATTAGTTAACTTCCCTGAAGCATTTCAACGTTTACTCAGACTACAGCCAGAATTTAAGAAACTTTTCAATATCTGGAGCCTCTAATACACAGATTTTGATAGTTAGTATCTAAATTAACCTTTTAAAACTGGTTTGGACAGTATAAATTAAGCCTCTGTTCTCAAAAATTATTTTTCGTAAATATCCTATCCTATATTCTATGTCTAATTGAAAAGTTTGATAAACCTGTAATTTAAAAATGCTAAACATCAACTGCAAAAGAAAAATATACATTATGTGAGCTGCTGACAAAAGTCTATGACACTTCTCCGTTACCTAATCTGCAGATCATGCCAATAACACCGCTGATTCAACGACAACAAGAAAAAATTATGTTGAGTTTTCTAAAACTTGCAACTAGTTTTGTACATTAGTTTAAGGTCACATTACAATTTATCAGAAAAACTTCTCGACAAACCAACCTCTATAAAATACAGTGCATTAACCCAATTGTACATGTACAGAAAACTTTTGTCTCGTGCACTGAGGGGTTCATCAGAGGTTGGGCTGATCGACAGGAAATGAATCCACAACCATTTCTAAACATAATCGATTGATTGTGTATGCTGTATTTAAAGCACATTGTCCAAAATGTAAGTGGTTATAGCCTCAATACCAAATTGAGCCTCTATAGGTTTATCACCTTTGTTTTTTGGAAATTATGATGACATATTTTTATTATTTTCTGACATTTTACAGGATATTAATGAAATGAATACTTGCAGCTGTGATCATAAGTCATTTAGACGCGTGACATAGAAGAGATGAAGTTAATGTACGGGTTGTTTACATGTAGTAAGTGTGCTCTGTGAGTGTTGACTGTCACATACGCAGCTCAAACAGCATACTTCATGATCTGAGCCCTCTTCAGACTAACCTTGGACACTGCTTTGAGATGTTGAGCTCTTATAGTTGCTGATTTTTCTTCAAACGCTGTGGCCTTCGCCTCTTCGGCCAGACTGTTCAAAAACAGCAGCGTCAGGAGCTCAATCTGAAAAACATGGGAGGTTAGTAAACATTAGCCTCGAACAAAGCTAACAGTCAAAACAAACAGTAAGCTAACGTTAGCGCGTCAGCAACCACTACTGTCGGCCACCTACCATCGCTTCTGACGCCGGTCCCACGTTTACGTTACTCTTCATTTTTGTCTTTACTGTATGTTTTAATTTGGGTGCCTTGTTCAGCATTTTCGCAGACGTTCAGTATGAAAACCCAACAACAGGTTTGTTTACGTCTTCCAATCTCCCGCTTCTCCAACTTCCGGTGCAGCCGCTTCTTCTTCGTGACATTTAGGCGTCCGCTTGTCGCATTACTGCCACCTACAGTTGTTCTGACTGCTGTGCTTTTAGCGGATACTTTAAAATAATAAAATAATACCAAGTGAATATTTTTCGATTAAACATTAAAACACCAGAATAAAAATATCTACTAGCCACGCAGAGGATTAAATGTAAAGTGTAATGTCTTTAAACTCATGCTCGTTGCGTTGTTTATGTCGCCCCCTGGCGGCTGCTTTGGGCTACTACACAAACGAGAACTGTCTTACTATATCCGGGTAAGCGGACAGCAATGGCGGCCACCATGGAGGCTGCAGCCGGCATGAGCAAAATGCTGCAATTTATGAAACTTATCGGACAGCTCAAAGTAAGACTTCTCCCAAAACTAAGGCAACATTTCAGGTGATTTATTCCCGGACAAAAATGAAGAACAAATGACGTAATTAAACTAGATTCTGTGGCTCTGGGACTGCATGTATTGAAACTCAATGGCTAGTTTTTGCTGTTGCTAGAGTGAAAAAAATCCCCTCTGGACTGAATAATTTATCATTATCACTCATCATTCTTGCGTTTTCCAAAGCTGAAATGCTTTATTGTTAATTTGTGTGCTTTAAACATGTAGCTACAGTTGCTAATAACCCCAGTTGGCTGTGTGAAGAGATGCAGCTAATATTTCCATTTTTGATTCATCTAGATAGATTAATCAGTTAAAGGGGCGTCGTGTAATTTTGGAGAAGAAATTCAAACTCAGAATTTTAATATTTACAGTATTAAAGAGGTAATAAGACAAACTCAGAAATGTGTATTGTTCCATAACTGAATAAACAAGCTGTTCTGAGAGGAAAATAAGGTCCCCAGCACAGTGTTTGAAGCTGGAAAGGTGGCAGGGTCCGCCACATATAAACAAAGTGAAACAGTATGAAACTGTGTTGTCAGTTTCATACTAAACAGTACAAGACCTAGATAAATCTAAGGTTTAAGTTTAATATCATATAAGATGAAGAAAAGCAGAAAATATTCACCTTACACGAGCTGGAGCCAGTTCATTTTTGCTTAAAAATGCCTATAAGATTATTAGATTAGAAGTCTAGTAATGATGCACAGTCATACAAGAACTTCTCAATGATTTGTGCAGTGAGGTCACACATTTCTGGTTAGATTTTTCTCTTCCCCTTCTGTGCCACTGATGAGTTGTGTGTTGTGGTCGACGTTCCCTGCAGAGGGTCCCGCGGACCGGCTGGGTTTACAGGAACGTGAAGAAACCTGAGAGTGTGTCAGACCACATGTACCGCATGGCCATGATGTCTCTGACCATCACTGACCCCACAGTGGACAAGGACAGGTACTTCCCTCACACAGACAGCACAGCAGCAACTTTCCAAGATGAAATAAAAGCAAAATGTATATAGCCTTTATTCTATTACTTCTATATGAGCACCTAACAACATTTAAAGTGGAAATATTCATTAGAATTTAGTCCAAGTATTGGGTTGTAGAAATGGTTACAAAATATTTAAATACTACCTCTATCATGCTCATATTTTGTGCTTTCTGTCTTTAGATGTATAAAGCTGGCTCTGGTTCATGACATGGCAGAGTGCATTGTGGGAGACATCGCTCCATCAGACAACGTCAGTAAAGCAGAGAAACACAGGAGAGAAGAGGTAAGTTTACGTTTACATCCAAACACAACAGAGCGTGTCAGTGCTTCCTGATACTTCATAGTTTCTCCTTCCCGACCTCTCTCTCAGGAAGCCATGACACATCTGGCAGGTCTCCTGCCGGAGGGACTCAAACAGGAGATTTACGGCCTGTGGGAGGTATGAACCTGTGGGTTTTTGTTTGGAGCTTGTGACTGGATAATCAAACTAATCTAATAGCATACACGCATTTGTCTTAACTGCAGGAATACGAGACCCAGAGCAGTCCGGAGGCCAGGCTGGTGAAACAGTTCGACCTCCTGGAGATGATACTGCAGGCTCATGAGTATGAGGAGCTGGAGGGAACGCCGGGACGACTGCAGGAGTTCTTTGACTCCACCAACGGTACATTTCCAACCTTTCTGTCTCTTTCTTTCTTACATTTCTTTATGCATTATTTATTCAGTAAATACATATGCAACTTAAGAGTTTTCTTTTAGATTTGAAAAAAATTCTGAATCAAGTTGCGTTTCCTTGCATTGTTGTTTCTCAGGTCGTTTCCACCACCCTGACGTGCTCCAGCTCATCGGCTCTTTGAATGAAGAGAGAGGACGTCACATGACAAAAACAGACAAAACAAAGAATTCTGGGAACTCACAGACGGCTGACTCAGCGTCTTCACACAACTCGTCCTGACTGCAAACACCTCCTTAATGGAAGGACATTGATACTGGACAGTAATGTGACACGTGCTTGTGTGAGGATGCGAAAAAAAACAACAACACATAACAGGATCAGGCACATGAGCGAGTGTGGAAAACTGTATTTTGGGACTTTTGAACTCTCTTCAGTTTTGAGCCATTTGGGACAGTCAGTGTCGTAAAAAGCACCCAAAAGTCTGACTCAAGTCAAAAGTTAAGATATCCTGTTAAAATACTACTTTACAAGAAAAAGTATATCACACATGTCTTTGTACATGTATGTATATAAAGTCGACCTATACTGAGAGTTCACTGATAATTTTTTTGAATTTTGAAACGGCGCAACTTTGGCTCTGATGCAGCACGACATCTGCAAAGTAACTCAAGTAATCAAATAAATGTAGTGTAGAGTAAAAAAATACAAAAGTTGCCTCCAAAATTAAATGGAGTTAGTTTGAAATATAAAAATGGAGTACATCATGGAAAGTGCATCAGAATTGTACTTGAGTACATTACTTGAGTAAATATGCTGGCAAATGGCTTCACATGGATATTTGACATTTAATGCATACATTAACATTTTCTGATGCAGTCTAACTGCACAATATGCAAAATATTTTGTTAATATACGTTTGTTAAATTGTTGAGAAGAACAGCATACTCAGGAATTTAATGTTGTCAGATGAAAAGAAAACAGTGGTCAGGTGTTATTTTCAGATTAATTAACACGTTTACTGTTGTTTGGTGTTTTGTCTCAGTTCTCATTGTTAAAACAGTGATATTAAGTTTGGTTAGGATGATCTTTATTATTTATACACCAGCAATAAAAACAGTTATTGATAATGGTGTGTAATTAATTGTATGAATACAGATGGACATGTTAGACACAATGTTATTTTATTTGAATGTCACAGTTAGGTCTTTGGGCTGAAGGTTATGGAGTTCGTAAAAAGGTCTTTTAACTGGTGAAAACACGTGAAATATACTGTAATTCATTGTCCAATGAGAGAACATGCATTTCCTCAGTTATTTAGGTCAGAGCTGACAACCTTTTCCTGCTACAAAAGATGTATCAGCACTTGATTTATCTCAGCACTTGAATTATGACGTGAATTTTAATAAATACATTTCACGGACAGACTGAACTGAACAGGAAATGATCCGGAGGCGTCTCATCAAACCACAGCAAAGAAAATCGAGTCAGAAGTTTCAGAAAAATGAAACACAAAACAGATTAAATATCAAAAACAGAACGTTATGTGATGACAAGGTCATGCAGCGGCCAAAGACACCATACTTGAAGAGTTAAAAAGAAAACAAAGGATTTTTAATCTTTTGTGGCACCAACCTTTTCTTAGATAAGAAGTAAAAACTCAGTCCAGAATTTCTTTCAGTGTTAAACAAGTAAGTTCTGCAAAAGGAAGTTAAAAATATGAGTAACAGCAATTCTTGGAATTCAGGGTCATTACAGTAAAGGATAGTACAACATCTACAGCATGATGATGTTATATCAATATTATACAGCTTGTATCAGAAAATACATTGAGTGGGGATATCAAATCAAAAATCTGCATCATTATTATTGAATATCGAGGTTGTGACTGATCTTAAATTAACATGGAAACAATGTATTGACAATATCAAAGGAAACATGTCAAAGTCAGTAGCGATACTGTATAAATCTAGGGATATATTACAATTATAAGGCCTTGTATATAATCTACTGCTCACTTATTCTTCCGTACTGGTCTGACAATGTGGAAATGTGGCCGTCGATGTTTAAAATGACATTAAATTCAATAATCCTACTACCAAAATGCATTATTAACGAGACGGATGATGCTCCGACAAATCCGCTGATTCTAGATGTCCAAGTTACAAAACTTGAAAGTTATATTATTGACCTTTTACGAGGTAAAACAATGCAACCGCTGCTGTTTTTCAATCTCCAGCATCAGATTTAATGTTACCGCTCAGTAAAAACCATCATTAATCAACGTTAAATTTCTAAATTTATAGTCAAGTAAGCTTCAGTTGATAGTTATTTCACGGTTAAAATACAATGAAATGCCTTATAAACCATTTATTAATCAATTGTTTACTGTCAAGTTGCAGTGTTTCGTGTGACTTCAGGGTAAAACGTGTGTGTGTTATGATCCAGCATTCAGATAGGCCCGAACCCAAACTGTCAGTGGCAGACATTTCTTTTAGTAAAACGCACTAAGGTAGTTAAAAATGTAACATAAATGTTTTTCTTTTTTTTTTCTTTTTTTTTTTAATGAAACACAAACATGCAGTTTTGTATTTTTTGGTAGTGGATGTTTCTACAGAGCAACAGAAAGAACATTTAATCTCTTTATTTTGTTTGTGAGGAACTCCGGCTGTGATTTGTTGAGTTTCCCCATCTTGATGACGGGTTAATGAGGAAAAACCATGAGAAGGAAGAAATACTCGGCTTTGGTTTCTAAGAATCTGCTCATCCTCCTTTCATTTCATTATTTTCTCATAAAGGCATCGCTTCTTCTCCCCGTCAACCCCATCGGATCCAACAACAATCTGCGCTTCCACAAAAAGCTACAGCTGTCTTGATCTTATAAAACAAAGGCAGACGACTACTGCATGAGAATATTTAGGGTAAATTTGGTCCCAACAAGAAATGGTTTAAATTTTCTAAAAAAATCAGAGTGTTTAGGTTTTGCAGGGACTTCCAGCCAAGTGTTAGGAGAGTTAATCACATACACGGGATTGTTTGTAACACGTGCGATCGAATTAAAGCAACATTTCAGTCAGAGCCTCGAGTAGATATGTGCTGAGATGCAGCAGCGACAAGAGTTCCTGGTTGAAGTTCTGCCTCGTGGTGCTCTAACACGGCCTCTCGGAGCTGTCCGTCAAGTCGTTGGTGGGCGTGTCCTGAGAGCTGGCGTTCGCTGCCGAGGAGAGGACATCCTCGAAGCTGCCTCTGGTCTCTGTAGTGCCAACCTTTGTCTGTGGAAATGTAGGGAAAAAAAATCTATCAACATAACGTGCTGCCTTCACTTTATAGATCTTTACATGGTTGCTGTTGTTGTGCTGCAGAATCGACTCAAGGTGGCAGACTTTTTCAAAGACTTCCCCCATCTGAGTACAGAAGAGGAAGAGAGTAATGTTTCTTTTTTTAAAAAAAGGTAACTAAAGCTGCAAAGTAACCGGACTCGACAGTGTGTATTTACCCAGTGTTTGATTTTCTAAAGAGGTTGCCCAGTTAACCTTGAAATGATATTAACAGTGGTGTAAAAAAGTAACCAAAAGTCACTCAACAGTAAAGATATTATGTTAAAATATTACTTTGGTAGAGGTGAAAGGTGAAACAGTACTTGGGTAAACGTTTTAAATTGTACTCAGTACTCAATTATGGTAAGTAAGGTTTTGAATGTGGTATTCGCACTTTTACTGAAGTAAAGGATCTGAAAACCTTCTTCTACCAATCACAGTGGCTATCTCAAAAGTAAAGACAAAGGGTGAGAGGGCGCTCCTGCTCAGGCTGCATCGGGATCAGTGTGAATATAAATAACCGGCAGGCTGAAGGAGTCACAGTGTAAGCCAGCAATTACACCCAGATTATAGTGTTGTGTTCTCGCTGCTTCACTGACATCTTATAACGTTCACAGGCACAATCCTGACTGTCACAGCTTACTACCAAACAAAGCATGTGGTATTAATTAGTGTGACTGTCAGTAAGTCAGTTACTGAATATGAAATCGGCTTCCTTTTGGTTCTGGTTTTTTAGTTTTTCAGCCGTAACTGTAACATGTAAAGATAAATAGTTAAGCACAGTGGTCTGACTTATCTGACGTTTCAGCTGTTCTTATTTTTAGGTACTGTGTTGCTTTCCTGATAAACCTAATCCCCGGAGAAAAACAGAATAACAAAGAAATAAATCACCTCCATTCAGACTAATGGCTAGTTTTGGGTAAACCGATCCATCATTTTCTTCAATCTGCCGCCCAACTGGTAAATCAGGTCTCCAACTAACACTGTTGTCAGCAGTGGTGTTATATGAAAAGCATCAAACTTGCATTAAGTTGAATGAGATGTTTACAATTTGAAATAACATGATTAGAAAAGAATTTCAGCTACGTGGTGCATCGGTTTTCTAGTAAACAAACAACATTGATTCTCTAGTCTTGAAATAATTGACAGTATTTTGAAGCCGTCACACACACACACACACACACACACACACACTGTTTACCTTTATAGTGGTCACTGTGTTCTCAACTTTCTCCTCAAAAGACTTGAAGCTTGGAGAGTTTCTGTAAAGAAAAGAAGGAAAACACATTTCAGAACAACTGCATAACATTATTTGTATTTTTCTAAAACACTCTGGGAACATCAGTGCGGGGTATAAACAGGTGTCAATACCATTTGAAAAACATCTTAGCATCTTCGTATCGGATTTAAGTTATCAGCACTCAGCCGCTGACTTAACAAACACATTAAACACTGTGCTCTCGTCATGTACCGGGTGTTTGAGCGCTGTTTCATTCACTTATTAAAACGAGAGTAAGGTGGAATGTTGAGTCTAAAAGATGACATCACATAAAGATAAGAAAAACACACACAACTTGACTCTCTGACACACAAAAGCAGAGCGAGCACAGTGTCGTTACCTCATGGTGGGCATGCTCATAGAGTGTCTGATAGAGTAGCTGTCCTCAGAGAAGCGTGTTGTGAGAGAGGAGTTAATGGTTAGCAAAGGTCACAAACACACAAACACACACTGAAACAAAGCCAGAGCTGCATTGGCCGTAGAGTCAGCTGGAGAAATACATGTTTTATTTTGATAGTATAAAATCTATGGTGTTACATCATCAAGGCTGCGACTCACAATTAATTTAATCTTCAACCATCTGCTCAATAAAATCAGTCAGTGCTCAAAGGTAGATGCCTGAATTATCTTCAATCAGTCTCAGCATGGACTGTATTAGCTACTTCGTGACACCTTGTTCACCTGACTCATCAATCAATTCGATGTGATCCTGAGCTGAGACAAGAAGCGCCTGACTGAGTACGACATGGCAGCAGCAGTCTCAGCTGACTGTACGAGTCCAGACTGTACCAACCAGTTAGCGCTATCAGCTGATCTGACTCAGATCTACTGAGTTAAGACTCGCTGCCTCTGACTTCTCAGTCTGGAACAAACGAGAGCTGTGTGGTTCTTACCCTATAGAGTTGGATCTTGGGAGGCATGGAGGAAGACGGAGAACATTGTAAAGACACAGGCTTTTACAGTCACACTCGTACACTTTGCTAGAACATGTATGCTTTATGCAAACAATTTTACTTTGAAAGGTATTAATATTTGAGGTAAGGTAATATCTGTTCAGGGAAGTACACATGAAGGAAGTGGAACCAGATTGTACTGAACTACATCTCATCTACACGACTCACTGACAAAACCACTGAAGTTAAACATCAAAAACACACAAAAACACAATCTTATCCACACTCAACACATCTAAAGGAAACGTAAGTCAATTTATAGAGGGTCAGTGATGACCAAACAAAATATCTATGTGAGCACACACACACATATGGAGGACTTGATTGTTCGAAATAAAAAATGAATAGCTCATGAAATAAATTTGCCAAAAATAAATTCCATCAAACATTGAATTTATGTAATTCCTTTATGTATTTCAATTACATATAAGATTTCTTACGTTCAACTTTAAGTATATCATTTAATGCAACATATTTTAATCATACAAATCATTAATTAAACAACTTTAAAAGTCTGTTAATGTCTCAACGTCATGCAGTTTTTCAAGTATAATACTAGAAAGTAATGCATTACATATGGATTACTCTTATGTATAACAAGAACTTATGTAATTGAATTATATGGAAATCCTATTTGTAATTTATGTAATTGAAATTCATAATGTCAATGTTTCAGGGAAATCACTTTTTAGTGTATTAAAAATAGATATATGGGTCAGTGACAAATAAGGGTTTGCATTATGAGCAGTTCAAAAATGTTTTCAAAAATTGTTTTAAAAGCTTGCATCAGGTTTGCTAAAATGTATCTTATGTATTTATGTTGGTTTCATGTCATTTGAAATAGCATTTGAACTATTTTTTACGAAAGGTAAGACTGATTGCCCCTGTGCAGAAGTTGTCTGAGGGCAGGTGAATCTCTCCTGGTCTCAGGGCAGAAGCTGTCTGAGGGCAGGTGAATCCCTCCTGGTCTGAGGGCAGGTGAATCCCTCCTGGTCTCAGGGCAGAAGTTGTCTGAGGGCAGGTGAATCCCTCCTGGTCTCAGGGCAGAAGCTGTCTGAGGGCAGGTGAATCCCTCCTGGTCTCAGGGCAGAAGTTGTCTGAGGGCAGGTGAATCCCTCCTGGTCTCAGGGCAGAAGTTGTCTGAGGGCAGGTGAATCCCTCCTGGTCTCAGGGCAGAAGTCATATTTTTCTGGTCTCAGGGCAGAAGTTGTCTGAGGGCAGGTGAATCCCTCCTGGTCTCAGGGCAGAAGTTGTCTGAGGGCAGGTGAATCTCTCCTGGTCTCAGGGCAGAAGTTGTCTGAGGGCAGGTGAATCCCTCCTGGTCTCAGGGCAGAAGTTGTCTGAGGGCAGGTGAATCCCTCCTGGTCTCAGGGCAGAAGTCATATTTTTCTGGTCTCAGGGCAGAAGTTGTCTGAGGGCAGGTGAATCCCTCCTGGTCTGAGGGCAGAAGCTGTCTGAGGGCAGGTGAATCTCTCCTGGTCTCAGGGCAGAAGTTGTTTTGTAGGATTTTCCTCATGGCTGTTTAGTCTCATCTGGTCTCAGGGCAGAGACCATTGTTTCCCACAACTTTGTCTGAGGGCAGGTGAATCCCTCCTGGTCTCAGGGCAGAAGTTGTCTGAGGGCAGGTGAATCCCTCCTGGTCTCAGGGCAGAAGTCGTATTTTTCTGGTCTCAGGGCAGAAGTTGTCTGAGGGCAGGTGAATCTCTCCTGGTCTCAGGGCAGAAGTTGTCTGAGGGCAGGTGAATCCCTCCTGGTCTCAGGGCAGAAGTTGTCTGAGGGCAGGTGAATCCCTCCTGGTCTCAGGGCAGAAGTCATATTTTTCTGGTCTCAGGGCAGAAGTTGTCTGAGGGCAGGTGAATCTCTCCTGGTCTCAGGGCAGAAGTTGTCTGAGGACAGGTGAATCCCTCCTGGTCTCAGGGCAGAAGTTGTCTGAGGGCAGGTGAATCTCTCCTGGTCTCAGGGCAGAAGTTGTCTGAGGGCAGGTGAATCCCTCCTGGTCTCAGGGCAGAAGTTGTCTGAGGGCAGGTGAATCCCTCCTGGTCTCAGGGCAGAAGTCGTATTTTTCTGGTCTCAGGGCAGAAGTTGTCTGAGGGCAGGTGAATCTCTCCTGGTCTCAGGGCAGAAGTTGTCTGAGGACAGGTGAATCCCTCCTGGTCTCAGGGCAGAAGTTGTCTGAGGGCAGGTGAATCTCTCCTGGTCTCAGGGCAGAAGTTGTCTGAGGGCAGGTGAATCCCTCCTGGTCTCAGGGCAGAAGTTGTCTGAGGGCAGGTGAATCCCTCCTGGTCTCAGGGCAGAAGTCGTATTTTTCTGGTCTCAGGGCAGAAGTTGTCTGAGGGCAGGTGAATCTCTCCTGGTCTCAGGGCAGAAGTTGTCTGAGGACAGGTGAATCCCTCCTGGTCTCAGGGCAGAAGTTGTCTGAGGGCAGGTGAATCTCTCCTGGTCTCAGGGCAGAAGTTGTCTGAGGGCAGGTGAATCCCTCCTGGTCTCAGGGCAGAAGTTGTCTGAGGGCAGGTGAATCCCTCCTGGTCTCAGGGCAGAAGTCGTATTTTTCTGGTCTCAGGGCAGAAGTTGTCTGAGGGCAGGTGAATCTCTCCTGGTCTCAGGGCAGAAGTTGTCTGAGGACAGGTGAATCCCTCCTGGTCTCAGGGCAGAAGTCATATTTTTCTGGTCTCAGGGCAGAAGTTGTCTGAGGGCAGGTGAATCCCTCCTGGTCTCAGGGCAGAAGTCATATTTTTCTGGTCTCAGGGCAGAAGTTGTCTGAGGGCAGGTGAATCCCTCCTGGTCTCAGGGCAGAAGCTGTCTGAGGGCAGGTGAATCTCTCCTGGTCTCAGGGCAGAAGTTGTTTTGTAGGATTTTCCTCATGGCTGTTTAGTCTCATCTGGTCTCAGGGCAGAGACCATTGTTTCCCACAACTTTGTCTGAGGGCAGGTGAATCCCTCCTGGTCTCAGGGCAGAAGTTGTCTGAGGGCAGGTGAATCTCTCCTGGTCTCAGGGCAGAAGTTGTCTGAGGGCAGGTGAATCCCTCCTGGTCTCAGGGCAGAAGTTGTCTGAGGGCAGGTGAATCCCTCCTGGTCTCAGGGCAGAAGCTGTCTGAGGGCAGGTGAATCTCTCCTGGTCTCAGGGCAGAAGTTGTTTTGTAGGATTTTCCTCATGGCTGTTTAGTCTCATCTGGTCTCAGGGCAGAGACCATTGTTTCCCACAACTTTGTCTGAGGGCAGGTGAATCCCTCCTGGTCTCAGGGCAGAAGTCGTATTTTTCTGGTCTCAGGGCAGAAGTTGTCTGAGGGCAGGTGAATCTCTCCTGGTCTCAGGGCAGAAGTTGTCTGAGGGCAGGTGAATCCCTCCTGGTCTCAGGGCAGAAGTTGTCTGAGGGCAGGTGAATCCCTCCTGGTCTCAGGGCAGAAGTCATATTTTTCTGGTCTCAGGGCAGAAGTTGTCTGAGGGCAGGTGAATCTCTCCTGGTCTCAGGGCAGAAGTTGTCTGAGGGCAGGTGAATCCCTCCTGGTCTCAGGGCAGAAGTTGTCTGAGGGCAGGTGAATCCCTCCTGGTCTCAGGGCAGAAGCTGTCTGAGGGCAGGTGAATCTCTCCTGGTCTCAGGGCAGAAGTTGTTTTGTAGGATTTTCCTCATGGCTGTTTAGTCTCATCTGGTCTCAGGGCAGAGACCATTGTTTCCCACAACTTTGTCTGAGGGCAGGTGAATCCCTCCTGGTCTCAGGGCAGAAGTTGTCTGAGGGCAGGTGAATCCCTCCTGGTCTCAGGGCAGAAGTTGTCTGAGGGCAGGTGAATCCCTCCTGGTCTCAGGGCAGAAGTCATATTTTTCTGGTCTCAGGGCAGAAGTTGTCTGAGGGCAGGTGAATCTCTCCTGGTCTCAGGGCAGAAGTTGTCTGAGGACAGGTGAATCCCTCCTGGTCTCAGGGCAGAAGTTGTCTGAGGGCAGGTGAATCCCTCCTGGTCTCAGGGCAGAAGTTGTCTGAGGGCAGGTGAATCCCTCCTGGTCTCAGGGCAGAAGTTGTCTGAGGACAGGTGAATCCCTCCTGGTCTCAGGGCAGAAGCTGTCTGAGGGCAGGTGAATCTCTCCTGGTCTCAGGGCAGAAGTTGTTTTGTAGGATTTTCCTCATGGCTGTTTAGTCTCATCTGGTCTCAGGGCAGAGACCATTGTTTCCCACAACTTTGTCTGAGGGCAGGTGAATCCCTCCTGGTCTCAGGGCAGAAGTTGTCTGAGGGCAGGTGAATCTCTCCTGGTCTCAGGGCAGAAGTTGTTTTGTAGGATTTTCCTCATGGCTGTTTAGTCTCATCTGGTCTCAGGGCAGAGACCATTGTTTCCCACAACTTTGTCTGAGGGCAGGTGAATTCCTCCTGGTCTCAGGGCAGAAGTTGTCTGAGGGCAGGTGAATCTCTCCTGGTCTCAGGGCAGAAGTTGTCTGAGGGCAGGTGAATCCCTCCTGGTCTCAGGGCAGAAGTCGTATTTTTCTGGTCTCAGGGCAGAAGTTGTCTGAGGGCAGGTGAATCTCTCCTGGTGTCAGGGCAGAAGTTGTCTGAGGGCAGGTGAATCCCTCCTGGTCTCAGGGCAGAAGTTGTCTGAGGGCAGGTGAATCCCTCCTGGTCTCAGGGCAGAAGTCATATTTTTCTGGTCTCAGGGCAGAAGTTGTCTGAGGGCAGGTGAATCCCTCCAGGTCTCAGGGCAGAAGTTGTCTGAGGGCAGGTGAATCCCTCCTGGTCTCAGGGCAGAAGTTGTCTGAGGGCAGGTGAATCTCTCCTGGTCTCAGGGCAGAAGTTGTCTGAGGACAGGTGAATCCCTCCTGGTCTCAGGGCAGAAGTCATATTTTTCTGGTCTCAGGGCAGAAGTTGTCTGAGGGCAGGTGAATCCCTCCTGGTCTCAGGGCAGAAGTCATATTTTTCTGGTCTCAGGGCAGAAGTTGTCTGAGGGCAGGTGAATCCCTCCAGGTCTCAGGGCAGAAGTTGTCTGAGGGCAGGTGAATCCCTCCTGGTCTCAGGGCAGAAGTTGTCTGAGGGCAGGTGAATCTCTCCTGGTCTCAGGGCAGAAGTTGTCTGAGGGCAGGTGAATCCCTCCTGGTCTCAGGGCAGAAGCTGTCTGAGGGCAGGTGAATCTCTCCTGGTCTCAGGGCAGAAGTTGTTTTGTAGGATTTTCCTCATGGCTGTTTAGTCTCATCTGGTCTCAGGGCAGAGACCATTGTTTCCCACAACTTTGTCTGAGGGCAGGTGAATCCCTCCTGGTCTCAGGGCAGAAGTTGTCTGAGGGCAGGTGAATCTCTCCTGGTCTCAGGGCAGAAGTTGTCTGAGGGCAGGTGAATCCCTCCTGGTCTCAGGGCAGAAGTTGTCTGAGGGCAGGTGAATCCCTCCTGGTCTCAGGGCAGAAGCTGTCTGAGGGCAGGTGAATCTCTCCTGGTCTCAGGGCAGAAGTTGTTTTGTAGGATTTTCCTCATGGCTGTTTAGTCTCATCTGGTCTCAGGGCAGAGACCATTGTTTCCCACAACTTTGTCTGAGGGCAGGTGAATCCCTCCTGGTCTCAGGGCAGAAGTCGTATTTTTCTGGTCTCAGGGCAGAAGTTGTCTGAGGGCAGGTGAATCTCTCCTGGTCTCAGGGCAGAAGTTGTCTGAGGGCAGGTGAATCCCTCCTGGTCTCAGGGCAGAAGTTGTCTGAGGGCAGGTGAATCCCTCCTGGTCTCAGGGCAGAAGTCATATTTTTCTGGTCTCAGGGCAGAAGTTGTCTGAGGACAGGTGAATCCCTCCTGGTCTCAGGGCAGAAGCTGTCTGAGGGCAGGTGAATCTCTCCTGGTCTCAGGGCAGAAGTTGTTTTGTAGGATTTTCCTCATGGCTGTTTAGTCTCATCTGGTCTCAGGGCAGAGACCATTGTTTCCCACAACTTTGTCTGAGGGCAGGTGAATCCCTCCTGGTCTCAGGGCAGAAGTTGTCTGAGGGCAGGTGAATCTCTCCTGGTCTCAGGGCAGAAGTTGTTTTGTAGGATTTTCCTCATGGCTGTTTAGTCTCATCTGGTCTCAGGGCAGAGACCATTGTTTCCCACAACTTTGTCTGAGGGCAGGTGAATCCCTCCTGGTCTCAGGGCAGAAGTTGTCTGAGGGCAGGTGAATCCCTCCTGGTCTGAGGGCAGAAGCTGTCTGAGGGCAGATGAATCTCTCCTGGTCTCAGAGCAGAAGTTGTTTGGTAGGATTTTCCTCATGGCTGTTTAGTCTCATCTGGTCTCAGGGCAGAGACCATTGTTTCCCACAACTTTGTCTGAGGCCAGGTGAATCCCTCCTGGTCTCAGGGCAGAAGTTGTCTGAGGGCAGGTGAATCTCTCCTGGTCTCAGGGCAGAAGTTGTTTTGTAGGATTTTCCTCATGGCTGTTTAGTCTCATCTGGTCTCAGGGCAGAGACCATTGTTTCCCACAACTTTGTCTGAGGGCAGGTGAATTCCTCCTGGTCTCAGGGCAGAAGTTGTCTGAGGGCAGGTGAATCTCTCCTGGTCTCAGGGCAGAAGTTGTCTGAGGGCAGGTGAATCCCTCCTGGTCTCAGGGCAGAAGTCGTATTTTTCTGGTCTCAGGGCAGAAGTTGTCTGAGGGCAGGTGAATCTCTCCTGGTGTCAGGGCAGAAGTTGTCTGAGGGCAGGTGAATCCCTCCTGGTCTCAGGGCAGAAGTTGTCTGAGGGCAGGTGAATCCCTCCTGGTCTCAGGGCAGAAGTCATATTTTTCTGGTCTCAGGGCAGAAGTTGTCTGAGGGCAGGTGAATCTCTCCTGGTCTCAGGGCAGAAGTTGTCTGAGGGCAGGTGAATCCCTCCTGGTCTCAGGGCAGAAGTTGTCTGAGGGCAGGTGAATCTCTCCTGGTCTCAGGGCAGAAGTTGTCTGAGGACAGGTGAATCCCTCCTGGTCTCAGGGCAGAAGTTGTCTGAGGGCAGGTGAATCTCTCCTGGTCTCAGGGCAGAAGTTGTCTGAGGACAGGTGAATCCCTCCTGGTCTCAGGGCAGAAGTTGTTTTGTAGGATTTTCCTCATGGCTGTTTAGTCTCATCTGGTCTCAGGGCAGAGACCATTGTTTCCCACAACTTTGTCTGAGGGCAGGTGAATCCCTCCTGGTCTCAGGGCAGAAGTTGTCTGAGGGCAGGTGAATCCCTCCTGGTCTCAGGGCAGAAGTCGTATTTTTCTGGTCTCAGGGCAGAAGTTGTCTGAGGGCAGGTGAATCTCTCCTGGTCTCAGGGCAGAAGTTGTCTGAGGGCAGGTGAATCCCTCCTGGTCTCAGGGCAGAAGTCATATTTTTCTGGTCTCAGGGCAGAAGTTGTCTGAGGGCAGGTGAATCCCTCCTGGTCTCAGGGCAGAAGTTGTCTGAGGGCAGGTGAATCCTTCCTGGTCTCAGGGCAGAAGTTGTCTGAGGGCAGGTGAATCTGCCTCTGAGGGCAGGTGAATCTCTCCTGGTCTCAGGGCAGAAGTTGTTTTGTAGGATTTTCCTCATGGCTGTTTAGTCTCATCTGGTCTCAGGGCAGAGACCATTGTTTCCCACAACTTTGTCTGAGGGCAGGTGAATCCCTCCTGGTCTCAGGGCAGAAGTTGTCTGAGGGCAGGTGAATCCCTCCTGGTCTCAGGGCAGAAGTTGTCTGAGGGCAGGTGAATCCCTCCTGGTCTGAGGGCAGAAGCTGTCTGAGGGCAGATGAATCTCTCCTGGTCTCAGAGCAGAAGTTGTTTGGTAGGATTTTCCTCATGGCTGTTTAGTCTCATCTGGTCTCAGGGCAGAGACCATTGTTTCCCACAACTTTGTCTGAGGCCAGGTGAATCCCTCCTGGTCTCAGGGCAGAAGTTGTCTGAGGGCAGGTGAATCTCTCCTGGTCTCAGGGCAGAAGTTGTTTTGTAGGATTTTCCTCATGGCTGTTTAGTCTCATCTGGTCTCAGGGCAGAGACCATTGTTTCCCACAACTTTGTCTGAGGGCAGGTGAATTCCTCCTGGTCTCAGGGCAGAAGTTGTCTGAGGGCAGGTGAATCTCTCCTGGTCTCAGGGCAGAAGTTGTCTGAGGGCAGGTGAATCCCTCCTGGTCTCAGGGCAGAAGTCGTATTTTTCTGGTCTCAGGGCAGAAGTTGTCTGAGGGCAGGTGAATCTCTCCTGGTGTCAGGGCAGAAGTTGTCTGAGGGCAGGTGAATCCCTCCTGGTCTCAGGGCAGAAGTTGTCTGAGGGCAGGTGAATCCCTCCTGGTCTCAGGGCAGAAGTCATATTTTTCTGGTCTCAGGGCAGAAGTTGTCTGAGGGCAGGTGAATCTCTCCTGGTCTCAGGTCAGAAGTTGTCTGAGGGCAGGTGAATCCCTCCAGGTCTCAGGGCAGAAGTTGTCTGAGGGCAGGTGAATCCCTCCTGGTCTCAGGGCAGAAGTTGTCTAAGGGCAGGTGAATCCCTCCTGGTCTCAGGGCAGAAGCTGTCTGAGGGCAGGTGAATCTCTCCTGGTCTCAGGGCAGAAGTTGTTTTGTAGGATTTTCCTCATGGCTGTTTAGTCTCATCTGGTCTCAGGGCAGAGACCATTGTTTCCCACAACTTTGTCTGAGGGCAGGTGAATCCTTCCTGGTCTCAGGGCAGAAGTTGTCTGAGGGCAGGTGAATCCCTCCTGGTCTCAGGGCAGAAGTTGTTTGAGGGCAGGTGAATCCCTCCTGGTCTCAGGGCAGAAGCTGTCTGAGGGCAGATGAATCTCTCCTGGTCTCAGGGCAGAAGTTGTTTTGTAGGATTTTCCTCATGGCTGTTTAGTCTCATCTGGTCTCAGGGCAGAGACCATTGTTTCCCACAACTTTGTCTGAGGGCAGGTGAATTCCTCCTGGTCTCAGGGCAGAAGTTGTCTGAGGGCAGGTGAATCTCTCCTGGTCTCAGGGCAGAAGTTGTCTGAGGGCAGGTGAATCCCTCCTGGTCTCAGGGCAGAAGCTGTCTGAGGGCAGGTGAATCTCTCCTGGTCTCAGGGCAGAAGTTGTTTTGTAGGATTTTCCTCATGGCTGTTTAGTCTCATCTGGTCTCAGGGCAGAGACCATTGTTTCCCACAACTTTGTCTGAGGGCAGGTGAATCCCTCCTGGTCTCAGGGCAGAAGTTGTCTGAGGGCAGGTGAATCCCTCCTGGTCTCAGGGCAGAAGTTGTCTGAGGGCAGGTGAATCCCTCCTGGTCTGAGGGCAGAAGTTGTTTTTTTCTGGTCTCAGGGCAGAAGTTGTATTTTTCTGGTCTCAGGGCAACGTAGTTGGACAAAACGTTGGACAGACACAATTCCCCAAATTAATTATAATATTCAGAACAATGTTGTTCCATTTATTTTAGTCATTATTAAACAACACAAATGTAAGATTATGCCAAACTAGTTGATAGGGTGTTTTATTGAGAATTTCACCTTTTTTGAACAAGTTAAACTATTTGGTACGAAGTTTTTATGGTTACACCTCATTGACATTTTTGCCATTATCCCCTGAATATTCTCTGAAAATTGATTAAATCCAGAATGTTAGATGAGGTCTTCAAAAAGAGAATGTATGCAAGTAATTTGTACGTTTATTTTCTAATTTTAACCTTTTTAAATTCAACTGAACCATAAGAACACACAAAAAAATTCACTGGGTCACTACATCGACCCATATACATTTATTTGTTTATAAAATGTGGCATAAATTGACATTTATGTTTTAATTGGTCTGTTAATTAATGTATTTAGCCATTTATTTATGTGTTTATTTCTTTTATTTTGACGGTTACAGTCCTCCATACACACGCAAGAATAAAGCAGATACAAGAATAAAGACTTAGTGTTAGTTGTTGAAAGAGAAGAATTGACAGTGGTGGCAAAGAAACACAGCTCAAGAGAGGAAATTCTGGTGTTTAACTGCACCAAAACAACAAATATTTTATATATTTATGGCTGATTTGATGGCAGAAACACAGCAAAATTGGATTTTTTCAGATGAAAGTCAGCTTTTCTGTTACCTTGTTCTGTATATTATATCAGATAAATAGCTCATGTCCTCTTTAAAGGAGCAATATGTAAGAATTTAACTTTAAAATCAACTAAATCATAATTCTAAGAGGTTTTCTTGTGTTGCTCATATAATGAGAATTATTATAACGAATTTTTAATCAGTCTAACTGACTCAATGTCAACAAAACGACATACAATGACGAGCTAGGCAGATACAAATAAATTGTGATATGCTGTATCCCTGGAGAATCCAACTGTTGAGAAAAAGTCTGTTAGAAAATGGTTAAATATTTCTGACTTACAGGACAGAATGACGTGTAAGAACACTCTTTAAACACATCCACGGCAAAAAAACCCAAAAACAAAACATGCTTACTGTGTAAAACTATGCACACTGTGAGCCACACACTGCAGGAACGTACCTCCGAGGGAACAGTAACTCTAGACCAGTCATGCTGGAATAATCAGAGATAATGCATTGTTTCCTCTCTGCACACAATAAGCTGCAGTGTATCCAGAAATACAAATACCACATTTGTCTTTACAACACAGCCACTGTCAACACATTGCAGACTCCACAAGATATGGTATTTTTCAAAAGTCAGTTTTTCTTGCTCCTTTCTCCTGCACATACATGAAGTCACACCGGCCCACATGCTGTCGCTCTCTCTTGTCGTCACACAAACACAAGCGCTCTATTTATTTACACGCAGAACAATGGAGGCTCACAGACGTCTCAAACAGAGCAACGCGGAGTGACGGGGAGGCAAAGAGACAGCACAAGAGGAAAAGACAGTGACTGAGGAGGACAGACGTTGCCTCCGGGGCCCTTGAGCTCCCCACAGAAAGCAGCTTAATGTGGGCTTACATAATCTCGAACTTCCCCCCTGAGCTGGATAGAGCAAGAGTCAAAAAACTCTGAGAGAGAGACGGGGATGGATGGCACAAATAAAACTGGTGAATTGGATGAAAGTGGAGATGCATCAGTGGGGAGTGGGCGGGCTGCGTTGTGATAGGTTTCGATATGCAAATGTGCTGATGATGGGCCTTTATGATGGGTAACCATGGCTGCGAGAGACACAATCCCAGCTTCACTACACTATTTGCATGATATATCGTCAGTAAACACAGACAAGACTGCTGACACGAGATATAAAGATCTGACATCGTTTTGTACCTCATGTCCCCGAACTTCCTGGTGATGGCGCTGCCCAGCGTGCTGAAGGCTGCTGAGGTTTTCTGTCCAGCTGTGGACAGCGTCTCTGACGTCTTCTTAAAGCTGCGACACAAAGAATATGTCATTAATACAATATTCATACATGCATGAGTCGGACACAGACAGAACAAATGGGATCATCAGATCAAAGGGCCTCTCGGTGATCTGGCCTGACATGATTGTTCCCATTAATCTTTACTAATCACAGGCAATAAAACCCACATCAACTGTCCTGTCATTGTCTGTTTTAACCAGCCTGGCCTTTCAATCTCTCCCCACATAAACCTCCGTACAGGATACACTGCAAGTTTATGTGTGCAAATACTGATCAACGTCACTTTATTGTAAAAATACAAACACAATTTATGTTTTTAGGACAATGAGTTTATTTGACTTCGGAAGCGATGCTTGTTGTTTCGTTCCCAAAACAACAAGCATGTGCTAAACTTCCCTTGCAAAGATGAAACAAAAGAATAAATAAATGACAAATAACTTCCTCAATCTCCAAACCAATGAACAAAAGCTTCCCTCTCCTACTAACTGATGCCACTTCTGTGTACAGATAAATATTTACAATACGCAACAAGCTCTTCTCTGCACCAGACTGTACTTTATCAAACTTTACAGTTTACAAATCTCTATGCTCTTATTCTCCTGAGGTCACACTTGTTCATTATACATGAGGACGGCGGCTGTGTGTGTAAACTGATCTTCAGGTTGAAGTGTAACTAGATAAGAAGGGAGGCCTGCAGAGAATATCCACTTGCTCTTCACTGTCTCTTGGTGTTTGGGTAAGAGCTCACAGGCTGGTGAGGAAATTGAGTCATTTCTCGAGACAGTTAAAGATAAAAACATGTAACTCTTCCAACAAGTCCTTTTCTGGTTTAGAGGAGCAATAGAGACGTGTTTCACTCCTGATAATGCAGGAAAAAACTGGTTATTTTATCTGAATAATCAGGCAACACTGTAAGATGTTATTGTTATAGTTAAGGTGGAAGTTTTCCATAGGAATTAACAGGAATATATGGGAAATAATGGCAATAAAGTGGAAATATTGGTGTTATTTGCTCAGACTGTATTTATCTTGTGCAAATTAAGAATTTAAAGTGAACAACTAATTTATAAAATAAATGTTTTACAATAAAGAATGAATCTCAAACTGAAGATACATCCCACATGCTAACAGCTAAGTTAAAAACGTGTACTTTGCTCAGTGCTTCTTTCTTTTTAACTGAATTATCATGAAGAAAAATATAAAATATATATTTACTCCAGTAATATAATCAAAACAAGACAGACAGGCTCAGACTGTAGGAGTGCTGGCAGTATGTTGTGCTGCTCATGTGATAGAAGAATTCACTGTGCATGGGAAGGGTTGCAATTTTTCTGAATTCCTGTTAAATGGGCTGCTGGCAAATTATCTGTTCATGTGATGGAAGAGTGCTCTGCTGAATGTGGGGCATACAACTAAATTAAATGAGCATACTTTCAACTAGAACACAAGATCTAGTATTGGTATTCTTTAATGAATAAATCCACTATCAAAAGACTTTTACTAGGGCAAACTTCCCGTTATTCCCCAAAATCCAGACAAATTTGATCGGATGAATCAATGACACAAAATATCAACTAGAGACGTCCATCAACATGTTCACGTTCCTAGCCATGAGTACTCAGTAGTCGTTACTGCATTATCACATGAATACTCAGTACTCATGGGTCGAACCGCACCCATCTTATTGACAAATGTGGGCCAGGATGGTCAAAGGTGATAATTTCAGCCCCCTTACTCGGACCATGCCAATCTTCGAAGTCGGCCTTCATTTTGATCTCAACTACACACCTGGGAAGTTTCTTAAAGCTTGCGCGGTTGTGACTGATGGACGTATAAACATCTTAATACTCAAAAACGGCTACTATCCTAGTTCCCGCTACAACAGGTGGCTCCAGGACCACACTTTGCCATGATGACACACACTGACTCACAAAGTGAAAACATTACCAGCTAACGCTGTCGCTGCTGGTGAAGATTATTATCACTTCCAGTGGCTGGAGAGGACGTTCAGCTGTGGACAATAGCCTTCAGCACCATGTAGCCATTTGATGTGTTTTTAATCAGGTTTATGATGTCTGTTAAACTGAGCACAACAAACACACACATGCTGTGCAGCCAGGAGCAGAGGATTATGTCTTTTTAATTGGGTTTTTGTGATATCAGTGTTTATAACAGATACTCAGTTTGGAGTATGGTGCAATATCAACTTGTCTTTGTGTGTGTGAGTCCTGTAAAGGGCATCTATGTTGACAGCAAACAGGAGAAAGCCATTCAGTTATGTGCTTCGGGCACAAACACAAACACAAACTTTACACACTTCCCTTTAACGCTACTAAAATGTGCAAACTCACGCCGTGGAGGTCTGCACGTCGTGCCAGCCTCTGCTGAAGTTGTTTTTGAGCTCGCTCAGGGGAGAGATGCCCAGTTTCTGTCTGAGGTCTGCTTGCTGCTTCTCTTTAGACGACAGAACCTGCTTCAGCGTGCTGATCTCCTCTTCCAGCTGGACGCAAACAAGACAAAAACAGCTACTCAACAGGCATTCGTCCCATCACTGTCCTCGTTATATCAACACTTGTTGTTTTGAAGCTTGAGGACGTGCATGTGGGAACATACTTTGGCTAGTTCTTGATGGATCTCCTCTCGCTCCTCCTCCGTCATCATGGAGTTGTTTAAGTTGACTTCAGAGACATAATCTTCATCGGCCTCCCTCAGGGGCTCCGAGTCCAGAAAACCTGAATGTTAAAAAAACAGTGATGGAGACGCACAAACAGAGGAGAGGAGACAGGAAATAAGATGTGTGAATGAAAGTAATAATTTGATTTTGGCCTCGAGATATTTCCTTTATTCCATCAATTATATCGAGAATGTATAACCTTTGAATGAAACGTCAAAGGCCTTCAGAGGAAATAAATGTCTCTGACCTTTACTGTTTTGTTTCTATTACTTAAAATCCTGTATTTCAATATGTATCTGAGTTATTTTGCCTATGTTGTTGTTCTGTCTGTGTTGCAAACTTTCTCGGACACTCCATATGTCTGAGTCCACACGTTCGTCCATCTGTCTGTCTGTCTGCATGTCTGACTTTGTCCAACTGTTATGTAATCTGTGGCTGCGGCCTGTGGCGATCTAATCTGGATTAACTGACATGGATTATCTTGCTTTAACTCTGCTGATGGACACTACAGACTGACCCACACGCACACACACACACACACACACACACACACACACACACACACACACACAAACAAACAAACAAACACAATGCTGTTTCTGAAGCCAGATTGAATTTAAAGTCCAACTCTATTGGACTTGAATGGTTTCCAAGGCACACAAATCAGGGGTGTTTTACTTATTAAGCAAAACAAACAATAAACAAATGATGTGTTTCCATGGCAACTGTTCCCAATTAAAAGAAAAGTAGTATGACAGTTGGCATAAATACATATCTATTCAAGCAGATATGCAGCACAGAATACACCACGAAATGCAAACTGTCTCTATGAATGAAGATTTGCATTAGGCAGAGCTGGAGATTAAACACACTGTCATCTTACTGGCACCAGATGACTCTTATACAAGATGATGCTGCAGAAACACACTAAACGTATCTTTAAGTTTCAGAATGTTTTTTTTTTTTCTCGAAAGCTTGAAAATTTCTGCCAAGCCGAATAAAATCAGGAGCCAACAGTGACGGGATTATTAATAAGACGACAACAACTGATTTACAAAAGAAACTGTTTACGTCTGATTATCCTTTAGCCCATATTCACACAGCGGCCATTTTCCTCTGACATCATGCTCAGGGTGCAAGCTGTGTTCTCGCTTGCAAGTCCTATAAATGTAAGGAATGTGACAAATTGTTATCGTTTCACCTTTTCCTGATCGATCAGCAGCTGAAAAGACGATTAGTGAAAATGTGTAGGGACATCAGCCATATTTCAAGGTAAAACACTACATTTGATAATCCATAGCTACCGTCGAGCAACAGCTAACGTTAGCACTCAACCGCTTCATGGCTAACGTCAACGTAGCTAAAGTAATTCTATATATGAACATTTACTTCAGCCCGAAAGTGAAAACATATAATGATTTGTCAGATTTCCTACGTTTATACAATTTGCGACGTACGACACAGTGGTATAAATAATCCCAGCGTTCGAGCTTCCAACCCTGAGCGTGACATGACAGGAAAATAGCCGCCGTGTGAATATGGTCTATTGTTGCAGGAGGGCAAATCAGGACATACAGGTACAACACAGCACCAGAAAACAAAAGGACCGTTGTACACAAAACGAGAAGTACAAATGTAGGTACTTATGTCACTGTATTTGTGGCGGACCTGTGAACGTTTTGCATGTTAACTGCATCTAAAAACACAGATTTGACAGAATGGAAATCAAAAAGGATTACTGTACCTGCAGTGAGGTGTCCTCTCTCTTATGGCAGCATTATAGCACAAGTCAGGGGAGAGTTAGTGAAGTAGATAGTGACAAATAAAAACTGGTATTACGTCTGCAGAGTAAAGTAGCAACAGTTAAGTGCTTTTAAATCAAAGGTTCGAAGCGACGAGGCACTACATGCAGCAATCACACACAAAAGTGTAGCTCACAGCACTAAACTCAAGCACAGCATGCATCAATACAAGACAGGCCTTTTCTATAGTAGGGAGCTATTTCTGCCTACATCACACAGCAGCAGGGCAATCACAGTTTTTAAACCCCTGTGGCTGAAATGGAAGCGTTTCATGTCTGTCTAGTGAATAGAGGAGTCAGACCAAGCTGTTTCTGTTCACGAAGCCGAGAGAAGACCTTTAAATGCCAGACAGAGCACTGATATGAGTAATTTTTAGTCCATTAGAGGAGGGCAATTAACATTAAGTGTTTCATTAATTATAATTATAATAAACATGGAACACTAAAATGCAAAAAAGAGATCCATGCAACTTCCTAAAAACGAGTGACCATATTGACGCTCAATTTCACATACAGGTAGGCTATTCAAGATAATTAGCATTTTGCCATGTTGCAGACGGTTTCTTTTTGCCAAAGCGGGTTTCCTTTGAGCTAACGCAGGTTTATTTAAATCTATGGAAGGTTATTTTTTAGCTAATGTAAGTTTCCGTTAAGCTAGTTTAAAGGAAACCTGCCTTCGCTACAAAGAAACCTGTGCAGACTTCTTTGTAGCTCAGGCAGGTTTTCTTTTAATTAGCTCAACGGGAAACTTGCATTAGCTAAAAAGTCACCTGACGCAGATAAAGCTTGTTTAAAAGGAAATCTGCCCTAGCTAAAAAATAACAACCTGTACAGACTTCTTTGTAGCTAAGGCAGGTTTTTGTTTGGCTAACCACTAACATGGGTTTCCTTAGCTAAGGCAGGTTTCTTTTAAGCTAAGGCAGGTCCAAACCCTTTCTTTTAGTTAAGTTTCTTTTTAGCTAACATAGTACTTGGTAATCTAAAGAAAAAATGGAGATAGGTGAAGGCATTTTCGTCAGTGTTTCATGGCTGTTTCTTTAAGTGTCTTATAGATGTAGACCTACATAAGAAAAGTTAGAGAGACTCACATGTTTTACAGTTTGTCATGGAAACAAAAGCCACAGTGTTTGAGCTGCTTTTTGTGTTATCAACACTAATGGATGGTGCGGTGCCATTTTCTATGAGACAGAGATCTTATGGGCAAATTTCAAATGACATCACACTCAGTTTTATGTTGGTAATGATACACTGCTGTGGCACACCAATTCTCTGGAATGTGAAGAATGCTGAGACTTGTGAGTAAACTGTCACAGTCATGGTTCACTGCATGAAACGGGTTCGATACAAAGTCAGCTAAGGTCCGAAGGTCTCTACTAAAATAGGGGGGTTGGATCAACGGGAATTCTTAGGTGGTGTTACAAAGGCAACATTTGAGAGCAATGTAGCAGGCAACTTTACCAAAAGCTTATCTGCAGCTATGTGCTTTTTTTCATTTTAAACAAGAACACTAATTCTTCTTAATGTAATTTGTCATCTACATTGCTTTAAAACGTGCTCGTCTATGTTACTGGTGCAACTTTTTACTATGTTTTAAGGCAACATTTCACTTTGGTTGAACATATACAATGATTCAGTCAATCAGCACTGAAGGTAGGTGACACAGAACCTGTATCGATCCATCCAAGATACTCGAGATATCCCCTTTCCCCAGCAACATTTTCCAGCTACTTTTAGGGGATCAAAAGGTGTTCTTAGGCCAGATGAGATATACTTTTCCTCCAGCAAGATCTGGGTACTTGAACTTGACCAATCCACTTTTTGCGACAGAGAACCATGGTGTCCGACTTGGAGGTGCTGACTCTCATCCTGGCTGCTTCGCTCTCGGTTGCAAACCCCCCAGTGTATACTGAATATCATGGTCCGATAAAGCCAACAGAACCACTTCATCTTCCAAAAGCAGAAATGCTAGTCTTAGGTCCCCAAACCCGAAACTCTGACCTGACTGAACCTTGAGATCCTGTTCATTAATATCACCAACAGGATCGGTGGGGAGTTGCAACCTTGGCACAGATCAACCTTTGGTTACACAAGGACTGCACGGCTTACAGCCACAGCCTGAGTACCTCATTCCCCGAATTATCAGATAAAATACAAAAGACTCGACCTCAGTGGCCTCAGTGGCATTTACAGCCCCAGTGTGGCTGTGGGTTCCCACAGAGATCAGTAAGGATGTGAAGTAAATGTTCAACCAAAGTGAAAGATTGTCTACTCTACAGGCTCTAGTCTACATCCCTCTTCACCTGTGCTGTCAAGTTGCATATCCCAAGTGGTGGACATGACCCAGTTGTCAGAGTGGGACATCGATGTCTGACCCTGCTGTTCGTCCCCTGACGGTGAAGTTTTACCCCATTCTGTCAGATTTCCCCCATTTTGGGACGCGGGAGGCAATTCACCATGTGAGCTCCTTTTAACGGATTCCTCCACAGAGGAGTAAAACATACCCTCATTCAAACCTGAGTGAGGAAACAGTTGAACATATTTCAGCTTCTTAGACAAACACAGTGCTTGATTCATCCTATGTCGCAAGTCGCGTGTCTGCTTTTAATGACGTTTTTGCTTAGCTGACAAAAAAAAATGCAGAGTCTGATCATGAGCCAACTGAAACTGGCCGTTACATTTTAGTGTAAAGGAAGTTTCTGTTAACTGAAAGTCTCAGCTGCTGGTAAGTTATTCAATAAATCATCTGGTGCTGAGAAAAAACAACAACTATTAACTCCCACAGCTACAATATGTGGCACTAAATTACAAAATCAAGCGAGGCAGTCCTGCATTATAATCTGTTTACAGGCTGCCTGGTGGAAGGAGCTCGTGTCAAAATCTAATTTTAAGACCTTCAGATTGTTTTACTTCAAACTGTAATAATATAATGCAGAATTATATTAAGGTTTTGATAAATCACAGCATCAAAAACTGATACATATTAAGAATTATTCCAGTATAACATGTTGGACTTGATAGAAACTTCTTCAGGGTACTTATACCTTGTATAGAGGGCAGGAAGTGGGTGTCAGTAGGGGCCTTTATATCTCTTATATCATCTGACAGTTTAAGCAAACTAATTTGTCTATGTTCAGATTTATTAGTAAAGCATCCTTCATGTGAAATTGTACTTTAAAATCCTAAACAGTTAAAACTTGGGTCGGTAAGTTATTCTCAAAGTTATATTTGTAGGAATTCTCTTGACTTAGCTGCTAACAGCGTACCACAAAGCACACAGCCCCTGAGCCCAAAACAAACGCCGCTGCGACAGCAACACACCCTGTAGCGGCTAACATTAGCATAAAGCAAACAGACCCTGAGTTAAACAGAGCCGTGGCGGCAGAAATAGCGTCCTTCGTTTGCTAATGTTAGCATAAAGCACACATCCTGAGTAGCTGTTGCGCTCCGTAGCCTTTTTGGATGGAGGTACCTTCATGACGCCTATTTTGCATGTGTTTACATGATTGTGGTCATTTCACAGATTTGTTTCTTTATGTATTTATTAGCCTTAAATTTATTAGATTAACTTAATACATCCCAGGTGGCCACAGGACAGTCTGTGTAGTGCATTTATCTAACAGTGTGGTCAGGCGGTGTGTGTTAGTGGCTCTAAAGGGAGGCCTGAGGTGGGATTTTTCAGATGGACTTTCAAAAATTAGCTTACTTTTGCTGGTTTCCACAATCTTATCAACCCCAGCTTTAAATTATGTGCCATTAACGGAGTATATTGTATTTAGATTGTTTGTTTTTTGGTAAAAGCCGACCCTAACCCTTTCAGAGTAAAGCTGACATAGGTAGGCTCGTCAATTAGCCAATAAACAGAAACTATTTTGAGCATTGAATATCTTTAGTGTCAAGCAAAAATGCCTTGGACAAAATGCAATCTGCAAGTCAACTCAAACAATGTACGGTACCAACTCAGACCACACTCACCCACTCTCCTGACTATTACTAGTTAAATCCACACTGAATCACATCAGTAAGAAAACTGTTGCTGCACTGATCTCTACATTTCATTGCTCAAACGTGCTGCACTTCCTCTGAGTCAGTGATGTCACTTCAGGTGGACAGCTGATGTCACACGCAGAGTGAACGCACTTTGACGTCACCTCTCGTGATGCGATCTGAATTTTCCACCCTGTGATTCAGCGTGGACTTATGTTTCTTTTTCTTCTATCTGGGAGAGTCGAGTCTTACCCTGCTCTCCCTCGTGTTTGGCTGAGTTAACCCATTCCTCTCCGGGACCCATGCTGCCCCAGTCCACCACCGCATCACTCAGAACACTAGAGTACAACTCTGCAGCCGAGCAAGGCAGCAGGGCGAGAGCAGACAAGAAAACGAGGTTATAATGCACATGAACAAACACACACTCACACATCATCCCACTTGGGGAGATTAGGTGTTTCTCCAGTGTCCATCCCAGGTCCTGTCGGTAACTTGATAACAGTGAGGTCTGTTATGACGCTTATCTGAGTCTGCATTTGCACAGGAACAGGAACTCTGACTTTTCACTCTCTGTGGCACGGAGCTGAACTTCTTGCAGCAGTTTAAACAGGATTTTCCTGATTCTTGCTATTTAAAAAAAAAGCCCGTCGGTCAGCAAATCTGTAACAATGAGATGATTGAGCAATCAAAGTTCTCGTATTGCTGACGAAATGTCATTACGCCATACACTCTCGCACTTCTTCCAGGAAGATGCGGAGCAAGCACGGGCACCCAGTGTTGTGATTTCCTTCTGGTTTGACTTGTGGTCAGACTGACTGGTGAACTGCTCCTTTCAGGGAAGAAAAAGCCACAGATTTCCATGGAAAACATTAACATGAGGTGGGGGGAGACGCTCGAAGACAATATCAGTCAAGAAACACTCATTTTCTTGCTGCATGTACCAAAACACTTCTTTTGATAACTTATGGACAATATTTGACTGATATACATTTTAGCACTCTCCTTTCTGTTTCTCTCCCCCCTTCCCTTCTTCCTGGGGTGGAATACCTCCAGTCACAAGACTTCTATTTGGCCCGCTGGTCATGTGGCTACGCTAAATCAGAGGCCTGGGGATGGTCATATGGCTGCAAAATCAATTGAAGCTAAACTGGAGGCCAAGCTGCCTGCAGTGAGGCCGAAACTCCAAAAATACCGCTCATACTGTATCTTGGTATCTTTAAAACACTAAATAGATGGATTATAAAATCTATGGGATGTTTTTTTTGTGGGAGATAACAAATGTAAATGTTTATAAAGTTTCATAATAAAGTTTTTTTGCCCTGCTGACTCCCAGTTGGCCACAGGAACGCTGTCATGCAAAGGAATGCGACGAACTACCTGCATAAACAAACGCTACCTTTATCCCACTGACCGCACAGATGAAGGAGTCATTGCCCTGCTTGATTAGCTCATGTCTCACTTTTAACTTTCATTTCATTTCCCCATTTCGTCATAAACATGGGCTCGATAAAAAAAGTAATACGAATCCTCAAATATTACACGTGCAGAAATATCACAGCTTTTATTAAAAGTTGCACCGTGTAGCTCAGAATTTCAATATTATAATATAAACTCAGAAATATTTATCTTTTCAATAATAAACAAGCTGTTCTCAGAGGAAAATAAGGTCCGCAGAACACTGTATGAAGCTAGAAAGGTGGCAGGGTCCGCCACATATAAACAAAAGTAAAACAGTATGAAACTGTGTTGTCCTTTAAGGTCAGTTTGTTCGCTCAGAAATGAAAACAGAGTTTGTTTATTTAGTTTGTGCAGGCATAGAAAATCAGTCAATGAAGAGCTTTCTCTTCTGATTAAAATGTCTTCCCACGTCATTCAAAGCCAGATATGAACGGGACACAAAGATAAACATCATCAAATTGTAGATTTCACAGAATCTTTTATGAATAAATCAAATTATTGATGTTTTATGAAACAAACTGTAATAAAAAACATCTGTAGCAGTGATTTTGACCCAGCACCTGGTGAGAAGGCGCTCACTTGTTGTTTTATATAAAAACAAACACATCTTGGACTCAAGCTCTCACTAATATCTGTGTTATTGCATAAAGTATGTGTACGTAAGGGGCGATTAGACTGATTTCAGAGACCAACAGAAAACTGGCACTCTGCTGCTGATCTCCTATAAATACCAGACGTACCTGAAGGCTCATGCATTAAAACCAGCAGACAGCCTCTGAGGCAGGAAACAGTATCCAGCTCCGAGGCTCACTTTGGTCTGGAGTTTCCATGATGTCTTGAATAAACAGTAACACAAACCTGCAGCACACCGGCCCACTGTCTGTGTGCATGACTGAGGATATTTGTTTGTGTATTTCTTGAGGCAGCACTCACCACAAATAAAAAAGAAATAAATAAAGCAGCGTACAGTAATTATGAATGAGCAGTTTGCAAAATATAAACATTGTGCAGCACAACAAATGACACACAGCAGTTCAAACAGTCATTTAAAGGCACAAACTGCATTAAATCAAGGACCAGGCTCCATGTATTCACTCCTCCACTGTTGTTGTGACTTGACAGCATTTTCAGATTAATACCATTCACTCCTTCAACCCTTCACACAGTGACGTGTGCAGCTCAGCTCTTTATCAGATCAACAGAAAACAGCAGAGAAGCACCAGAGACGCTCACTTCCTCCTCTAACTTCTGCCTGGAGACGTAAAAACAACGTTTTTTAAACGTGGACTCACCTTGTTGTCTGGTCTCCATCAGATACAGCCAGGTGAACTTCCCCTCACACACTGACAAGGCACGTCAGCACGCGCAGCTCGCCTCGGGTTTCCTCCAGCCGTCACGCGCTCAGAGGGCGGGGCTTATGGAGCACGAGCCAATCACCGCGCCGCGCTCGTTCAATTTGCATAATTTACTTACTGGACGTATTTTCTTACAGGAAACAACAAGAAGCTGAATAAATAATTATGTGTTCGTCTTAAAGAAGCAACAGACAGTAAAAATAACCAGGTTTAAAACTAAAATATAAATAAACGTACACAAGATAATATCAGAGTGTACTTCAAGCTAGAGGAGGAGAGTTTGAGGGAGTTAAAGGTGCACTATGTAGTTTTAAATGTTAATCAAAAGACAAAGATCTTCATTGACTTACTATAGCAACAACTCCTTCACATTAAAATACGTAGCAGAAGTACGCAAGAACAGTACAAGTGTATCAAAAGTGGACTTAAAGGTGCACTGTGTCGTTTTGGGGAAGAAGAGAAAGACTTTCATTGACTGACTTTTATGTCCTTAAACAGACTAAATAAACAAACTGTCTTTGTTTTCATGACTGAATAAATTGAATAAACAAACTCACCCCAAAGGTCAACACAATTTCATACTGGTTTACTTTGTTTATATTTGGCGGACCCTGCCACCTTTCTAACTTCAAACTATGTTCTGGGAAGAGCTTCTTTATTCAGTTATGGGAAAGATAAATATTTCTGAGTTTGTATTATTACCTCATTAATACTGTAAACATCAAACATTTCAATTTCTTCTCCAAAAACTACACAGTGCCCCTTTAAGTTCCCTCTGAAATGTAGCAGAGTGCAGATTTGAAGTGGAAGAAACATAGAAATACTCAAAAAAGTACCTCGAAATGTATGTACTTGGGTAAATGTAAAATTTTTACCACTGGTGTATGTAGGCCTGTAAAATGTCTCATTTTAAACCTCTTATGCAATGTACTTCAGTGTATTGTCAAGATGTACTAGTTATTCAACATAATAATAATATAATTAAGAAATAAACGATGATAAAGACAATAGATGTAAAAACCTGTGACTTTTAATCTAATAATGACTTATTATATATATAATTAAACCTCTGAGTAATATTAATTAACTTTGCTATGTTTTCTGTGTCACTGACCGTTCCCCTAAGACACTGGATCTGCAGTCATGGCTCTAGAGATTTGCCTCTGGCAGTGCAGTAATGACCCCTACTGACATGAAACTGTAGTTACAACTGTGTCTGCAGACAGAGAGGTCAATGCTGCTGTAACTAACAGTGTGACAGATCATTTGTATACTGTAGGTTGTGAAGTAAACTGTTGATCATCAAAACATTCAATAAATCAGAGAGAAAAGCATCAACAGTCCTGTTTCAGATATGGTACTGATGTCAATCAATCACACCGAGCCATTTTGGCATTTGACCCAGTTTAGTTTATTCTTCATCAGATGAAAACAATATCTGTGCCTGTCCAAGTGAGCAACGATAATATCAGCAGACATTTTAACAGTGGCAGCAGGTGGAGGAGTCTGTTCTCGGTGCAAACAAGAAGCACAAGTAATCAAGTTTATTTCTCTGAATAGAAATACCCTTCAAGACAAAGCTGTGTCAAGACTTCAATAAATGTTGCCATTTTCCATAACGTCCGTATGTCTAGATGGAGAAAACTCACCCCGATGTTACTGATAATACACCAGAACAATTATCCACAGGCCTCCTGAGTTTAAATTAACGGTAACACTTGATTTTTTACAGGTCTGGAAATGTCATGTTAGGTAGGTGGTAATTACCAAGCAACACCTTTTACCCTGAAATGAAAAATGACCCCAATATTGTTTAATAATAACAATCTGATATCTTCCAACAAGCAGTTGGAAACACATTTCCAGGAAACTTCCAACTGGTTTCTGATTAACTTCAGGTGATCGTGACATTTTTACTGTGAGTTGTTGCAGCTTCATTTCCAACTCGGTTGTGCAGTTCAGTCAATTGAAATACGTTTTCTAACCATTTACAGTTTCACCAATTTCTATCATTTCAGCAGGTCCAACACAATTTGTTGGTAATTAGCAATTTATGGTGGCGACAAAAAGACATTAAGGAAAATTGTTCCAAAGCTGGACTGACCTGCTGAAATGATAGAAACTGAGGAACATGTCAATGGTTAATAAATGTCCTAACTAATCTGCAGAAGTTTGACAGAAACCAGGAAATTAAACTAAAACAATCCACTTCAATTTAGCGTCCGGCTGAGGAGAAGTTAGACGGAAATGAGCTTGAAATTAAAACGGCACGATGAGCAGAAGTTAAGCAGAAACCAGCTGGAAGATTCCTGGAAATCACCACTGCCAGACTATTTATCAACTGCTTATCGGAAACAGCAGATCATTATTATTAAATCACGTTGGGGTAATTATTGTTGTAACTGGGGGCGATTTCAAAAAAACTTCACACATGTTACTTGGTAATTACCACCGACTTCTCATGAAATTAGCAGGACTGTAAACTGAAGTGTTTCCCGACTAGACATTTGATCGGTTGGAAATGACACATCTTTTTTGGTTTAATCACTTCCTTCACTGAGCACGTCAGTCCATACCAGCTGTACGACGCTCAGCCAATGTTGGAAACAGGCCTCGCTGTGCTGCTGCTGCTTCCTTGTGATAATCTACAGTCTCTAGACTGCGGTGGGTATGAGCCAAAATAAAGTGACAGTTTAACTTGTGCAAAGGTACAAGAGTATTTGGGACGTAGCTGAAACCCTGCATTGTGAAACCTGCAGGACTTAAACAGGTTCGATTTAATCTTTAGCTATTAAAACAACATTTTTAGCAGAAAACTTGATTTAGATTTCGATTCTGATTGCACTGCACATGGGTATCACCTTTCTTTTACATTAGGAGCCCCATTTTATGATATTTCAGCTGTTGTTTTGACAGATTTTTACCCCGTTTGGCTGTGAAGGCACTATTGCATATTTATGCCAATATCACTGGGACCGCAGCATAAACAAAAAAGGCCAGAGGTATCAGTCAGCCGATACACCCCGGCAAAGGAAAAATCATTGGCCAAAAACAATAAGTCTCCTCTCACTGAATAAATTAAAAATGCAGTAAGTGTCTTTGCATGTTAAGCTTTTACCCGAGCAGCTCCTCAGAGTACAGATACATGTCAGTGATCGTGTCAGTTATATGTGAGCATAACAACAACAAAACAACAAAGGAACGATGGCATTTCCACATGGCATCTTAACATTGAATCGGCGAGCAGAATTCTGAATGAACCTCGCCCTTCACACGTAAAAAAAAAAAAGTGAAAGAAATCAAATATTATTGGCGGACCAGGACAAACACCATGCTGTTAGAAATCATTTGTCCTGCAGCGGAGCGGGCAGAACAAAATTCAGAGGCCGAATAAATCTGACAGTAAACCCACGCTCCGTAGAAGCTGCTATGTGAAAGATTAATCAGTTATCACAGAGGCCGTTTGTTATTCTTCTGGCAATGAGCTGATCGATGGACTAATGGTTTCAGCCGTGGTACAGATTAAACTGCAGGGCAGCGTTTTTTGGTAAAATGCCATGAAAACAGTACAAAACACATGTTCATGACTTCATGACAACCCCCAGTTAATTCAGCTCGTTTCACTTTGCTGATGCTCTTTTTTTTTCAGTGCTAGAGAGAATTCAAGCACAGATGTTGATCACGTCAGTCGTATGTCATTAAAAAAAAAAAAAAAAATTGCAGCATTTCAACATGTCAGTGTAGAACTAGCTGAGCAGTTATGCACGAGATGCAAGTGAACAATTGTTAAGTAGATTGTTTCAGTGTTTAAGTAGACAGCACAGTCGCCAGAATAAAATGCTGGTTAGATTTGTACGTTTCATATGTATGATATCATCATTTTTAGAGGGTTAGGGTTAGGGGTTAGACGCTGGGAAAATTTCAAACCGTGTTCATGGCAACAAAACCTGATATCTTGGACAAGATTTTGGGATAATTTCCAGCAATTTCAGTGACAAGAACAGGATAATTTCTGATGAGAAGTTGGGACAATTTCCAGCTGTGTTCATGGCAACATAACCAGATATTTCTGACAAGAGTTTGGGACAATTTCTAGCCGTGTTTGTGGCGACAGAACCAGGTAAGCAAAAACATGATCTCTTCCCGACCCTAATCAAGTGCTTTTTGAACCCTAAACCGAACCAGACCATATTCGCAGTGTTGGACAAAAACAAAGAAAAAGTTTTAAGTGTGGTTGCAGAGACGCACTTCGCCAGCATTATTCTGGTGACTGTGTTGTAACTTACACATTACATTTCCCAGTGCTTACACATATTACTTGTTCCCCTTATTAGTCCTGGATTAAACCTCTGACCCCCAGGCCGCGTTCATAACACAGCTGAGTCATGTTGGGAAAGTGAGATGTTTGCATCTCTTTTGACACTTCAGTGTTTTTTACCCCCTGGAATTAAATATGGTTGCAAAGCAGCTCTTAGCAAACGCATCGGGAAGCATTTACACTCTGCAGTGCTGCTCAGGAGTTTCTGTATGGAGGGCTCTGGGTACAGTGAACACAAAACAAACTCCCTGAGAGTGGATTCAAACCCAGAGTCAGGAACCTACTGAAAGCAGTGTGTAACAATACATGTTCTGTGCCCTAAGGAACAGTTTGTGTTTATTAACTCCCAGATGAGAGTGTTTCAGATCCCCGGGAGAAAAGCCAAGCTCATGGCATTGCACTGCAAAAATGTCCAACATGCATGAACATCAGCCCTGCTTTTCCTTCATGCCTCAAATCCTGGTTAGTGAAGATTCAGTGTTGAAATGTGCTGCAACACTCGGGATACAATCCACTGGTAACCACTTATAACCGAACTCTAAGTGTTCATTTCCTGTGGGGACTTTCCCCTCAACCCTTTATCATTTTATCATCTCCTTCTTACTTAAACATCTCTTATGTGCAGATATCTTGTGCTCATCTTTGTCTATTTTCCTTGAGTCTCTCTATTATTTTTCATACAACAATAAAAAAAAACAGTGGTGGGATAAACACACACAAAAACAATCTGTGACTGATGTTGAAACCATTTGAACCTGACCGCAGCGTGCACCCTCGGTAGCTCTGTGTCTTTTTCACATATCAGAGCCTCAACAGTATCCAGTCTGGGGGATTTCTGCAGCCAAATGGCAGCCACAGCTCCAGCAGACGTGCGCCCATTTTTCAAAACTAAGGACAGACAGCAGGGAGGAGGATAGGGGGATAAGTGAAGGACAGCAAGCTGGCTGCCGCCAGGTGATGACCTTTAAAGCTCTTGTAAATCTCCTGTTTCCTGGCAGCGCTCCAAGCGTGTGCTTTCTTGCAGTAGGTACCAGTGTGAATGAGCTAAGAGGTTGAGTGCGGAGGTTAAAAACCACGAGGTCAATATCCGAACTCTCAAGCAGACAGACGTCCTCTCGTCACTGCAAAAACCAGATACAAACCAAACTCTCGGCATCGACTCTTAAAAACCTGATCGGCAAATATTTAACATCCAAATTTAATCAAACACATATTCAGTGCAAAGCAACCTTTTGATAACCTCTGAACTTCTTCGGGCTGCAACTAATGATTAATCTGCTGCATTTTCCTTAGTAATCGTTTAGGCAAGACAAAGGGAGAAAAAACTTCAAATTGCTCATCATGAGCCCAAAGTGACGTCCTCAAATTTCTTCTTTTGTCCAACCAACAGTCCAACCTGAAGACTCTTCATTTACGATCATAAACTACAAAGAAAATCAGCAAATCCTCACATTTAAGAAGCTGGAACCAGCAAATGTTTGACATTTTTTCTTAAAAAATGACTGAAATGATTTATCAGTTGGCAAATAAGTTTCTTTTTGCTCAGTTAAATGATAAATTGACTCATTGTTGCAGCTCTAGAACTTATTTCTTTAAAAAAACTTAACACCCTGTTAAACTCTCAGCAAACCACCACCCAACTACATAAAAAAGTCAAATCTTAAATACTTCTGTTTATCTACAGGTACCATTTGCAATAGTATGTTCAGTCATTTCCTGTCCAGACTCCACTACACACTGACAGCATCACCACCCAAACCTCAGCAACACACAACCCCTAAAAAACAAATAACAAAAAAAAAATCTAACAAAGGGACAGGTCCGTCCTGCCACATTCAGCGATTTGTTTTGGCACGATTGCCGCACAGCAGCTCTTTTTCTTTTTTTTTTTTTTTTGATGATGCAGACGCTGGCATACAGTGTGTGGGCACAGCAGAGACAACCTGCCAGGCGGGGAGGGCGTGTGAGCCGCCATCGAGCCAGGCAGGCAGAGAGGAGGGTCCAAAGGAGAGTGAGGAGGACAGGGACACACAGAAGGAGGAGTTGATTTAAAACCACAACAGAAACCAATGGAGGCTTGCCAGAATGCCTCTTGGCATTATTTCATTTAGGGGCCACTGGGCTGAGTATTTGCAAAAAGGACCCTTTTTAAAAGGGACAGTCCACCCCAAAATCTAAAATTCTTATTTCTTGTGCTATTTATCCATATAGATCATTTTGTGAGTTGCAGGGTTTTGGAGGTATCGACCGTAGAGATGTGATACTCGAAACACACAACAACTGTGCATCCACTCATGGATGAGAGGCTCGTGTTTGTGACAGCACCGGATGTAAACAACAATGGCGGCCTCCTCAGCTGAGATAAAATTTTAGCTTAATCAGCATGAGCAGATGCACGCTTCCTTCTGTGACTCGGTTGGTGGGTGTAGTTTGGTTGGAAGAATATAGTTCCAACATTGAACTATAAATTGAAAACGACATATTATATTATTGATATATTATAATTACTGGTCTTGTTTGCTTGAAATAGCTGCACAGGGGCGTTGCCAAGACGGCTACTGAGCAGCAAGACTTGTCTAAATGGCATTGATATTATCTGAGAGAAGGCAGACATCTCTACAAAACTCAGCAACTCACACCACAACAATCTATGGATAAAAAGCACAGGAAGGAGGACCATTTTTAGATTTTGGGACTGTCCCTTTAAAGCTAAGGTGTATATGGCCTTTAAAACTAGGCGTTGCTCTTAAGGTGGGGATGCACGACCCAATTCAACCCTTCTAGCAATCACTTGAGATCAGGCTTAGTCAAGGTTAACCAGGTTAGCGGAGAATAGTTAAGCATCTTCCTTCCATCCCTATAACTTCTGTCCTCTCATGTTATTCAGTGTGTGCTCGTCAAACACTTCAAACCGGGGAACTTTTAAATCCAATGAAAACTGAGTTCCCAGCAGAGGAAGATGAACAACGTCCCGCTGTGTTGCACCTGTAAGAACTAATTTTTACATCATGGCTTGTTTCCATCTCGCACCAGTCGACTGCAGCACAACAGTGCAAAAGTTCAGTGAGGAAAATCTTATTTCCTCAATTTCTCTGTGAGCTCATCTTATCCTCTTCATGCTCTCCAAGCAGTCAGTGTTCATAATTTCCTGTATCCGACACTGCGAAACCTTCAACCTTCCATCTATAATAGTATGTCATCATATCGGGCTAACCAACAGGCTCCAATTAACACATTCTCACAAGTGTAAACAAACTGCATACGTCTTATAACCTGTGTTTGTTCTCCTGAAAGACAGCTGGATAGTTGTTAAATGTGTGACAGAGGAGTGAAAAGCTGCAAATGTACACTGCTGAAGCTTCCTGCAATGTGCTGGCCAGCAAGAAAATCCCCTCTGGTTAAAATATCTGTGAAATCTAGTTGAGATTTAAAGGATTCAAACACTTTTACAAGACAGTGGTTGCTCCAGAAGTCAACGGTTTTTCTCGCTTGAATAATCCTGATAAAGCATTACTTTTGCAGCGGTGGTCCCGTGAGATATGAATATTCTCGACGTGATGACGTGCGTGGTTCATCCAGGCATCGCTCTTATTGGTTTATGTACTTCCCTAATTGCCGGCGTTAATTCCACGATGTTCCGCTCTCAGACTTTTCGCGATGACTCAGGCTGCCGTGTTTCGTCCCTGAGGAGATGTGGGCGTCGTCTTCCGAGCTGTGTGTGTGTGTGTGTGTGTGTGTGTGGTCTGGATGAGGTGCAGGGCAGGTTTCAGATCCAGCGTCCGGAGCCCTGCGTGCGCTGCTTCTTCCTCCTCTTACACACATAGTAGACCGGGAACACGACCAAACCTGCACACAGAGGAGATGGTTGTAGCGATAACAGTGGAGAATGATGGATTAAAGGTGCACTACGTAGTTTTGAGGGAGACACAGTGCTCCTTTAAAGCTAACTATCACCATTTCCTAATGATATTAATGTTAATTTTTGTGAAACTATTACAAGCACTGATGAATTTTCTATATAGGATCTGATTGGATTATTCCATCCTACAGCACACTGCTAACAGATTTGGCATTATGTGAAAATTAATTGAGCAGAAAAAGAGAGAACCGGAGAGAGACGGCAGCACAGAAGCGCCGATTCTAATGACGACAAAAATAAATATGAATCTGCCATCACGGCACGTTAGCCTGCAGCGGATCATCTGTCAGACATACAGACACGGGGAAGAGATTAACACTAATTACAGTTCAGCTGAGGCCTCGATAGTTCACAACACTGTCTGACAGAGTGCACACAGAGTGCAGCTGGATGACTAAAATGTAGCTTCGGGGAAGTAGAGTGACAGTAAGAGAGCGATAATCTGGATGTAGAACAGTTTAGCTCTTAGCACGCCGTAGCACATTATGGTCATGCATGCTAATGTACTGGCATGTGTTGTTTGGAAGCAAATATCTGCAAAACAGTCGAACCATTTCAGCCGTTATCTGTTTACCGCTCTCTCTGGAGCTTCATCCTGATTAACGTGCACGCGTGTGTTCATGCGTGTAATTATGTTACCTATCACCAGGGCGAGAGCTCCGAATACCACGACCAGCAAAATGACCACCGGAGCTATCAGCACCTTGGTGGCTGCAGAGAGTACAAAAAAAGAAGAGAGGGAAAGAGAGGAGCAGAATAATAATCATTAATAATGAATAAATGTCAGACAGAGGAGAAATAGTCTGATTTAAAATTAATGTGTTGTTTTGTTACATTTTATGTTTAAATTTTAATGCATCCTTGCAGAATATTTAAGATGTTTGTCCACTGGTGCATCAGTATGACTGTGGAGGACTAAATCCTGGATGCTAATCCAAAAAAAATCAACTCAATCTGCAGTAAAATGTCCCTTATTACATGCTAAATCTGCACCGCAAGCAGCCCATAGCATGAAGACAGTGATGAGAGCTGTAATGGGTAAAAGGTTCTTGTTAGGGACAAATTGGCCCCCAGTTCAACAGGCACCATGCTGATATAACTAGCTGTAGCTGTCATGGAGAGCTGAGTCAAACAAATCTACCGGAGGAGCTCAGCCTCCTGGAGGCTTGCTACTGCATATGTCTGATAACTGTGAATGGATAATTATAACTAACATGACATGTCTTCCTTTCACACTTCATTATGAAGCTCTCTGCCGTGGCCTCAAATGTGGAGGGGTTCATTGCCGTTGCTCCAGAGGTGAATTCATGTCCGTCACAGATGAGACGCGGCTGTTTGCTCTCAGTAAGAGTCTCAACAGGCCATTAGGCAATGTAGAAACATTTGCTGCTATTTCTCTCTTTAATCTACCATTATAATCCACAGCTGAGTGCAACACGGTAAAGCTGATTTACTTTGGGTCACAAGCATCCTGCGCAACACAGGAAATCACTTAGTTAAAGGGCCTCTATGTCACAATTTGTAGCAATTTACATGTATTAATCACTGTTTTATTTGTGTTATGTGAGTGGGTTGTAACATGATGTTGTTTATTACTTTCTTTGTGAAGGACTCGGGTCGGATTTAGCTAGTAGCTAACATTAGTTTAGAAATGAGTCTGCAAACATGAATCAACGTTTCAAAGATTCCCTTTAAGCAGATTTACAGAAAATAATGCAGGTGGAGGAAATGTGGGCGCACCAGACCGGTGAACTGTTTACCAGCAACAATAGTTTATTGCCTAATGAGAGCATTGGCAAATCAGTGCCTAGTAACACAGACACAGTAAATGTCCTACTGGTTAGCAGGAGTGTGAATGTGTTGCTGTAAAAAGATTCCTGGCTATATGCAATGAAAAACAATTCTGTAGCCGCCATGCTAGCATCTCTTTGAGGTTGGACTTCTTAAGCTAAAATTTGTTGTTGCAGCTCTAGTCTGGCGCACCAACTGAATAACATTTCCTTGCACAGAGCCACTCACATGGCTTCAAGGTCCTCAGACAACTGATGTTAACAGGTTACTCGTCAATTAAGAAAAGTACAGATTCAGGATTCTTTTTCTGGATATACAAACACACCAACTTACCACAGACTGACCCTCTAATTAGCCGTCTCAGATGAGGTTTGTCTGGTAGATAGCGATACTTGCATCCAAACACACTGAGGTTGGATGTATGGTCCCCAAAAAACCTGACAACAGAAAGGTTAAGATTACATCAGGTCAGATTGCACAGTGAGGGATGGAAAACAGTGTTGTCAAACATAATGATTTTGAATATCTGAAACCATTTCAACACCTTCCAAAAAATCAATAACACATGTAAAAGCTGCACTTTCTCGCTCTCTCTTCTGTCTGATTGGGAGTTGACACATGGACCAAGGACTAAAGTCAGAAGCAGTGTTGTAAAAGTACCCAAAAGTCATACTTGAGCAGAAGAGAAGATATTGTGTTAAATAATAGTCTGAAATTCAGTATCGTGACAACACTAATGGAAACTGCCGCCGGAGAGAATACATTTTTAAAAGTTAAACACACTAAAAGAGTCTAACCTTAGGTGACGGTAGCGCTCTCCACAGCGGTAACAGAAGTTAGTGTTACACTGTGTACATGTCATATGGTCACATCCCTCTGTACGCTGGATATGGATCTACAGACAGACACAAGGAGAAACAAGAGGTGAAAGGAAGAGAGAGACAGGAGGAAAAACAGAAGAGAGTTGTCTGTCTTCTTCCTCATTCTATGCATTATTTAACATATTGATAAAAAGTTAGATGCATTGTTGCGAAGGTCAGAAGTACGTTCACTCCTTTAGCTGGAGCTGAATAACCTTTTCAGCTCAGTTTATTGTAAGACGGGTGCAACTTACTGGATCTTTGCTTTAGCAAAGAGTGCAGCCTCATAATAAACTGGGCAGTGCGTTTAGCTGTTCTCAGTCTCTTTTTCCAGCTACAACACAACACAATGCAGCATGACAGCAAATGTGTTGGCTTCACAGTCGAACAGGATCCTCTCTTCTGCTTCCAGAGCAGATATTCAGAGACGTTAAGCGTCAGTGTGACGGACGCAGATGGAAAGCGTTTGCTGCTGTGAGCAAACAGTTCCCATAAACTGGTAATTAGCCTAATCTATGTCTTGCTCTAGTCGTCCTCTGACAGTCAAATTAGATATTGTGTAGACTAACTTAGACCAGGCTCGTTTTATGACCGTGAGAGTGAGTCCACCAGATTTGTGCAGCAGAGACATCATTATTTTTGTCTTCCAATATGTCCACCGTCTCTGTGTTTCTGTTCTGCTGTTTCACATGCACTTTAAACCTGGGGCCTCCACCTACAGCTCTCCATCCATCATCTCTGTTTGCTCTTGTGCCTCTTAATCTCCATCGATTTATTCATCCACAATCATTTCATCCTTCATCAGTCAAACCCCTTTCCATTTACACACACCCACCTCACATGCATCCTTCCGCCTATGTTGTTCCTCAGAAAACACAGCCTGTGCCAGTTCTTACCTTGCACTGCGGACATTTCTGGGCATTTCTTTGCCCGTGCTCTATGACGCTAGCCCAGCTTCGTAGCAGCTTGTCGCCTTTCCTGTAGTCGCGACATTTGAGCCCGTTGTGCCATGGAGCATGGCATTTAAAGCACCACACGAACTGGCAATTGCTACACTGGATCTAGAGTCGAGACAGAATACAGTTGCTTTTAAATGTATCTGTAAATAATGCAATAGACGGCTACTTGTGTTTTGGAGCCACGCCTTTCTTCTTACCTTGTACTTGTGCTCCGACCGGGTGGGGTGGTGCTCCTTCAGAGAGGTGAACTGGCTGCACTGGGGGCAGGGTTTGGTGCTCGAGTCCAGCTGACTCAGCTCCAAAAAGTATCGATATTTCGCCACGTCCTCATTGGCTAAATGGGAAATCACCATCCACTCCTCCAGGTAGCCGCTGCACTCTGGGATCGGACAGCTGATGTAAGGTTTGGCTACTCGCACCTGGAGAACATCACAGACAAGAGCTCTTATTACTGCAGGAGAACCAGACTGAAGGATATTAGAAGGTGTATTTTGTAAGAACTGGCCAGATTTTGACTGTAGCTCCAAGAGGGGGCAGCATAACCGCTTACTGCTGCTCACTATACTGGACTGCCGTTAGCATGTAGCTCAGTTAGTGGTAGAGCCTCTAAAACCGACAGATGCCAGTTTGAAAACAGCAGATACAGGAAGGAGGTGATTTACAGCAACTCTGACTCCGGGATGACACGACACGGCAGTCTGGGACGGGAGAAGCAGTATTGTAAGACCCAACAGGCCGGGGCTAGCTGGGTAGCATGCTAACTTCAAAGACATCTCTGCAACACAATACATAGTTGCCTTTGACATAAGGTCAACACTGTTGTTTCTTCACACTCTGGTGATAATGTTAATTTTTTGAATGTTTCAATCTAACATTTTGGCCACATCTTAACAATCGCCCCTTTAAAATAATATATGTTAACATGAAAATGTTATGCAACATCATCTGCTGCACAGTGTGTTTACTGGATCTGTCTACTGTGGGTTTCTTTGTTGTTGTGGTGGCCCGTCCGTGCCAAACCTAGATGTGGAATATATTCAAGTCACGGATGAGGAATGGTAAATAATTTACCAAAGAATAGAGGGCGTAAGAGGAAGATGAATGAAGGGCTTAAGGAGGCAGCAGGATAGAGTGGAAGTTGATGTGTATAAAAGCACACATTAGTTTGTCCAGATCAAGTGTTCATCAGTCACGTAAACCACGTGGACCTTATCCACACACTGACTGCCTCCAGGGCCTGGCATTTTACTACCTGCGCACAGGACACAAGTGATGCTCTCGCTCTAGGATGCACTATTTCATAATCTCACTACACTTTGTTACATAAGAACACACATTTTTCTATCTGTTCACAGCTGGGTTCAACAAAAACCAAAGAAATACTGTTGTGTGTTCAGACATCATCCAACCCGACTTAAAAAGTGGAATAGGGAAGCCTACAGAGACAGTAAGTTCCTCAGTTAAGTTCATCTCTTATTCTCTTGTTTCCTTTTCAACATGTAACTCTCTCTTTTGTCTTTATTTCCTCCCAGGGCAGCTCTTCTTCTCTAGTTCCTTCACTCTTTCTCTTCCTCATTTCATTATCTTCCCATACTTTAAGTCCATCAAAGCCAGCAAGACCTGCTGTACTGACACATGATAACGCAGCTTGTGTGTATGTGAGCGAGTGTGTGAAATGACAGCGGACAGACAAACAAAGAACAATGGCTTCAGCATCTGATGGTGTTACACCCAACATCCCCTACAGCACGTGCACACACACCCACAGACTAAAAGCCTATTACATGATTATGAAAATGTATCCTCTGCAGGGATGAGAGCTGATGTGTGTTGTTGCCACAACAATAAGGCTGTGATGACCATTGCCAGACTGGTTGGACGGGTTAGGACTGCTGCCACTGTGTCTTTCACATACACATGTGACAGTATGGTGCAGTGGTTAAAATGTGGGTGACTTCGTTCTGTCATTTGATAAAACATAGGCCAACTTAAAGTCATATATGAGATTAAAACAGTAAAACAATGAAACCAACAGTGGACATATGGGCAGAGGTGACTAAAAGCTCAGTCAAGGCTGAACCCATTACTGCAACCTGCGTCAGTTGTAACCCCCTAAACGCCACATGTTGCAATTAAGAGTCCTTAAAAACTAGTTAGCAAGCAAGCAGAGAAGTTGAAATAATTTGCTAGAAGTGTAATGGATATGCAGTTGAAATAACATTTGTTTGCTTAAAATAGTGATGGATGAACAGTTAAAACAATTAGCTATAATGTTGAAATAGCTTAAAGTAGGTCAATTTGTTAACTTCAAATAGAAATAGTTATCTAAATGTAACCAAAATACATCAAAGTAATAGCTAAGCAATCAAATGCATTAGCTTCAAGAGCTGAAATAGCTTAAAGTGATGGACAAGCAGTTAAATGTTTAGCTACAAGAAGGATAAACAGTTTAAAGTGTTAGCTAAAACGAATAAACAATCTTCATAGTTTGCTAAAAAATAACGGATAAATGGCTAAATTTAGAATAAACAGTTGAAATAGTTAGCTAAAAATAACAAATAAACATCCGCCACTTAATGCCACTTAAAATAAAAACTTTGATAATTTAGCTGCATGAGAAAATAACAGTATACGTTTATAGTTTAGTTCAGTTTATAATCCATTCATTAAACCATATTTGTATCAATGAAGGGGTACCTGAGATCATCCAATAAGATGATCAAAAAAAACAGTTGGACTATGATGTAGTGAAGCTTGTGTTCTCACTGAATCTAAAACACATCTAATACATCTAAACACTTAACATCTAAAGGTAGAATAAAGTCTAAAATCGAACCTACAACCCAATTAATACTTTTCAAAACAAGCCCAACAACATTGGCTTGATATGAAGAGGCTGGTTTAATCCCTTTGCACAAGAGCATAGTGAGCACCACACCAGTGTAATCCTGTCTCCTGCTGCATCCATCCATCCACCTGGCCTGCATCCTCGCCATTACGCCTGAGAGCAATGTACTGAATCTCCTCCAACAGTGTATCTATGACCGCATCCTCTAATCTCTCTGACATAATGTTTACTCCATCTACTGAGGGTTAACACCAAGCATGTGCGCTCAAATAAGTCTGCAGTACATTAACAGTAAAATATTCCACCTACACATGATAGTTTACATGACCCGTATCTCATCCTCAGCGTGCTTATCAGAGAGTACGCTTGTCTCTGTGTTCGGATGATTATTCAAGCCTTGTTATCAAAGCAAGATAATTGCAGATAAACAGTAGTCATGATGACTGATAAAAAACTGTTTTATCTAAACAGAGTAAAGCAGATTATAGCAACAGTAGCAAGGAGCAAAGATCCCAACTTACTCTGGCACCAGTTCAGGAACAAGGCACTTTAAAAAAAAAAAGAAAAATCCATCCTGAAACACTTTGGCTCTGTTAGAGAGCAGTGACTGGAAATCTGCCTTTCATCGCCGAGTCTCTATCTCCATGGCAGCTACACTGGATTAATGGAAGTAAATATTTCATCCAGCTATTATTCACTTTCTTGATTTGCAAGCGTAAATCCTCACCGGGATCGATCAACAGGAGCTCTCAATTAACTCCTTATTTTGCAACAACTCTCAAAAATCATGCAGGCGGAAGACAGAATGAACTGTAGTCACAAGACAAGTTGGGTCGCTATTGTGACCTGATTCGGTCGACTTACTTTTAAAAAAAAGACTTTGCTATTGTGCTGCTCTCTCCATGCACACCTAAAACATGCTGCTGGGATGCTCTGATGTATTTTCTGGCATGAGCAAAAGGCATGTTTGGACGTCAACGAAGCAATATAGAAAAAGATGAGGGGCCAAGCAGAGGGATTGTAAACGCACTAATATGTTGATTCCTCTCGTGATACAATTATCGATACACTGGCACCATATATAGATACATTTTTAAAAACATGAAGGCGCCCTAAACAGACTCCCCTGCCAATTTGACTTCCTAGAGTCATGACGTCATGGTGTAAACTTCTGTAAATTTAATCTGCACGCCAGTCAGTGTATGTGATAAAGAGGCACTGAGCTAAGACTGTGCATGTTTTTATCCACCTTATTCCCACCTCCCATTATACCAACCGTGAATTATAGACGCAACTTCCAGTGCGTCCCGTCACTAAACTGGAGCCGTCGTTTTCCGCGGTAACAGGATACTAATCCTTTCCCTTGGAGCGACTGGTACAGCGAATGATTCATTCGTGAACATCTAGGGTGACTTTATGGTGTAAATCAGGATGGGACGATGACGGATTTTAAGGCGGATCGCGATAAAAACACTAACAATAAGTTGAATGTGCTGAATTTTCATGATAGGAATATATTTGTGAATCGAGATAATCGTAAATGTCCTCACATGAATGACTTTTGACGTACAGTCCAATCTCAGTTCTTCTCACAACATGGTGGAGTATTTTGTTTTATTCAGACAGATTTGATTATTTTCTTGCAATGTATTGATTATCGCTGTATCGCGATACTATCATTATCGTGGGCATCGTATCCTGAGTCGCACTTTATCATGAGTTAATCACACCTCGTCAACACACAACTGAATTTAAATCGTGGATCTGAGGGTGAACTCTCCCTCAAGCACTTAAAACCTGAGACAATAAAACCAAACAGTGCACAAAGTCATCTCTTGTGAAAAGCATTCATTTTTTGTGATTTTTGTGCAGAATCCACGTTGCTGACCCAGATTCACATGAAAACAGTCATCACAAGATGAGGTGAGCTGTTACATTTCAGGAATAATCACATCATTTCATGGAAGCTTTTTTTTTTTTTGAGCAGCTTAATCAAAAAACATGGAAGTCAGATAAGTCAGCCCTGCTGAGGGCCGGGCCTGTTTTAATAACAGTTCCCAGAATTTCTTGCCTTGGGGTAGAAAAAGTGTGACAGGGACGGTGCTGACTGACCCAGTACTGCCTGGTTCTGGGACATCCTCACCCTGCTGCACTGCACACACCCACCTCTCCCCCTTTTTTTGCTCCCCCCTCCCTCCCTCCTACCAACCTGGGAGCTGACGTAGAGTTTCAGACACTCATCACACACGGCCTTCCTGCAGCAGGGCAGGGGTGCGATGGATTTCCCTTCCAGGCACACCCGGCAGCTCTGCATCGTTGTCTCTGTGCCGGCCTGCGCGGTGGACAGCCCGTGGGCCATGTCCCCGAAAGGGTCCACCAGGTCGTCCAGCGTGTACAGCGCCGGCTCGGGACTCGAACCCGCTTCCCGTCCCGTCTCCTCGTCCATTTCTGGTGACGTGACCGCCTCATCGTCTGTGATTTCTTTCCGACGGCTGTCGTTGGCGATGCAGTAAACAGTGCAGTAGACGTGCTCTTTAGTGCGGAAGGACTCGTTTAAAGTGGCCGTGCTGCTGTCCGCGTCCCCTTTAAGAGGACACTGACCTGTAACGGTTATTATTTCAACTCCTCGCACACCCGAAGTCGTCAAGTCGCTCAGGGTTGGCTCGTTTTCGGCCACCGCGTCGCCCGCCTCACGCTCCGACTTCCCACAGTCGCTCCCATACCCGCTCGTCACGTCGTTACAGTCGCTTCCTTCGCGGTTTTCACGCTCGTCCCCGCACTGCATCCGGCTGCTCGTGTTCAGCCGCAGAGAGGGAGACTTTGTCACCCCGAAATTCCTCCTCAAAATCTCGACAGCGCTCGCCCTCCTCCTCTCTCCTCCACCTCCACCTCCGCCGTTGCAGTTGTTGTTGTTGTTGCCCTTCGCATCCTTCTCCTCCTCCTCGCCGCTCCCCTCCTCCGGCTCCCTCTCACCTCCGCCCAGGGTCAACCCGGAGTCGGATCCAAAATCTCTGACCGAGCGCTCAACTTTGCTGTCCGTGAAGGAAGTTTCTGTCTGCAGGTTGCGGGACAATTTCACCCTCCCCTCCTCGAAGCTGCCGATAAAGCTCGGCATTTTACAGGCGTCAGCTATCGGTCCGTCATCTTCCATCCCCGATATGGCTCTCCCCATTTAGCGAGCGGCTCTCTCCCCGCACGGTCCCCTGCCTGTCTGCCTCTTATCCAACTCCTACTACCAAAACAAAACAAAAGCACAGCAGCTCGGGCTGCTTCCGGGTGTCGTCGTCAGCGTGGAGGAGAGCAGCGATAGGCCGATGGGAAGCCTAGTGGTGGAGGGCAGCCTGGCAGACTGGCACTCATGATGACACAGTGCACCAGCATCAGTGCAGCAGGTGGATACAGAACAGGGTGGTGGTCAGAGCCCAGCTTTACTGTGTGGCAACTGGTTTGAGTTAAACTGGGAATTTGTTGAAAGTATGTGGTGGATCCTGCTTTATCATTTAAAGGTGCAATATGTAGGAATTTTAGCTGAAAACATTCAAAATTAACTTGAAGTAATAAGTTGATGTGGGGTTGTATGAGGTACTTTTCCCAAATCAGTGTAGCACCGACAGCAAGACGTATTTTAGCCACCTAAAAAAACATAAATACGATTAAGTGAACGCTGTATTTCGAACATTTTTGGTGCTTTACATTGCCACCAGACATGGGAACTATGTAACGTTCGTGTTGCTCAGCTGTCTGACGGCAATGTAAAGGGCCAGAAATGTTCAAAATGTAGTGTATACTTAGGTGTGCTTTCTTTAAGGCGGCTAAAATACGTCTTGCACTGCTTCCCTGCTTCTCCACAAAGGGAGCTGAGGGTCATCTACTGCAGGTAACACACCTGTACTTCATACAACCCCACATCAGAGGACCCCAGCTATCACCTCAAGTTATCAACAGAATCAGAAGAAATAACAGTTTTAAGGTGATGACGCCTACGTACTGTGTTGCAGGAATATCTACTGAAGTTAGCATGCTAACCAGCTAGCCCTGGCCCCATCCTGCTTGAAAACTCCTGCTGCGCAAGGTGTCAACACAAATGCTACCCCTGGTGCCCCGAGCTCACAGTCCCAGCCTCGCTAGCTGCACAGCTAACTGAGCTAACTAGCTAACCACAGCTACAGTTAGCAGCGGATAGCCCCTTTTTGAGTTTGAATTCAGAAGGTGGCTGATTGGTATTTATTGCAATGGTTAAGTTTAGCCAAACATCAAAATTCATGGAGGCTGTAAATAATGACTGAATTTTGATTTGTGGGTGTACTTATCCTTTAAGGTCCTTGTCATGAGAACAGACCAAATCTAATTTTAAAGACCTGATTTGTTGCTTTGATTTGTTGTATGTCCAAACATTAATGTGTTAATTTGTGAACAGCAGTGTAACATCATTGAAAAACTGTACACACTGTACTGTGAGTGAGAGGAATTAGTTTTTGCCAGAGGGCAAAGTTTTTGCAAATTGGCTGCAGCGGTTTTGAGCACAGACAACTGTCTCATGCATTAAAAGAAAAAAAACATCATCTGATTTCATGGATGAGATGTGTCCAAGGTTTCACAGCACAGTGCTGTCTACAGTTCGGAGCTGCACTGGCTGTTCTTCCACTTAAAAGCAGCTTTATAAATTATTTACATATTATATTATCAATTGTATTCAAGCATTCAGAAGCAACGACAGAACTGGGTCGTAATACAATGCAAATTTGGCTTTAAGTACTTACTTTTTTATTCCCTTGGACAAATATAACATGAGGAGGACAGAGTGCACACAGTGAAACTCAAAGCAGCGTGGAAGATGTTTCTGCAGGTTGAAAATGTGAAGTATGAGCTTGACAAAAAAAGTCTTAATCAAGGTTTATTTGCTAACTTTTCGAGGTGCTTTCAACTACATCTCATTAGCGGAGGAAGAAGCAGCGTACTCTACTGTATCTGCTGATGAAGACTGTGCAACATTCAACAACGTTTCCTGGATGTGTGTGAATATTTCTGAATTATTTGCACCTTGTCGCAATAAAACAGTATCGTATCCAACAAAAAAATGAAAAAGGTCTTGCTCTGGTTGGACTTAAATACAGAACTACAGCTGTGGTGTTGTCTGACACAGCCAAAGGACCAGATTATGGGCACTTCACATCAACAAAACCATCCTTATTAATGCTCCTGTTGGTGAGATAGTAATCCAGATGCTTTGGGATTGTAAATTGGGTCGGTCGCCAGTGGTACGTGACTCAAAAATCAACTATCTTACCAACAGGAGAGAGAGGTGACACTAAATCTGTCAGTTTGAGTCGTCTTCATCTGCTAGAAAAGATGGAATTGCAGAAATCATATGTCCTGTTATTATAATTACTGTTATATCATTACTCTTGGATGTAGTGATTATGGCAGGCTAGCTCCAGGATACATACAGTTTTTGAAAGGCTGTAAATCTTTTACTTTTCATCGCACTACACACACATTTCTCACTTTTATATAAAATCCCCCCTTTAACCAGAATTAATTTCACTTCGCAAGGGAAAGTGACACTTGAACACATAAGAATGAAAGTAATTTGGATAGACACATTATTCGTTCGACGCCGTTGGCACAACTTTCAAATAAATCTAACTGGGGCGGCCGTAAAATGGGTTGTTAGCGCTGTTACAATTCCTCATTAATGCCATAGGGTGTAAGCCACGCGGTAATTAGTTTGCTTGTCCTGGCTGTGCCCAATTGGTTTTAGTGGAGAAAGCCAACAATATTAAAAAGCCTTTTTTTTTTTTTCTTACAAGTGCAAGTCTGAGCTTTGCTTCAAGGAGCCAGACAAACCCAACAGACATTTTGTGGAGTGTGCTGTTCCACATTAAACAGGTCAAGAAGTGGGCACGCTCTGCAGGCTACAAATAAATACATAAAGCACTTCCAACCTTGAGCATTTACTCTCTATCTTAAACTCAGCATAAAGAGGGATTTTCTTTCTAACTCAATAGGTGTTTAGTGCTAATTGGGTAGATGTTTCATGTTTTACTTAAACACAATTATTCTCAGGGATTTAAACACGGAATTTAGCTTTGAGCGCTAGATGAGGATGTAAGAAAACCACCCACTCCTCTCCTCGTACTGATTACCTGCGTATATCCTTGGCAAATGAACAATAGTGCTTCCTGGAAATGATTCTCCCTCTCTCTGTATGTGTGTGTGTGTGTGTGTGTGCAAGTTAAGGAGGAACGGATGACTGGTCAGATGAGTGAACTCAAATCAAAAGAGAAAGTTGATCTGGGTTTCGCCCTCAGCTCTCTTTTAGGATCCTGTTCCAACAGGTTCAGCTTCATTTCAGTCATTTTTAAAAGTGGATCTGCAGGGCTCAAATACCGGAAAAAACATTATTGGACAACACAGGATGCCCAAAAGAAATAACTCTCAGTATAAATACTTTCATTCACATGCATAATGAAGCAGATGTTAATAATTTGAGTGCATGGAAAGTACAAAACAAATGTCTGAAAGGAGTCAGAGAACAGAGGACACAGTACAGACTTTCCTTCTCCACTGTCTACTTTATTCCCAGCTGTGTAGTTTATGTACAGTCAGTCACTTCTGTGGGAAAGCCACCATGAAAAGAGAAGGAGTTAAACCAACATAGATGGTTCTAGTCAGTGGTGAACGGTAACAAGTCAACCCAGAGCCACATAAAATCTGGTTATTGTTTTTTCACTGGCAGTTAGACATGTTCCTGTATTGATGTACAGACACTGAGTAATGTTCCTCTCACACCATATTCCCTTTAAATTTACATGAAAGTAATTTAATGTTGATGTTAGATGATGTGTAGGAGCACATTTCTAAGATGAGCACTCTCCACTGCTTGTATAAAGAAGCTGAGCTGAGCTGTGGAGCACCTCAGGGTTTTATCATCGGTCCTACACTTTTCTTGCTTGATCTATTTATCCATATTTATATAATCTAATTATTGACTTTTGTTTGTTGTTGTTGCCATTCACAGCTTTGTTCCTTTTCAATCTAATTGTAAAAGTAACAGTGACATTAATTAAATAGACTTAAAGGTGCAATATGTAAGAATTGGCCATTTTCTCAAAACAAATAGAGGGCAGCATATCACCAGAGTAACCACTAACTGCTGCTGTATGTAACTGCCCGTAGGTAGTGAGCTCAGTTAGCCATGTAGCTAGTGGTTTTATACTGGAAGCTCAGAGCACTAACTTGAGTGTGTGTTGGTGTTTACACCGCTAGCACAGGAGCTTTGGACCTGTACGGATAAGGGCTAGCTGGTTAGCATGCTAACTTCAGTAGAAACCTCAGCAACACAATACAATATAACATCAAAACTGTTATATCTTACATAACTTACATATTGCTCCTTTAATTTAATCAGCTTCTTTAATTTCTTTGATGGGATTTTACATGTTAGAACGATTTTTAATATTTTTTATTAATGGTTTAAATACAATTGTTAGCTGTTATTAGTTAATCATACATTCTTTAGATTTGCATAAAGCTAATCTGAAATGCTGCACTTTGCTCATCAAATGCACAATTTCTTTTCTGATTTTGTGAACTCAAACACAAGATCCATGTCCTCCCCTACATTATTCACATTCACTCAGTGTCATATTAGAGTAATAAACACTCACGACAGAATGAAGTTGTTCTATTTCAGGACAGATTGAGAGACAATAGCTTGACTGAATGTTTATTGACACCACCAACAAAATAACAGCTCCGACTTCTTCTGCAAATATTTACCGCTCTCTGTACAGATGTGCATTCTTACATCTACAGACAAAAAGCTCTGTTGACTGTTCCAAAGTATGAATGTGATCAAACAACCGTGAAGATAAAGAGACATCCTGTCATTATTATTACTTTTTAATATGTTATTAATGTTGTTATTGCTTTTTCATTAACAATCTCTGAGAAGATCTTTAATTTCCTTGTGATTTAACCGGGTTGAAGTTGTTGCTTTTGCAGCCTCTGGGTTAAGTGTCGTTCGAGTTCACCATGACACAGAAACGGCGTACTGCAGTACAAAGTCTTAACAGGCACGCACACACGCATACGCACACACACCGGAGTCACATTATACATCTGAAATCCTTTCTGAGTTTGTGAACGACTGCTTCAGTCTCGACTGTGTGTTAGATGTGTCGGGTTGGTTAGGTAACATCGAACTGATCGACTCAATTAAAGGCAAATAAATACAAAAATAAATTAACTTTCAGTTCAAATAGCGTCATTTACTAATGATATGAGCGACTATCTTTTTTAATTAAGCTTCTTAATAATGGATTGTACCCTTTTTCACCGCATTAGCTCCTGATCTGAATTTTGAAAAATGACTCTTTATTATCTGCAGTCGCTTTATTTATGGAATAGCCGTGTGTGGTGTTGGTTGATAATTCAAATATAAATGAATACTGTAAAGTTAATTATGTGCCCTGACAGAACGGTTCATGAAAGAATTACAGACTATAGTGCAACTAATTATCTTCCCTCCTTCCGTCCTCCTCATCGCTCGCTCGCTCATTTCAAATACGCTGTACAATTAGAAGAAATAAAACATAGTAGTCCCACTTGTACACAACATCATACATTAGTAGTCAACTAGAAAAAACAGTAAACACGGCCACATGTGATTAAAAAACGTCTAGAAGTTCAAAGTTACATTTCATCGTTTTACATTGTAGTAGCTATTTTACTCCTTTTACTCGGCGGACATTTCAGACTGTGTTATTTATAGAAAAAATCACAAAGTTCACATTTAGGACTCTTTGAAGAGAGTTGAGGAGCATTCGACAAACCAAACAGTTCCCATTTTTAAGTAGCTAGTTAGTCACACGCAGCATGAGATTAAATACGCAACAGTTTGGGAAACGACTCATGCAAACACACAAAAATGTTGTTCCTGTCCTCCAGAGTGACCGTGAGCGGAGCCTCGCGGGGGGCAGCGGCTCTGAACGTAACCCACAGAGTTTTGTTACAAAACATGTACTGCTGAAGATAACCGGCAGGCGGTGGGGGGAGGAAGGTGGACTTTGAGATCAGTTTGTTGAGGCGAAATAGTCGGTCAGTCCATCCTTGAAGCCAGTGTTTGCACCCAGAAATGTACCTTGAAGGCCTCGAAACGTTTGGTCCACAAATGTGAACTGTTCAGTCACATTTCCAGAAGGAATCGGTTGGATTTTTTCTGAGCAGATTAAAAAAAAAAAGAAAACCTGCTGACAGCCTGGAATGCAAATGTGTATTTTTCTATTTTCTCTTACACTGGAGCCAAAGAAAAGAACCTGAGACCCATTATTTTGGTCCCAGTCTGCGGCTTCCAGACAACCAGGCTCTACAGATATCCACGTGGTGAGACAGTTGGCACTTTCAACATTAAAATTCGAGTAGTGAGGTGAAAGGGAAGGACCCCCTCCTTCCCTTTCACCTGTAATGTTTGGTATAATGTTTGTCCTAGTTAGTCTGCAGGCGAGGGTGTCGTCGAAAATTCAGCCTCTGTCGTTTCCATTCCCTCCAATCAAAAACAATAACCAAATAATCTAACTTAGATGCTCCTGCTCGATGACAACAGTCATTTGTCAGCTTTTTGTCACATTTACGGTGCAAAAAAAAAAGGCCAATCAAGATGATATTCAGGCCACTCTGACTGTGATTGTCATTTCTGTAAACGGCGTGTCTTTTTTCTCTTTACGTAAGCGTAGCCTGTGGACAAATTTTTTGGCTGCTGCTTGAACTATTTCTGTGGATGCTTCAGATAAGGCTTGTTTCTGGGAAGCTGTACCGGGCTCACAGCGGGTTTTTTTTAAAACAAGGGAATAAGTTGCCTGCTGAAAGAGATGGGGCGAGTATCAACAGAAGCTTGGCATCGAGAGCTACAAAAAAGACAAGAGGTGGAAGGGAAACTGTTGACTGACCTCAATCCCTCTACGGTGGCTGTTTTTTCTTTGTCTCTATCTACCTCTGCCGGTCCGTCTTAGATGGAAGACAAAATATTTAGACAGGAAGAGACCAAAAAGACACATCGGGAACAAACCGCCCCGTTTGTATTAATATGGCAGAAAACACCCCACAGCCTTTAGGATGCTGCAGCTTAAAACATCACAGAGTCTCCTGTCTGTCTCCCAATCTGTCTGTCCGTCTATCCGGTGTTCAGTCTTTCTGTCTCGGCAGACTGAATTTCTATTGTAAACATTAAGATTCACATTAGTTGTAAAAAAGTTAATACATCTGTTACGTGTGTGTGTGTGTTTGTGTGTATGTGTGTGCATGCTTGATGTATCTGAGTGTGTCTGTTTCCTGTACACATGCACGTATGAAGTGACAGTATGTTAATCTACACATCACACGCTGTTATTTTAACATTCAATGTTTTCTGATGTAACAACAGAAATAAAAAGTCCAGCCCACGACCTCCATCTTCGCTTCGTCGCCCCCCAAATGCACCGAAAAGTAGAAAAAAGAAAAGAAAAGGATGTGTGTGACATTCCTGTATCGGTAGTCGTGTTAGTAGATGCTTGATGGTTGGAAGTCCAGTGTCTAAATCTGTCAGGCACAAAGAGCTAAAACATTCCAGAGATGGATAAACAGGCTCTATTGTGTACATGTTGAAGTGTCTCTTTGGTATCTGCACTCGAGAGCTGTTAGATACCACAACACAGGGCTCCGTATTAACATCTGTCCTGAAGAGGCCCGAAAGAAACGCGTCAGCAATCCACCAATGAGCCGTGGCCTCTTTGGTTTTCTTTCACAATGCAGATACCCAACGGCACAGGAGGGAAGCAAGCAAGTCACTGGCTCCTGATTGATCCCTCAGAGACAAAAGAAAAAATGTTGTTACTGGGGGCTGGCTGTGTCACACATGTCCTGCAGTTACCGTGTTCAACCACACGAGGCCAGTGTTTCATCAGGAACAGATCCAACACCGTGAAAAACAACAGACGGGCAAAACCAGGCAAACAATCTGACCAAGTACTGGGGGGGGGGGGGGGTTTGTAGGTTGAAAGTGTCTCGGCGTCCTCTGTATCCTGTCTGTCTGTGTCTCGGTTGTTGTTCATTAAAAGACAGTTGGAGTAGTAAAAGCAGGATGTTAAGAAGTGGTCACTGGTAAGGCAGCGCTCCTCGTGTAGCTCCTGGGTTTACTTTGACCTGGATGAAGAAGACAGGAGAGTGTTATTCAAAACAGTGACTGAATCCATTTTAACTGCTGTATAGATTTAAAGCTAAATGTTTATGTGAAGCTCTTTAAACCGTCACTGGCGAGTCATGAAAAGACGGCATGTCGAGCCTCATAAAGAACATTCAGTCTGCTGTCGTACTGTACAATGAAAAAACAATGTTTTATGTAACGTTGAAGCTACTCGAGAAGGTTGAGGCATAACTGAGAACAGTAAAGATTAACAGGCTTATGATAAAATGCTTAGTGGTGCATTTAGCTCAGCGGCGTCCTTGATAAAGAGATTCACTCGGGCAAATTAGCCCAACAACATAATGTTGCTTGATGAGGACATCAGAGGAGCTGCGTACTTTATAAAAGATAATAATACTCCAGGGAGAGCTTCACGTCTGCACACTGGCTCTGATACTTTCACCTAAAGTATCAGGAAAGGCATGAACACATGCTCACTGCTCGTTTGGTCCGGTCTGACTGGTAGCTTGTGGTTGCTAACATTCGCAAATCTTTGTTGTATAATGGACATTACTGAGTTAGTTCCCAAGACTTTATGACCCTTCTCCACTTGTGCTACTTTATTATAGCTTAGAGAAGAAAAAATGGCAAAACCACAGTGAAGAAATACTCTTCACAAATAAAGGCAATTCAGTCTTCAATTAAAGGTGCACTACGTAGTTTTGAAAAAAATGTAGAAACTAATAGGTAATATTTACATTATTGATAAGGTAATAATACAAACTCATGAATATTTATTTTTCCCATAAGTGAATAAACAAGCTGTTCTCAGAAGAAAAAAAGGTCCCCAGAACACCGTTTGAAGCTAGAAAGGTGGCAGGGTCCGCCACATGTAAACAAAGTAAAACAGTATGAAACTGTGTTGTCCTTTAAGGTCAGTTTGTTTATTCAGTTTATTCAATCATGACAACAAAGAGAGTTTGTTTTAGTTTGTTTTGTTTAATATACCACTAATGTCAGTATCCTGGATTCCTAAAGAAATCATTTTTTCCATGGACAAAAGCCTGAAACAGGGATAAAAACCTCCACCTGTTTCATGAACTGAACAAAACCAACCAGCTATGAGTGCAATCATGAGTGTAATCACGAGGCTGAAACAACAGATGCAGGAATAAAACACCAGTTGTGGGAAAAAAATGAATAAAGATGTTTGTGGCCAGCACCTGATTTCTTTTCTCTCTCTGTATTGTTATTATTTACATATTTTTAGGTTAGGCAGTGTTTGGGATTATGCTAAACTCTCTCTCTCTCTCTCTCTCTCTTACTCTCAATTTGAATACACCCGGAGACACACATGCTTTTGGAGGTCAACGATAAGTTGATCTAAAAGAGTTTCTGTTCTGGAAAAGGAGAGCATATTTCTACAAAACTCTGGAGGCGGTACTTGTTGTTATTTTATTTTTTGTTGGTGTGTATCTGTGTGGGTGGCTGCTTGAAAGAGTGTCTTGGAAAGGGGAGGGAGAGATTTCCATTGGGACGGTACAGCTGATGCTTCTTTATTGGTCCCTCTGGCCAGAGCTAATAAACACCAAAGCGACGGGACAACAGCTGGGGAACAATGATAGCATATTGATGATGTTTGTGCGTTTGTGTGTGCGTGCATGTTACATGTGTGTCTGTATGTGTGCGTACATTAATGAGCAAGCGCAAGATGTCTATCAGCACATTCAGGTGTGTTTGTGTGCGGCGTTTTGAGTGTGTGTGCTCGTACCTGCATCTGTGTGTGCACAGATATTTGCAGTCATGCTCCGGCTCTTGTGTGTGTGTGTTTGTGTGTGTGTAGCCATTATCTTGGGGGTCGGTGATTTATGATCTGTGTTATGACTTCCACAAGGGACATATAAAACTACAGAATGGCCCTTTATTGCCTTTCTTCTTTGTTTAGCCCAACGTCTCATCCATCACTCTGTGTTTCCTTTCTCCCGCTGTCTCGCTCTCTCTCCTTCTCTCTATCCAGTGCTCCCTCGCCCATCTTGATCTCAATTTCTCTTTCTCGATCTCTCGCTCGGTCCGTCTGTATCCCTCCTCTCTAATTCGCTCGGGCTCTTTTCTCTAATAAAGCAACTATTGATCACCTGTCCGCTGCGCATCAGTGGAATCACCATTATTGCGTATTGTTGTTTTGCTACAGTGGTGTAGCTTTTGCTGTATTGCTTCTTGCCATCCGCCGGACGAGGCGAGACGGCGAGATTGATGCAGGGCTGTCTGAGCCGGGACTCAGACTCATTTTGCGTTATCCTTTTGGCTCTCCCACCTAAGAAACTGGAATCTATGGTTTCAGCTTCAGGAAATCACCATATAAACTAGAATCCATCCCACAGATAAAAAAAACAAAACAAAACAAACAAAACCTATTTTATTCCACAACAACAACTCTCAGGAGGATGCTCTTCTCAGTCCATGTGGGTAAAATACCTAATTATGAAACACAGCTTCCGCGAAAACGCCATCAAGGATACAGCGAACAGTGATAAGTGATGAGACCTTGTGCTGATAAATGATAAGCCCTGATGCTGATACAGCGAGAATGTGCTTATATCATCCACACTGCAAAACTCTTGATATCAAAGGCAGATGAATACTATCCAGAACTGTGTCCTTGAACTGTATCCTTGACTCTACCATTGGCACTCATCTTGTCATGTTTGTATGTGTGTGTTACACAGGATTGACTGGCATTGATGTTAGCTTCTCCAACAATCTAACATTTTGAATTTTCTGTAGGATTAAGACCATCCTAACTTAGCATTCCTAACTTAGGACATTCTTCAGTTAGGATGGTTCTGTAGTAGTTAATTCCTATTTTAAGATAATATAGGATTTTTTACTGAATGCATTTATGATTCTGCAAAACCAAAACTCCTAAATGTTAAGATAGGATTTCAGACATGAGGCCCCTGGACTGTATTTCCTTGTGGCTAGGCTGATTCAAGGCAGCGAGAAATGAAAATTGGATATCTGATCACCATTTACCAAATATATGCTATTTTACGCTCATATTTAAACTAAATGTTGTGGGTGTGTATTTTAAAAATGCATTTGTGGGCAGACATGAAGATACAGTGAGTATAAATATACTTACATGTACATGGGCTGTAGTTGAAGGTGGGAGGTCTTCTGGGGCCCCTGGTAACCATACGAGTCGAACCCTCCTATAAAGTCAACTGCACAAAAACAACATCAATTAGAGAGAAGTGTGTGCCTTTGTGGTTATCAGCTGGGAACCTCCCACCACAGATGATTCATTGCATTAGGCCTCCCACACCTACAGAGGTCTCAACAGGACATTTTGTACCAGAAGCACCACCTCTATCTCTGCTGCTGCACAGCTAATCAGAGGAGGGAAATGCTTAGAGTGAAAACTTTGCCTCAACCTATATAAAAACCCTGTGATGCAATTCTATTCCTATTAGCGGGGAAGACGAATACTTACGCAGCGATGTATATTTATGCCTTGAGAATACTCTCGGCTCCTAAATTATCGAGGATGGCTCCACAGATTCACGGGCTGTGGAGCTGCCAGCAGGTGGTTGCTTCCCTCAGTCTAAGGCAGAGCGCCTGGACTTTTGAAGAGAGGAGGCCAGGATATATTTTTTTTTACTTTGATGTTGGAGAGCTCATAAAAGGGCTCTTCCTCACCTTGATCAGCAGCATACTTTCTTATTTATTCAGTATGATTTCATAACATCAAGTACAATGTGGAAGTTGGCTGTCGCCGCGAGATTAAAGTAGCTGTAAGTTTACCTAAAGCCTGCAATAAGCAGGGATACGAGTCCAAGCCAGCATCAAACGCAGTCGGGTAATTTGATTCCCAACAAATGCACTGATTTCACTGATTTGTTTGTGGATGCCTATCAAAAAAAAATCTAGTTGACTAAACAGTGAATGAATATGCATGGAGCTGTTATGTATTCATATCTTTACCTCTCATGTGGATGTAATGCTTTAGCTCCTTTTAAAGGTGCAATATGTAAGAACTCTCTGTCCACGCATCTTTAGTTTACTTATTTACAAATTATAGGGCTCCAGACTAACTTTTTTACACATTTTAGGTGCACCAGCACATAATTTAGGTGCACACAAAATTAATTTCTTAACACATTATGTACTGTAACCCTCTGTCACTCCACTCCACCCCAGTTTTAGCCCTACCTTTTGGTGGCCACCCAAATATTTACAGTGGCCTCGTCTAACCCCCCATATGAAGAATTTCTGGGGGCGCCCCTGGCACCGGTCCGACCAATGGAAATGTCACTCTTTACAGATTTGGGGCGTACATGCAGGCAAAATAGTCACACCCCAGAGCGTTATATTGAGTTTGTTCCATTCTTATAGAAAAACAAAATAATCTAAATGTAAATGTAGTTTTACTGGGGTCTGCAAATCTTTGCTTTCAGCATGTTACTCGCCTTATAACCACAAATTTGTCATTTCTACATTTCCGTTCATGTACAGATTGAACAAGCAAGATACAACAAGAATTAGTGACATTTAGAGGAGCTAGCAGGCGGCTCTTTCCTGTGTTTCCTGTCTTGATGATAAGCTAAGCTAATCAGCTGCGAGTGTAAAGAGTTTAGTGTACCTGAACAGAAACGAGAGTGGTATCTACTTATTTGACTCTAGGTGTGAAAGATAATACGTATATTTCCCCAAAAATAATGCACTGCTCTGTTTTACAAAATGCATAACTAAGACTTTAATTGATTTCCATTCATCAGGTTCAATTCAGCAGTAAAATGATTTGTTACGTTTAATCACAGTGTGGGAGTCTGAAGAGCTACTCAACTCTGCGGGTCAAGGTTTCCACCCTCACATGCCTTTTCTTGTTCTTTTAATTCATCTGAGGTGATGTAAAAATTCATCAGCACATCTCAGCTGTGAGTTCTCACACGTCCCCTTTAATCCTCTTAACACATTCATGTGAAATTTGTGATTTCGCCACACAACGGGACAACAGATGATCTTCTTTGTCTATCAGCAGTCTGCCTGAACCGCTGCAACGCTGTGATATTTTAAGATCATTCTGCTCATTATGGTTGTTTCCTGCTCAGACAATGCAGAGCCATTGCCTGCGCTTGATGTACTCCTCCTTTGTGCAGAGCCTTTTGTGAGGAGGAATGGCCTGGTGTGAACGGTGAGGGCTTCCTGCTGATTCATGCCGCAGTCAAATAGTCTCAGCAGAGTTTCTGCCACGCTCGACCCTTCGAACACGAGAGGAAATGGAGCCTCTAACCTTGTCGCTGTGCTGCTTATCAAACTGGAGCAGCCTGATTAAAAAAAATTCTGATCCGTCATTTATAAGGCCAAGGATTTGTCCAATGAGTGAACATCTCCAGAAGCCACAAAATGTAGTATGAGGAAAGCAGCAAACAGATTTCCTGTTTTTTAAGGTCGGATTATTATAATTATTATGGCATTTCATTATTTTTCCAGTTGTGAATGTTCGTTATTAAAATAAAGAAGGATGGCCGTTTGTCTGTATGCGTGTTGTTCATGTGTGTGATAAGAATCTGACACATTTGAGTCGCTGCGAGGCAGATAAGACGGACCGTAACGATTAATCTCCCACACACAGACTCAACCACACACACAGACATCCTATATACACACACACGCACAGCATAATTATCAGAGTAATTAGCTTCCTCAGCAACTCAAAATCTTCATAGGTCCTCAATGAGTATTAGCTTCTTCACCCACGGCACATTTCTCCAACAAAGCTCCCTGATTATTGTTTAGTCTCCCAGACTGCATTATCGCGCGGCGCGTTCAGGAGCCGAGGCTCGGAAACACGAAGATTACAGTGAATCTCAAAAATTATTACGGGTGGGAAATTATCTTCCTGTCGCATGAAAATGATGCATGTGACACGGCGCCACCCTTGCCTACGCATTCATTAAGCCTTAATAGTGGCCTGAAACCTCAATTTGAATCCCGATTCCCTCTGATAGGATTCGTCCCTTGAGAAAACGTGTGGCAATCACTTACAATTAAGCACTCTTTGTTTTCAGGTTTGTATGTTTTCCCCGTGTTTGTGCCCTCGTTTCCTCCCACAGTCTAAAGAGATTAAATTTAGGTGAACTGCAAATTGCCTTCAGGTGTGAATGTGAGTGTGAGTGTGTTTGTCTGCATGTGTTAGCCCTGTGACAGACTGGTTACATGTCAGGTGTGTAACATGCCTCTCATGCTGGGTTTCAGCTCCCACACAGCTTGTGGAGGAATAGATGGTGAGCCGGTGATGCATGGCGGTGAAACGTGTCCGAATCTGTTGAAGCCTCTGTAAGCTACACTTCTAATTATACATATCTCTTTAAAACATTAAATATTCATGACTAAATAAGACACAATTAAAACCAAAGTGTTTGTACTTTTTTATGAAGAGTTAAGTACTCTAAAGCTCAGCTTATCTGCTTATTCAGGGCTGTGAGGGTCTGGTTTGATCAGATGTTACAGTGCTGACAACGCAAGCCAACGATGATCACACAACTGTCATTAATGCTCCTTTCACACTGGACTGAAAACCCACCAACACCAGCTAACATCTGGCTTTTGTCTGCTAGGTGAATGCTAATGCTAATTTTTGCCCCCTTTTTCAGGTGCGATTACGACGCAGGTGGAAGTGTCTCCGTTCAAGCAGAGCTCGAAGTCAGCTGACTGATTGGTAATGCGCATGTGCAACTCTTAACAGAGATGGTTTCTTTTGTGAAGCATCTTTGAGTATTTTTTAAAAGCACTATATAACTTAAATGAATTATTATTATGAGAAAGAAGCAAGATGTCTCACTCCTTAGCTAATACTAGACAGAGCATGTGCAAGCAGGAAGCAGGGGCGGGGATGATTTTGTCCAGAATGCATCGACGTGTAACTTGAAATAAATCATTTCTTGTTTGGAAAATTTGGCTGCTCAGTTATTTGATACCTAATTTGCTAAAATTAAAATACAAAGCAGATTTCTTCTTCTTTTTTTTTTGGGAGAAAGTGAGTAATTTGAGCGGAGCGGGGTGAAATCTAATCGGAGCACAGAGCGATAATGAACAGAACGGCCTGCAGCGCCCGTCTGTTGTAAGATCATCTTCTCCTGAACTCACTTCAAACCAGTGAGACAAAAAACCAAAATTCTGCACGTGGAATAACCAAAACTTATGGTGCAGAGCTCCATCACACATAGAAAAAAACATGTTTCATGGCCTTTAAACACAAAATTGATTGATGACAGCTCCAATATTAAGCCTGTAAATAAGATTTCAGTTGCTACAGTGAAGATAAGCATGATTTAATATGTAAATGCTCTCTCTCATCTGAAGTCGGTGCTTAGTTCCAACAAACTCTCTCTCAGGGTGCAAAAACGAGCAGGAATGTGCAGCGTCGAGAGCCGAGGGCCAAAATACAACAGTTAAGCAAAGGCCAAATAATAACTGTTAGACATTAATTATTCAGACATGGAACAAGTGGCATTTTAGGCTTCCTGTCATCACAAAGCTTATTAAAACGCAGTGTTGAAAAATTCTCATTTCAAAAAATAACCCCTGAAACTCAATTACACGCCATAAAAGTGGGATAACAACTGTGTTACATCACTCTTAACTACAATCTGCTGATCTAATATTTATCTGTGACCTCACTGAGCACAGGGGGAGTCGCATGAAGAGGCGTTAGAAGCAGAAGCTGGTCTTGCGTGCTTGGCCCACAGTTTTTACAGCAGATGGAAATCATTTACCCCCGTCAATCTCAATCCCCGATCCTCCTCGGGCAGGAAGGGAAAGCAGGAAAACGTGCCTCCTCTCAGCGCTTCAAAACTATTTCCACTGATCCAGCCTGCATTTATTGCCTATCAATATTTATGTGTAAGCAAACAGCATCCTCAATTCAGTGTTGAATAAGACATGCTTGGGTATTGATCCACCGGCAGAAACGTCCGCATCTGGTTTAATGGAATAACTAAACTGATGGCCTCAGGTAAATGGGCTCATTGGAGTTAATGCACACGGACACGCGCTGCATTCAAAACACAACAGAATTAACATGTTGATCCACCTCATCCTGCTCTTCTGTTACTTGTATCTCACTTCAAATGAAATTAATTTTGAACGCTCAATAAATGATCGTCAGCTGAAGAACATACGCACTTTCCAAATTCCACGGTTACATCGATGACTTGATAAAAGGCCGTCGAAACAGATGATGTACGGTTGTTCTTTCCCTCCCAGGACTGTTGCCTGGTGATGGTGGTTGAAAGTGGTCAGTAAGTGGGAGAGACGCATGAAAGACAGGCAGCTTTGATCTTGCTGCCATCTACCTAGCTCTCCTCGTCCTTCACACCCCCTCGTCTCTTTCTCCAAGTGTTACTGTAAATGAATGAGTCGCCGGTTGCAAAATGCCGGAGGCTACAAGTTTCACTTTGAGTTCTGTGTAAGGGTCAGTAAAAAAAAGCCCCTCAGTCCAAGATGGCTCCATTCAAACCCTGCCGCTTCGTTACGACGAGAGTGAGCGAGAGAAACGTAGGGAAGAAGAGAAAACAGAGGCAAGTTTGACTCAGCCACCAAACTATCTTCATTTTTTGCTGAATATTCAGATGCCACAATGAAGTAGACCTTTGACCTTTTGGATATAAAGTGTCATTACTTAATAATTTTATCCAATTAGACATCAAACAGATTTCTGAGTAATGGCACACATTGTGTTAATGAGGTCAGAGTTCTATTGACCACCAAAATTAAACAGTTCATCCTCGAGTCCAAGTGGACCTTTTAGGCCAAATTTGAAGAAATCCCCTCAAGGCCCTCCTGAGATATCCTGTTCACAAGAATGGCTGCTGCCAACACTGAGCCATAAAATCTCACTTGCTAAGCAGTAAACTGTGATTTACAGCAAGTTTGTCAAGCTTTGGATGTCTACTCATGTTGCAGCAGTGTGCATGGGGCTGTCTGAAGACTTATATTGGATATTTAAATAGCAAAATGATATGAAATGAATAAAACAGTTGTTGCAATTGTTAGCATGTTCTGTTAAGTAGTTAGTTTGCAGTCTTCTCAACAAGCACATCCACTGTGTTGTACTTCTCCACTGGATAGAAGCTGTCTCTAACAATAACCCTAATCTTACCCTTTCTCTGCCTTTCTAAGTTTGTGTTTCAGTCTCTTGAAGACGTTTCACCTCAGAGCTCACGTGACCTTAACGACTCTGTAAGGACACTCCCACACAGAGTTTAAAAGCGTGCAACTCCCCTCCAGTTAGTTAGAGTTGAAGAAGCCTCTTGGATGAGAGGTGAAACGTCTTCAAGCAACTGAAACAAGTCCAGTTGCCTACAATACAGCACTTTGAATTACCCTGACCTGGATGACTGAGAACCTTCATCAACAACTTTCTCTGCCTTCAACTGGCTGACTAAGATATTCTTACCTCACCTCTAATCACTCCTCATGCCTAAACCTAACCAACGAAGGCAACAGGAACCAGCCAATCAGTGGCACAGTAGGGCAGGTCATACCTTTATCATAGTGGGAATTAGAATTTTTGTTTTTATGCTATCAATGTTGAGGCTAATGTTAGCAGCTCTGTCCTGCTCTTTATTGGATTTGGGTAAGTTTACACTCCTGAAACCCCCCACCAACATTACCTGAGATAGACGTTTCCCAAACACATATTTAAGAGCTCTCATTTTAAAACATTGAAAAAGTCAACCACAGATGGTGTTCGACCAACTCTTTGTGCTAACATTAGCTTGATTAACTAACCAGCAACAGCTGATTACAAGTGCTAGCGACATTTGTCGGCGGCGGCTAGCAATGAGACAGACGCCTGCTTTTGTATACTCTTCTGAAATCAAAGACCCATTGTTTAGAAATTCAATACAAATATTAATTTTTATTTTTTACTGCATATTAGCTGGAGTGGAAAGCTTGACAGGCAAAGCAGCAAGTGGCACTTTAGCAAACAGTGGATTGATTGAGAAAATCTGACTTTTACCAAAGGATGAATACAGACATCTACTTTTTAAAGGCCTTTTTTTTTGATCTGCTGTTAAAATGTGTGTGTGCATGCATGTGTTTGACTTTGTACTTACAGCTATCCTCTTCTTCTGAAATGAGCTTGACCACATAGCAGGCGTAGATAAAACCCATCAACTAGAGAGGAAGAGAGCAACAGAAACAGAAGGATTACTCTTAGATAGATAGATAGATAGATACTGTAGATAGACAGAGAAAGCATTGGCATTGAACAGATAGTTGGAGCAGACAGAGGAAACAGGTGTTGGTGTAAGTGGAGCAGAACAGCACTGTGGTATTTTGCTCCAAAATAGAGCACTTGAATCAATGGACACACACACTCACACACACAAACACACACACACACACACACACACACACACACACACACACACACACACACACACACACACACACACACACACACACACACACACACAGACACACACACAAACACACACACAAACACACACTGAATGTCAGGCATCTTCAATGACATCCACAAGGTCAGCCTACAGGTAAACGATTTCAGAGGTGTGCGGACACTGTTTTAATACACATCTTCGAACCCTTTTCGACTATATAAGAAATAAATTGTTGCACCATTGTCTCCATTATGGCGCTGAGAGTTAACATTATAAGATTGTGATCGGTGAAATTGAATTTTCAGCTCCCTCCACTGCTTTACTATTACAACGTCAGGGTAGATAGTTCCATATTTGTTGCTATCGTCGAAATGAACAGCTCACACCAGCTCGGATGTGTCGCTGTGACCTCGAGGCGAGCCTCGCATTGTTCTCCCTCGTGGTCTCACCTCTGTTCGGAGCCATTCACAAACCTAAAAAAAAAAAATAGCGGCTGCATGTTGAACTATCAAAAAAGGGGACGCCATGCTGTGTTTTTGTGTGCTGTCATTGTCACAAAAAAAGCATTA